>NC_134857.1:42965392-43269321 GCF_049852395.1 Peromyscus maniculatus bairdii
TCTCAAAACATTCAGCTGAGCAGTTATCATTAATATTAAGTCAATACTTTGTAGCATAAATCTTACAAGATAATTTTCCTGTCCAGGCATAGCAACTTTTCTGAGTACCCAAGAAGTAAAGCCATTTTTGCTTTTCTTGCAAACTGTCACTTTGATTGTAGTTTATAGTTTTGGCAAGATTTAGTTTTCTTTCCTGGAAGCTTTTCAGATTGTTCAGAATTGCCTTTATTAAATTTATCAGAATATGGATTTGTTAAATGACATTTACATTTAATAATTAGCAGATAGGCACTAAATAATGGTTAATATGGTTGAGAAAACCTACAGATATTGATTGATGGCCATGTATAAGCCCCCAAGGAGGCATTGCAGGTGCCATATTTTTGCCTCTTTGCTCCTGATGCCTTGCCCAGATCATCACAAACTTGAGTAAGTGGGATTTAAATACCTACTTGGATTATATCAAGTCCTTCTTCCTTTAAGGATTACCACATTTTTCACGTGATGTATTTTAGTTCAGGTTTCACACATTTTTCTTTGTAAAGTCTATTCTCAGTCATTTTTATTCCTGTATATTGAACATTTTGTAAGAATCAACTTGCTATTTTTTTCCTTTAAAATACTGATAGTATTATATAGGAAGACTGGATAAATGAACTATTTACATGTAAATTCCAAGTTATTTTTTGTTATTTTTTGTTTAGCTTAGCTTCTGGTAGCAAATTCTTATGCTTTAGTTTTTGAGGATATACTGTGGCTAAAATTGAGCGTTGAAAACTGGCAATAAAATTAACTGCTTTTCTTTAGATTAACTTTGTTTGCTTTTGAAAAAATCTAATGGCAATATATGTATCAGTTCTAAAAGTAGAGTTTTTAATAACATTTGTATTATATAAAAGGAGGCTCTAAATTCCAGTTGCATTCCAGGTTGTTTGTAAAAAATTTGGATTGAAAACAGTGCATGTGTCCTTGGAGAATGGGCAATGGCCATTACCTGTGAAGGAGCAGGTCAGAGACCTCTCTGCTACATGAGTGTCTATATATTCTTAAGATGGGAGTTGCAAAGCCCAGGGTTTCTTGCACATGATGCAGTCAGTGGAAAGCTTTGCAATCTAAAGTCAAGAAATTGTAGGTTGACTTATCACTTCAGTTTCTGTTCTTTTGACTTTCTAATCTGCTTTAGTGTGGGGATCAGCTTCTTTATTCTAGGGGCTTATTAGATTTATTTGTTAATTGATCTGGAAACCACTTTCGTTAACTAAATAGTTAGTGTAACTTACCCCTGCTGACTTACTACAAGGAAAGTATATTTAGACGTGGTTAGTAAGCAGAAGTGATGTTCACCAAGCCAGCACACCCAAGCTTGAAGTCCTCAAACTTTCAACCTCCTTGGCAGTCAAGTCCTACTTCCATTTTCTCTCTCAGATATAGACAAAGGCTGAGGGAGGAATAAGCTAGCTTTCCGTTTGTCTGATGCAATGCTTGAACTAAACGTGTTTAAGAATTTATAAAGACAAAGGAAACCCTTTTCCTTGCCAGAGTCATACAAAAGCATATGTTGTAGACAAAGTCATACAGAAGAATATGTTGGTTGTTGGAGATCAGGTCGAGTAGCATTAAAGGAGACAGAAGCTAGAGAAAGCACATTGTGCTAGCTGGAAACATGAGAGAGAAAATGGAAGGACTTCTTGGCCTCTTTCCTACATCTTCAAGTCATTTGAAGAATGGCAGAAAAATAAAACTTTAAAAACCTAACACACACACACACACATACACACACACACACACACACACACACACACATACGAGGCTCATTTTAATTTTATGGTACTTCTTACAGGTCACACTTCACAGTTCCTGGTGGGTTTATCTCACCATCTGTCCATTTTCAAAGTCTTTTTCTTCAATGGCAGAAGAAGAGTTGCACAGATTGCTTCTGTTCTGTTATTTCTTCTTGCTGCATCAATTGCACTAGTGAGGGCTACCTTCTCTGGCTCTTCTTCATCTCCTAATCTCAGCTTTTGTTATCTTTAAGCATTGTGTCCAGTTTCATTTTATTGCTGGTTTGTCCATTCTGGTCAAGCAAATAGGACTTTCCCTTAAGGGTCATTCCATACTTAGGAAATATATTCACAACTCCTGGTTGCCTCTTCCTAGAGGTGTGGCTCTCAGACAGATGTTTAGACTGACCAGACTCACAACAAAGAGGAAGCAAGAGCTGCTTGGTGGCCATCCTGGACACAAGCAAGGTTCCTAGAAGGTAGCACCAGGCTTCTGACTCGTTTCTGCACTGTTTCCTCCCATACCTCTTCTTCAGTTACCTATGCAGATTCTTGTCTCTGAGACTGATGCCAGGATGTGATTTGGTGCAGCTTGCCTCGCTCTTTGGTCAGTAAGCCCTATTTTACAAAATCTTCAACAGCTTCTAAAAAGGGATAGAATGTAGCCCCACCCGAAACCTGGGATTCTTAGAAGTGCACCCATCCCCCGGGGAAGACATGGTTGTGTTGCAAAGATGTTGAGGAGCTGCCATCTCCTATAATGGCGCATGCCATTTTTCTTAGGAGTGACTCCAGAGTATAGAGGTTTGCTTCCAGTTGTTAGTAAGCCCTGTGCACTGCCAGGGAGTGGTCTGAAAATGGGAAAGATCTGGAAAGTATGCCCACAGCAAATTACTGTTTCATGAGTAGGGAATACATGGTGTTATACTAGATGAACTTCTCTGAAGGATCCATTGTAACCAAATCAACAGAGGTTTCCTATCCCCCTAGAAGAGCTGCTGCCATGGAACTAACACCCTATCAGTTTGGACAGCCTTGTTTACAGGCACCCTACAGGCACTTTTCTGCTGTGTGATGCTGAGCAGAGAGGTCCATTCGTTCCAGGATATAGGCATGTCATGAGAGTTCCAGGCCTTTTGCTTTTATAGCTGTCTGTTGACAATTACAGTTGTTTTTGAGGTAGAGTGTAGTATTGTGGTTTCCGAATTCCTCATGGACCAATTAAATCAGGCTACTTAGCATATCCATCACTTCAATTATTGTTCACCACACAAAGACTGCTCCAAGACTGTGTCTAGCATTTTTTGTCATGGTCTCTGTTAGTAAAACAGTAATAAAAATGACAGAGTAGTTCACCATGTCACATCCCATGGCTGGTCACGGCCATCTGGTTTCAGCCTGCCCCATGTTAATCCCTTGAGTCAACAGTCAGGAACATTCAGTGATACACTTGAAATATTTTTAACATGTGGTATTTAGAATGTTTAGAATGTCAAAGGGTCCTTTGTAATGGTCTTCCCCTTGGTTGCTTCAAAAGATATTTTCAAGGACTGTATATCAAAAGACTTTTATAAAGTGCTTTGGAAGAAAAAGAGCTCCGTTTTTAAGGAGGAAAATCATGCCACACTCTTCGATGGTATATCAGTCAAATAGCCTTGGAGAAATTCAAGAGAACAGTATGTTGTTCATTTTTGGTTGTTTTTCTATGAATAATAGAATGTGTTTGATGCTCCCGTAGGGAGCTACACCTTTCTCTATAATCATGTTTTTCACATTTTATGTTCAAATGTAAATGATCGAAGAGATAGCATAACCTGTTCATATTTGTCTTAGAATATATTAAATTCAGTTTCTATGGCAACGTTTTTTAATTGGCAAATCCTATTCTGCTGGTACTCTCAAGCCTATTTTCCTTGGGTACATTGAATTGTCAGAAATGCTTCACACAGGAAAAGGTAGACCTGACAGTGTTCTTTGGCAGGAAGCATGTTCATGGGCCAGGGTTTATTTTAATAAATAATTATCTGTACTATGTTGGCATAGTTGCTTGCTGTGGCGATTATGTGTCTATCTCAACACCCTGCCCTGTGTCAAGAAGTTAGTGAGGATTGATGTTTTTGTCGATGCTTTAGGCTTACAAGTAGGTGACAGACAGCCTTTCTTACCTAAAATAAATAAATACATAAAATGGCATTCGAACCACACTCCCGAAGTCCATTTCAGCAACATTCAGGTGTTTCAGCAGCTTATTGATAGATTTTATTATCTCTTAGTCTTGACTGTAGTAGTGTAGGCTAAACTGATTTATCAAAAACAAAATTTTTGGTGTTCATCTCACACCCTGTCTCTTGAATCAATGTGGTGCAGAATGTTGAAGCAGGTATTTGGTAAGTTGGATTTGGCTACTGCAGTGTGACAAAAATAGATTAAGTAAACAGACACAGCAGGCCAATGTAGCTTGGATTCGGAATCCTCCTGAGACTTAGTATAACTTTAATAGGCTGTAGTTCTAAAGAGAACTATGAATCTCTAGGGTGATTTTAATATTATATAAAGGAGGAACTATTTTACAGCAGAGAATCGGGTGTTATGTCTTTTAAAATTATTTCAGGGAGGTTTATCTGAAAGCTTCAGTTTTTAAGCTATTATAGTCTATTGTGGACTTCTTTATTTATTTTCTGCCTTTGCTATTTTTATACCCCTGCAGTACCATAACCCTGCGCCAAGCACACGGCAGCATTGCAGTTGGTGTTGAATCTAAAATTGCCATTAAACGAAAGCTAACAAAGCAAATCCTTGGAAAGAAGGAAACTCTACATTAAAGACTTGCAGTATTTAAATGAAAATTGTAATATAAAAATTAGAATGTAAAAGGGTAAAATAACCACTTCCCCCTCCAAAAGACGTGCCTGTGTTCAGTAGAGAATCAGAGTATGCGCAGTCACTCACCTTACTCTGCCACTGCAGATGTTCTGAAAAAGTGGTCCTTTCTTAACAGTGTTCCATGTCCCTTTTGGTTTTGTTCCCTTTGTCAGAAGTCATGGCAAACTTTTATAACTGAATGCATATTTCTAATCAATATGATTCCTGAATAGTTATGACTCCAGTAGCCTAATAATTATATATATATATGAAATAATAACTTATATGTGTATAGATAGCTGCATTTTGCAAGTTGATTTGACATGTGCATTTATTTCCAGATGTCTTAAGAAAAATAAGAAGATATTATCAAGTAATAAAGTGTTAAATCATCTTTAAAGACTATTCTATAGAGGAGTGCAGAAAGTAATGGAGATGAAGTGGCCTATAACTCCTGCCTAGTGAACCATTCTCAGAGCCACAGGCCCTAAACTTTATTCTCTGATCAGTATGAGTTTATTAGACTATTTATATTCTTGTAGTCTAGCTTTCTGGTTTTAAACATTTTAAAACAATACCCAAGAGTCATGACATACAATTGATTGTGTTGGTGCTTGAGAGGAAATTTAAACCATGTTCTCTGAGTTGGCCTCATGTACCTAGCTGGCTGTCAACCTCAGTATCTCTTTGTTGACTGTTCAAGTAAATAGTAACGCTGATGAAGTGGATATTTGTCCATTTGGGAATTTTTAGAGGTCTGGGGAACAAACTACATCAGATTATCAAGATTCTTCTCATACCCATGCTGTACAAACAGTACTTGAGAAATTAGTGCAGAAAGGGTAGTAGCTTGTAGACTTTAAATCTTTGGCTTTTTAACTCTCAGCAACCCAGTCTAATAGTGGAGAGCAGCAGTGCATCCAGCCGCCTGTTGCCTTCTGCCTTCTCCAGCAGTTCCCATGCTGACAGAAGTTCTCTCAGTTTTAGAAGGGTCACATGTCCTGTTGTCACATCTTTGTCCACACCAGTCTGACTTTGAGCATTACTGCCTGCATACACTACAGGGAAAGGGTAGGAAATGAAGTGTCTCCAATGGACAATATTATAGCTCCAGATCCAGCAGACAAGACAGCTGCACATCTGGAATCTATATTGATGGTTTTAGCAGGTACCTGTGAAGCACATATGGTGACCTACAATTGTATGACAGGTAAATGAGCTAAATTATTAAAGAGCTTTCTTCATTATGCAACATGCTCTAGATGAATAATGAAGAATGAAGGTGGGCAACAGTGGGTTTCAGAGTTACCAGAAACAGGAATGTGGTATAAAATGTTGCTAGCCTAATTTAGTTGCTTTCATGTTTTCCCATGTTGATATGAAACATACTTTTCATATTTTTAGACCTTAAATGAGGCTCAGTCTCCATACCTGATATCTCTTCTCTGTACATACATACCCCAGTGCACATATGCACACGCATAGAAACTCACCCTTAACATTTAAGTACTTACTGTGAGATCAAGTGTTTGGAAATGAAATGTTCATTTGTCCTTCCTTTCTTCCTTCCTTCCTTTTTTTTTTTTTTTTGTGTGTGTGTGTCTGTGTGTGTGTGTGTGTGTGAAATATGGAAGTACAGCCAAGCAGCAGTGACACCATTACCAGATTGGAATCCTTCATGCAGGAAGAGAGTCCTGGGGACAGGGCCAAGGATATTCCTGTCTAAACCTCTTGAGAGTAGAATAGAAACCAGTACCTTGTTTTTTTTTTTTTTTTTTTTTTTTGTTTTTTCGAGACAGGGTTTCTCTGTGTAGCTTTGCGCCTTTCCTGGAGCTCACTTGGTAGCCCAGGCTGGCCTCGAACTCACAAAGATCCGCCTGCCTCTGCCTCCCGAGTGCTGGGATTAAAGGTGTGCGCCACCACGCCCGGCAGAAACCAGTACCTTGTATAGCTCCAGTTGAGGCAAGACAGCACAAGGGTCTTTGAAGTGATCTGAGTGAGATGGGAAAACCCATCTAACAAATGCAGATAAAGCTGCCATAACAACTGCCACAGTCTCGTGGTATTCTCCAGGCACTGGACACTGAAGCAAGGGCTGCCTACAGGCTTTCACTTAAATGTCACCCTTGTCACCTTAACAGGTAGATAATATAGTTATTACCATTTTACTGATGAAGGAATTGAGGCCCATAGGATTAAGTGATAAGTACAGAGTCCCACATGGAAAGTTTAGCATTAATTTTTGAATCTATGTTCCTAATTTTGCATCTTTGAACCCCAATATGAAAATTTATCCTCATATCCTTTTTAAGAAACTTACTTTGTAATGTTTCACACAGTCCCATGTTTGAAGAACAATGTCTTCATGGCAATATATGCTATGTAACTGTTTGAGATTTGTTCAGTGTTTGAACCTACCATTAAATTCCCACCATTCTCTTACATGTCCTTTTTCCTCCAGCTTCTCATACCAATAAACTTTCCTTCCTTCAACTTTGCCATTTGCATTAGAACACTTGGTTCTTTGGCCTTTGTGGTATCATCATGAGAGCAATAACTTGTCTTCCAGCTCCAGAAGACTGGGAGAGCTGACTACTTTTGAGGACTTATTCTCTTATCTGATACTGTTTTGTCTTTGCAGCATGCTGATAGCATGTGCCAGGCATCATTGCCATGGTAGTTGCCAAGTGAACACCTTACCACACATCAGGGTGTTAAAGTATATGTGAGAGATGAAAAAGCAAATTGGCTAACAGAATGCTGCCATCCTAGTTGGAAGCACTGAGGAATAACGTACAGTTGCCTGAGGCAGGCAGAGGATGGTTGTCCATTCCCACCCCCATCTAATAGGCTCACAGCAGAGCACATTTTGAAAATTCTGAGGAACCCGTTCCAGTTCTATTTTGGTAGGCAAGGCAAATTTAGAGAATTGGTAATGAAATATTGCCAGTCTCTACTGTCATCTCAATGAATTGCAAACTTCAGCTTCTTTTACTCATACAGGGAGAATCATTGAGTCCTTTTTTTCAATTTTGTTTTTAGGGATGCATCTCTTCTCAGTGGGGAGAGTTGAAATTTATACACTATGGCAATGTTGGCAAAGTGACTTCTCTTCATTCTACAGGGTCAGACCCAAGGAAACTTCACTCCCCTGAATCCTGGTACCTATTCCCCTCTACCAAAGGAGCCATTTCCTAATCACTTTCAGAAGGGGGAAATGGATATCTGTGGTACCTATTAGCATAGCAAACGTGCTGGTCTCCAGGATCTCTCAGTGTCTACCACTACCTGTGGCTCTTCTCAGCTCTCCTCATCCCGCCCGCCCCATACCCCAAACTCCTCCAACACGTAGACTTCCCTCCCCTAGTTTCACTTTTCCTTATAACCCTGCTATTTCAGCTGTGCTCTCTCTCTCCCTTCTGTCTTCTCTCTCAGCCTCCTCTCTCTTGCCCCTCTCTTGGGCTCCTTTGCCTACACTCTGTCTTCTCTCACTTTCCCCACGTCTCTCTCCTCTCCTGGCCACATCCAGTCTGCTGGCCATGTTCAATCTACTACCTTGCTCTGGACTCCTCGAGATGCCTCTGGGCTGTGCCCTCCCTCATATCTACAATAAAACTCTTCCCCACAACCATACCTTGGCGCAGTCATGTCCTCAGTAGATACGTCTAGTGCCTAAACCCTCCGTTTATACATCTGGTGTTGAAACCTCTGGATGGGGCATAAATGGATCCTTTTCAAGGGGCCCGGCATCTCCTAAGCAAACCAAGCCGCTGGCTTGACTCTCCTAAGGTGTGTGTGGATCACTTTTTTCTGCTGGCTTCTGCCACCCACCATATTTGAGGTGAAACTCTAGAGTCTGGCCCCTCACCTGCTTCTCCCCTCTACCTGCTGTGCTTCTCCACTGAGATTCAGGGTATCTCTTGGTCTGTCTGGCTCCTGGTGCCTGCTTCACCCTCCTGGGTACCCTTCACAAGGAAAAGCTCTGGCTCTCCCTCCACCTCCTCTCTCTTCTTCTACTGGATAGAATCACCTCAGAACTGCCTGCTTTGCCCCTCTTGGCTCGCTGGCACCGCTGTAACTATAAACACCCTAAGGGGTCTCTGTCTCTGTGATTTGGGACATTTCTTTCTGACAAGCCTCTGAGTCCACCTGGAGACGCTCAGATTCAAATTCTCTTCACTAGGACACTTACCCTATATGTTCTCAGCTTCCTCCTGAAGCTTTCTCTTTTCCTTCTAGGAGCTGCCTGTTCTCTCCGCCCCCCCCCCCCCTCCTTAGTTCACTGGAGCCTGCTGGTTCTTCTTTCTACCTTCTTAAGCCTGCATGGTATTGGAATCCTTTCTGGGGTGGAGGTCCTGTTTGCAACCCCTGTTCCTTCTGTCTTTAAGCTTCCTTCTGGAGCTTATTGGAACCCTCCTTGTGGTGAGTTCCTGGTTTTGACCCTTTCTCTTTTCCTCCTTGGATCAAGAGATTATATTAGGTCTTGATGTCTGACTGCAAAAGACTTGGCTTCAGCACAGCTCAGTGGTCACAGAATCGCTCCCTTGATTTCCAAATTCTCAAATATTCTAACAACTCCTGCCACCACACAAACCAATGACACTGAAAATCTCTCCTCTCTAAGCCTTTTTTTTTATTTTCCACTCTTGAAAATCTTTTATCTCTATGCATTTGCTTTCTGCTCTCAATAAAAATCTCTTAAAACTATTATGTAGACTCCATCTCAGGATTTGTAAATTTATTGGATGTGGCTTAATAATCTGTAAAATCTGTAACAAAAGTTAGCTTAAAACTTTAACAAAAAGCTGATATTTATAATCTGTACCTATCTTATTTTAATTTTCTATATCATGCTATATATGTAATTTGGATTCAACTCATGTTTAGAAAACTAGATGTGCTGCAGCATTCTATATATGTAACTTGGATCCAACTCTTGTTTAGTAAAATAGATGTTTTTAAATAGCAGTCAAGTTGTTTGCCTCTATCTTGGCTCATGACATTATCAGGATGGAGGCAACCATGTGGCAGGCAGCCATCTTTATTAAGGTTAAAAGAAAGTACATGCCATGTAACTTTACCATCATCTTGATTAAGATGACCGTGTGATATAAGCCAACTAAGGCTGTTATAAAACAAACAAAAAAAAAAAACTTCTTAGACCTACTGGGCCCTCTGCTTATTGTGTCTCCTTTTTAGACTAAGGAGGCAAGAGCAGGTCTCCAAGATATTTTGGATTAGGATGGATCTTTGGATGATAATGGAGAGTTGAATTTTATACATGACAGTAGTAGCAAATTGACTTCACTTTACACAGTGTGCTAGAAATGAGAACTCTGGGAAGATGGACCTGAAGATGAGCCTTGGCTATTCTTCTCACTAGTGCCTTACTTTGGGGGTGGGGGAAGAAGGGAGGGAGGGAGGGAGGGAGGGAGGGAGGGAGGGAGGGAGAGAGAGAGAAAGAGAGAGAGAGAGAGAGAGACAGAGACAGAGGCAAAGACAGAGACAGAGAGAAAGAAAGAGAAAGAGAGAGAGGGAGAGAATGCACATATGTGTGAGTTTCATTGTTCATTGGTATGTGACTTATTTTATGAAGTAAAATTTCATGCATCTTTCTGAGAGAGGCAAAAATGTAGAACTGAAATTGCAAAGTGACAGCGTAACATTAATGGGATACAAAGTTCAACCACATAAGCCTTTTTTACATTTTATTTCACGTACTGCTTGAAAACTAAAAAGAAAAGAAAATGAGTGGAATTCTTTTCAAAGTCAGTATACTTATCCTACCTCTGCCTCTGAATAAACAACTACCCCAGAATTTGTGCCTTTGCAAAGCACAAAAGGCGAACAAAACGCCCAGTGTTAGTCATTAGTTTTTGAATAATAAATGTCTGATTTAACTTTTTCTTAACCACTTGCTATTTTAGTACTCCCTGGCAAATTACGTAAGAGCCATAATTGGGCGAGCTGCAATCTCTGGGCAGGGAAATCACTTGAGAAGAAGGCTGGTATGTTACAAAAGCAAGCAGCTCAGTGTTCTGCCAATACTATGGTGTTCCTATGAAAGGCAGATACTCCAGTGTATTATAGTAATGTGAGGAAAACCTTCTATAAGATGCAAACATATCCCCAAAGAAAAAGCATCCCAAGGGTTCACACTTCTGTCTGGGGCCTTTTTATGTCATTTAAAAGAAGTAACTGGCTAGGTATGATTTTCTTTCTTAATGTGATACATTATAAATGATTTTGAAGTTTTGATTTGTCCAGGTTCGGGCCAGTTGTATTACTCATCAAAGGATAATCCTGGTAATTTCTTAAATTAATAATTTGAGACTTTTCTGGTGTGTACAATGTCAGGATGCCTTTGTGTGCTCCCTTGCCCCTCCTCACTTGATTAGTTTAGGCAGCTGTTTTGCCTTAGGTCGTTAGATAGTAAATAACCACACAAACTGCTATTAACTCTTGGATTTGTTTAATGAGTGCAGTCTATCTGTACCCTTGGGCCATCTCACCTGGTGTGTCTGTGTTCCTGACATCCAAACAGGCAGCTGCAAAGACACCAAGCCAGGGGCTAATCTTTGCTTAGATTCAGGTCCCTACTGCTGGTTGAGTTATGCCTACATACTCTGCCTTAACTCTCTGACCTAGCTGCCCTGAACAAAGCCTTCTCCCTAACCTGATTGGTTGATCCACAGTGGGCTGACACTGCTGAATGCCCCCCCCCCCATCTATGATATAGTTCTTCCTTCTACTTTCCCGGGGAAGGCCTTCTGGCTCTTTGGATTCCTTCCTGGGAAGTCATTGTGTTAAAAGAAAATACCTTTGCAGAAAGAGTGTCAGACCTAGATGTGAGAACTGAACTGTTACCCTCTTGATCTTGGGCAAGTTGTGTACCCTCTCTGACCTTTTCCCCCCCTTTTTGTGATGAAGCATTTAATCCGGGGCCGGTCTCATACAGTCCTTGTGGGGTTGACTGAAGAAGCTTGGAAAGTTCTTCACTCCCACTTTGTTTCCCCTCAGCCCATTCTGTGTAGCTAATTTTCTATTTTCTGAAATAATATGCTCTGTCTCACTTTGACCCATCTTTCCTTTTCTCCTTGTCCCCTTCATTTCCTCCTTCTTCCTTTTTTTCCTTTCCATTTCTTCATCCTTTTGTGTTCCATTCCCTTACCTGCTTCCTTTTGGAGTTGGTCATTAGATACAAGAAAACGACTAAATTTCTCAGGAAGTTTGAGGATTATATATTTTATTGAGACATGTATTCATTTAATTTTGCATAGTAGCTCAAGAAATTAGGTAGAAGAAATGGTTTTGGTGCATTAAAAATGGTTTTAAATAAAGGTCCTGTGGAAATACACATATGTATGAATCATTTTTTATTGATGTGTTGAGTATTTTGCTTGCATGTACTTTTGTGTCATATCTGTGAGCAGCAGATGTAAGACCTCCTAGACCTGCAGTTTTGGATGTTTGTGAACAACCATGTGGATACTAGGAACCAAAGCCAGGTCTTTTGCAAGAGGAGCAAGTACTCTTAACTGCTGAGTCATTCCATCCCCAGAATGATCTATTTTTTTAAAGCTCATGGAATGGAACATGTTTTTAAGTATAATATTGGGAAAGCAACATAAGGAAAAAATGGCAATTTGGAGTGGGCTGTCAGGCTAAAACAAAGAGATAACAGCAAGGTGGTATTTTGAAAACTAAATTACTAGGATGTTATGTAGGTAAATACGTGTCTAATTTGAAAGTTTCATTACAATTTTAAAAAATCTTTAAGAAAAAGTGGGATAAGTAAATTCCAATTTGAGGTGCTCTTTCTCAGTTATTGAGGAGACTGTTTCAAAGGTGAATAATAAAGCTGTTGATTTGCACACTTTTATTTAAACCTGTTTAAGGCATTTTGGTACTTTCATACTAATTTATTTATACTTTCCCTGAAATACCCTGTTGATTCTCATGTTATATTTGTTTTCTCTTGGTATCTGTGAGTTCCATTATTTGCACCAGTTTACCATGTGGAAAGGAACTTAACCTAGCCAGCTCCTTCACAAGGAAGCTTGGTTTATTAAAACTCTTGCTTGGTCCACAATTTATTTAAAAAAAAAAAAAGATAAACAAATCAAAAACATTAGCTCCAACCATAGTATAGACAGTGTTCCTTATATATTAAAAACCGTTACTTTTAAAAAACGAAATCTGAAATCTCTTGTGAGTCTGGAACTGATTTTGATGTCCTCAGTTGTTAGTTTTATTTAGATTTAATTAATTAATTAATTTGTTTGTTTCTTTTGAAGAAGGGTGGAAGGTGAAGAGCTATGGTTTACACCCTCACTGATACAGTAAATGAATGAGTGTGTGAACCTGATAAACAGGTTCATCCCCGAAATATCCCCAGGCACTGTTACACCTGGAAGAACTCTTAACAAAGACTGCAAAACTTCTTGGAGGAGGTGACATTTGACCAGGATCTTTAGCTCTCCTGACAAGTTCGCCACGAAGGGGCAGGGTGGGGGGTGGTGGTGCAGAGCAGTTTATATCTGGGATGCATGGATACAGACATATCTTGGGCAAGGGCTTAAGCCTGATTTAGTGCAGCCTGGAGACAGTGTGTGTGCATATGCTGTGCTTCCCGTCAACACATCTAGTTTTCTAAATAATTGTATAGAGTTAGTATGTTCATAATGACTTTGGGAAATATAAATAATGTATTGTGGGAATATGTCTTCATTTTCTCTCTATGTAATAAGTAGTGTGTTACCTGAAAATAAAGACAAACTAAAGGTTCTTTTAATCCCTTAAGTAGACCACCTGAAACCATTGGTGGGATCCATGGGGACCTTGACATGGCCAGCAACTCCTAATAGCATAGCTTACCCTTGTCATGGGCTTGTGGGATATTTAACTATTGGAACATTATTTCCTCATTTGCAATGTGAGATTAATAAAAAGTATTTCAGAGAATTGTCATAAACAATAGGTCTCATGAGAATAATGAGACACTATAGTTCTGAACGGGGCAACTGTAGTTATCTTTAAATGGAAATTAAAAGAATCTTCTACCCATTTGTCTTCCACAGAGTATTAAATTGATCTTAAGACTCCCACTTCTATTTGCTTGAGAACTTATAATATGACAACATCCTTCTATAAGTACTTACTGCAACTATGAAAATTTTCTGTTAAACTTAAATAAGTTTTAATGGAGCTGGAAAAATCAATATTGGCTAGTTAACGTAGGAATTAATAGCCAAATTGTGTAGGATTCCTTATTATCAACATAATTTGTAATATGTATCCAGACTACCCTTTCTGAGGACATTTCTAATAGAATACTTAAACTTAGGGTAGGTACGGTGGTGACAGAGCTGCCTTCCTTTTCTTAAAAAAAATTTTTTTTTTTTTTACTTTCCAAGAACAAAGTGTTCAGAAATAGTTTCTCATCACATGGTGGTGTTCCTGACATTCGTCTGGGATCTTATGTCTAAGGGCACTATGGGCAGCAGATCCTCATGCAATCTATTTTCATGAAGTCTTCTTTCTCCTACTTCTCCCATTCAGAAGAGCTGCTAAACACCTTCAAAACAAAAATGAAAGTTACTCGAAAGATAAGAAAATAGTTCTCTTCAAGACCCTAGTAAAAACTAGTCCTACCTTCAGGGCAGCGGAGCCGTGCTTGGCCAGCAATGGCAAGTTAACCACCAAGGTAGGAAATTAGAGCAGAAAACAACCTTAGTCAAATGAAAAGGGGCGATAGGATATGAGTCAGTGGAGATCCCGGAGAAGATGCAGATAAATGTTTGAGACGGTCTTTTTCAGCAAAATGTCCTTTCTGAATGGACCGACCAGGAATCTATGTTTCTGATGCCTTGTTCCCAGACTCCACAGACTGCTGAACTCTGAAAATAAATTTTTAGTATTTGTTAGCAGCTCAGCTTATGCTATTTTGTTGTAGTCCGAAGAGACTAAATACTATGAAATAAGATTAAGAGGTATTATAATAAAACAAGCTCCATTAACAAATCCTTTCTGAAATAAACTCGGTAACTTTAGTCTGCTTTGCGAGACATAGGCTGTAGATACAAGAACTATGAGGCATAATCACCCCCTTCTGGAAAGCTTTTACCAGGGGAGGAAGATGGGTAAACAATACACAGGATGAGGAGAAAGTGTTGCTCAAAGGAAATCCAAAATGGTTCTTCCTATGAAGTCCGCCTGCTCGGTGAGAGGTAGGATGTAGGAAGGACAGACATGCCACCCGGTACACAGCCCATCAGCCTGACTATTGTGGGTAACTAGGAGAAAAGCATCACATGACATCTGCATGCGCCTTTTCTCTTACATTCACATTTTGGCTTATTACAAAAACAGTGTTGCCATGTCTGTACTCCTGCCAGGCTCCACAGCTCCATCCGTGCCATCCTAATCACTTAAAATATGCTCTGCAGCTTCGGGTTGCCATTTAGAACATAGCGACTTGGGATGACTAAGCTTTTTCGGGATCCCCTGCTCACAGGAAGATTTCACTATCAAACTCATCTGTACTGGTTTTCTAAATTTCTGTCGTTTGTACTTACTTTTATTATTTGCTGTTATGGATCCAGTCTCCCCAAACACCAGGGATATAAAATGTGTTCTTATACTGTTTTATTCCTTGAGATAAACTTGAGGGAATGTTGTTGAATGTTACATTAGATATTTTAGGGGCTTCTCTGGGAAGCCAGTGGGAGATTGGGGTGAGGAAGGTAGACAGAGCAGGAGACAAGCTCACATAACTTGTGTCGTGATACCACTTTTTACTTCAGATCTTTTCTACTCTTATTGCTTATGCCACTGCAGCCAGCACCCAATGGAGCCGTGTTCTGGGCTCAGGAAACCGTTTTCTGTCTCCTCACTGTAGCCTCAAGTCTGAGAGAGGCGATAGCTGTGCACAATTTTAGTAGATCATCATGGGGAAGGGGGGCGGGTGTTTTCCCCATAGGGACAGAAGAACCAGTGTCAGTGAGCACATCTTGTTCAGGTGCAGAGTTGGTCTGTCAGAAAGAGACACTGGTGAACCGGTGCTGAACACTGTCGTCTCCCCTTCCTTCTCTGTCATTGGCGTTTACACAAAGCAGTATTATTTAATGCTGGACTTGAGCAGCGTTATTGAGCACAGAAAGTGTCAAGGTATTTTCAGTTAGAAAATTATATAGGCTTATGAAGCACCTTTGGAATATTACGGGGGGAAAGAATCTCATATTTGGCAAAGTTAATGACATATGTAAAGCTGGAAGAGGAGTGTGGTGAAATAATTTTAGTAAAAAAGCAACTAAAACTGTCCTATGTTTTAGTGTAAGAAATTGGATAATCACCAAGTCTATGCACTAGATATATTATCACAGCTAGTAGATTTTGAAGATTTTTAATGAAAATATTAACATTATTTGGTGAAAATATGTGATGTAGATGCTTTTAAAATTGTCATGTAATGACGTTAATGTCGTTACATATGTAAAAACAAGGTTTACTTCTATATATTTGTAGGCATATTAGGGTCTAACAGGAATAAATATAGTGTTTTTGCCATATAAATATAAGTGGACTTTATCGAAATGTTACCATACTGATTTTCTTTAGTTTCTTTTATATCCATGAATAAAAAAATGCCCCCTAAAGCACACCATGGTGTATTTTTCTCTATATGCTACACTGTATATGTATGTACATATATACATATAAATTTTATATAATTTCAGATGTATGCAAATTAAAGAGGTCTGTGCAATACATGAATAATTCACTCACCTCTTACCACTTCACATTTCTTGTTGAAATGAGGAGTGTGGGGATTACTCTAACTCGGCACTCTACTGTTGGTGATGTGGAAGGGCCAAACATGACAGATGAGCTGAAATTGAGAAGCATAGCTAATTTTTCCATTATAGTTTGGAATACTATGTGGATTAACTTCCAAAGTTAGTAGCATACATCTTGGAACATTTTGTTTCCTTTGCAGAACTCAAAATAGGTTGAAGCCTTCATTTAGTGTTTACCTCTTCTTGCTAGAGTCATTTGTGGTTTTATTGTGAGAGGTCAGTGATTAAGTAGTCATACTTGAAGATGAACAAGGATAATGCCCTTCATATGAATGTGTATCCTAGTACAGTGGCTAGGAGCACCAGCTCAGTGAGTAGACTAGGGTCTGCTGAGTTCAGTGATGTGTCTATGTGTAATCTACATATACCACCTGCGTTTCAGCAAATGTAACAGAAACTGTAAAATAACTGATGCCAGTGCATTAAGTGATCAACATCCATAATGTGCTTAGCATAGTGCTTAACACAGGAGCATCATGTAAGCTTTATTATTCCTTTATTGTAATATGGTAAGTCTTTTGGTTTTAAATCAGTGCTTTAAGGAGGGAAAGATAGAGGGTGGACGTTTTGTTTATAGATGGACCAGGAGCTAGCATGTGTCTGTAAAAAGCTGTGTTAGTAAGTCTTCTAAGAGATGGCTATGAGAAGTGTGTGTGTATTTCATCTATGATTACCTCCTTTTTATCTCCGCCATGTTGTAATCCACCTAGTAATGGCACAGGGATGAGTTGTGTACTGTTTGTGAGGCTGTTTGTGTTCTTCAGCTGGAAACCATGCCCTATAGACACACCGCCCAAGATTCTTATGTAAACATTTGGGCTTTGGGCTTATTAGCTGGTTTGATTTGAAACTCATAAAATGGCACAAGTGTTTTGGCCATTGTTTTAGAAGTCTGATAGTCACTATGCTGAAAAATTATTGAAGGAATTGAAAAAGAGAATATAAATATAGTGATCTGGCATCTCCAGTTTTATGACTCTATAAAAAAGCAGCCAACACATGTTGGACTGTTTCATGGTACTGGCCCCTATCAAATGTCAATGGACTTTACAAGGTCATTGAGACTCTCTTTGGTTCACGGGTACAGACTGGATTCATCTTGGGAGTCCACAAGGACTGTGGAACCAGGAACTTCGATGGTGCTTGAAAAAGCTCCACAATGTTAGTGTCTGTGGCACAGGTATAAGAGAAAAGCAAAACTGTTTCTTTGTGTTCCATGCCGTCAGAGGTAATTCTAAAGAGATCGGGGTTTCTGACAATGACTGCTGTCACAGTTGCCTGTGTATGTGATCTCTTGCAAACAGAGGCTACTGGAGGGAGACGTGATATTTTTGTCACAAGAATGTCTGTGATTTGCTGCCTTTTCACTTTCTCCCCCCTACCCCTCAGGCAGCCAACCCAAAGCTCATTCGTTCAGAACACAGAGCAAAGGTATAGAGTTTCACTTCTGTCGTTTCCAAGATGATTAATGCAGTTGTGCAATGCGAGCGCCTGAGCACTCTGGGAAAGCCACAGTATCCCAGAGAGGTAGAGTGCCTCGATACTGCGTCAGCAAGGAGGGTATTTTGGGATATTGTAAATGTCACTATTGGTTTTAATATACAAGAATCTTCATCATCAAACCTTAGGAATGTTCTACAAAGTAGTGCCTAGAACAGCTATTGAGTTCTGAAAATGGCTCTTTAAATAGCTGAAACTATTACCTAAATTTCCTATTTGTAACCCAGTTAGATATTGATGAGGAGGGAGGCTAGGGCATAGCAAATGGAGCCAGTATTCTTTCAAGTAATTATAAATTATCAAGTCAACAGGCTGTGTGTGCTGTGTGTAATAAGAACTTGTCAGGGGACCAGAAAAAAGGAAATCTTAAATTCCCAGCACATCCTATTTCACTGGATATGTATTTCGTATCTATGATAAACTAATTTTAAGTTAGGACATAATTTATTTCTCACTAGCCTCTAGTAAGTAACTTTTAGACTTTTTATAGAAACATTAAAGAAAGATAAATATTGAAACTCATTTACTCATACTTTAGAAGTTTTCAAAATTTGCAGCTGTTGATAGTTGACTAAATGAGAAGGAATAACTGGCCAACTACCTGCTCCTTTTCCTTCGAGTTTCTCAGTACCAAGTTAGTACTTGATGTTTGAGGAAATTTCCTGACTAAGCCCCTCCATTTAAAATGGCAAAATGTTTATAAGTACATAGAGCTAACTTTAGATTACCACCTATTGTTAATTATATGTATCCCTGTTCATGAAGAACTAATAGACTAAAGTCTTAATCCCAAGGCATATTTGTAAATGAGGTTCTTAAGGGTAGAACTAAGATTAAATGAAGCCACAAGACTAACTCTGATCTAACAGGATCGGTGTCCTTATAAGAAATCCCAGAGGGCTTATAATAGCAATGTCTCTGTCTCCTTCCCTCCCTGTCTCTCCCCCTCTTCCTCCTTCATTCCCTTCTTTCCTCCCTCTCTCCTCTTTCCATACACAGTAAGGGAGGTGATATGGATCCAAAGACAAAGGTGCCTGTGAAGAGAGTTCTAATTGAAACCTGGATAGGATAAACCTTCATCTTGGGTTTTTAGCTTCTAAAACAGAAAATGAATTTCTGTTTACATGCCCTAGACTGTGGTATTTTTGTTATGGCATCCTTAGCTGACTAATAGAGCCTCCGTTATATTTCCCTGCTTATAAATCAGTGGTTGTCTCTCACCTGGTAATCATCTCAATGACAGCCACTGCTTGCCCACCCTGGGCATGATAGTGTTATGGGGACCTGGTGTAGCCCAACTACCCTGTAGTACTACAGCCAGTACAACAACATTATATATGGCCTTCATTGCCAGTAATGCTGAGGTTGAAAAACATAGAATGATGTTTTAGGATGCAGGTACTCTTGCAAATCGTGAGTTATAAAGAAATACTCATTTATGAACTACAGTTCAGACTGTTTTAGTTGCATTGATTTTTTTTTTCTCTACACTTGTAAAATCCCATAAAATGATTCCTGGTGTTAATTGAATTCACAACCATCTTTAAAAAACAAATTGAAGGATTTATTTATGGGTGTTAGAATGTTTGGACAAAATATACTTTTCTTAAAGTAATTCATATAAACTGTTGTAAATTTCCTACTACTAAAAGCTAGAATTTAAAATTATAATATATGTTAGGGCCTGGAGCAATGGCTCTGCAGAGGGCCCAGATTCAGTTTTCAGTACCCACATGAGTACTCAAAATTGTTTGTAGTTCCAGTTCCAGATCTGATCCCCACTTTGGGTCTCCGTGCCCCCAGGCACACACAATGCACTTATATACATGTAGGCAAACAAAAATAAATATTAAACTCTATTAATGTCACATAATATATTATGAGTACCATAGAAGAATAACTAGACAATGAGGTTGATTCATAAGAAAACATTCATGGAAATGAGAAATCATATGTCTTAGTGACCAGTGCCATTAATACTCTTTTTTTTGGGAAAATATGTACTTGTTTGGGGGAAAAAATGGTAAGAAGTTTCAGTAGGCAGCCACTTGGTTTCACAGTCAGATTTCTGGCCAAGATCTATGCAGCAATTATCTCCAGAAAGTGCTTCAGAAACATTGTGTGTCTCTGTTGTCACAAGAGAAATGCTGATTTGAGGAGCCTTACTAGAATCCAGTGTTGCCGAAGGAAGCTGGAAAAGACTTCTGAGGTGGCACCACTAGAGGATGTTCATTACCTCCTTATTCTAGAGTCTACTCGGATCTGACTGGGTAATTTCATTCTACCCAGCGTTATTGTTTGGCAGAATGATACTATGTCTTTTTAGACTCTGACTACACAAATCATAGTAATCCTTTTATTTCAGATTAATGAAAAACAATAGAAATATAATTTTTACCTTTTTTTCTGATATCAAATTTGCCCACCTTCTAACTAAAATGCTGTTTTATTTTTAATTATTTAGCAGGCTTTTTTTTTTTAAATAAATATGAAAAATCTCCCAGGAACAGCATTCCCATTTTAATGAATTCCTGCCCCTCCGTTCACTCAGTTTTATCCTTTCTATCTTGTTGGCTGCCTGATGCTCACCATGTTCTACATCTTCTCTCCATGTACTCGCTTCATGAATCACATCCATATACTTGGTGAATTCATGACATTTACACACCCCTACAGTGATTTTTAAATGTGTTTTCTTGAGTTGTAAGGTTGAGGATTAAAAGAAGAAACATGAAATCTCCCCTCTTTTGGTCACAAAGTTGATTGTAATTTTTAAAGCTAAAGGAGCTTATCCTTAAGTTCAGAATGAAGGAATTTTAATGTCAGAATTTGCAAGTTTGATGGTTTCATTCATTTGAGTGGTGATCTGAAAATAAGACTGCACTGGAATCACCAAATGCGAGACACAAAGCCCCCACAGGAGCAGATGGATTTGAATGGAGTCTTTTTTTGGTGGGTGATGGTTAAGGGAGGCACAGCCTCTTCATTGTTGACGATTGGCATGCATTGTCACTGGGTTTGGTGCCTGTATTTGTTTTCTTCTGTACTTTTTCTATATTAAGAAAGTTTTTATTCATTCTGAGGGACTAGAGCAATGGCTCAGTGGTTAAGAGCACTGTCTGCTGTAGCTAGAGTTTTCCTGCCTTGCCCACAGTCGGGACAAATCTTTGTCACCCGCCAGTCCCACAGCTGCTCAGACCCAACCAAGTAAACACAGAGACTTATATTGCTTACAAACTGTACGGCCGTGGCAGGCTTCTTGCTAACTGTTCTTATAGCTTAAATTAATCCATTTCCATAAATCTATACCTTGCCACGTGGTTCGTGGCTTACTGGCATCTTCACATGCTGCTTGTCATGG
The DNA here is from genome assembly GCF_049852395.1 of Peromyscus maniculatus bairdii. Classification (NCBI taxonomy): domain Eukaryota; kingdom Metazoa; phylum Chordata; class Mammalia; order Rodentia; family Cricetidae; genus Peromyscus; species Peromyscus maniculatus. The sequence goes on from NC_134857.1 coordinate 42,986,755, forward strand.
TGGCGGCTGGCAGTGACTCCTTCTGCCTTCCTGTTCTTTCTTTTCTCCTCTCTGTTAGTCCTGCCTATACTTCCTGCCTAGCCACTCGCCAGTCAGTGTTTTATTTATTGACCAGAGTAATTTGACATACAGACCATCCCACAGCAGACTGCTCTCCCAGAGAGCCTGTATTATTTTTAGTTCTTTTTAAAGATGCAGTGCTAAGTGAGCCATTTTGTTCTTACTTGAAATTTTTAAGGAAAGAGAGAACAATATTCAGTTATTGATGGTCCACTCTGCCAGTTATCATGTAGAAAGCCATCCTGAGCTCTCCTCGGCTTCCCTTATCACAATGGCAGAGACTGCTGTGGTTATTCGGATAATAAGACATGCACATAGAGTTCACTAAATTCCATGAAGTCACACAACCGAGTAACAGCCACTGTTTAAAGCCATCTTTGTACAGTTACAACATAGGTACAACTACATGTGTCTGTGAAACCAAATACCAGTATATTTTATGGGTTGGGAACTTGGTTCAGTGGGCCTGCAGGACATGCATGAGGACCTGAGTTTGAATCGTCAACACAGCACTGGAAAGCTGGACAAGGCTTTGCTTACCTGTAGTCACAGTGTTGGGAGGGAGGGAGGAAAGAATTCCTCAGCTCCCTGGCCAGCCAGTCTAGCTGGTAAGTGTCCTCCAGATCCAGTGAAAGACATTGACTCAAAAGATAAGGTAAAGATGACAAGGGGCACCGTAGTGCTCAGGGGCTTGTGTACACACACACACACACACACACACACACACACACACACACACACACAAACACGCACACCACATACACATCTCACACACACCTATACACACACACACACACACACACACACACACACGTATGTGCACACACACACACACACACACCACATACACATCTCACACACACCTATACACACACACACACACACACACACACACACACACACACACACACACACACCTACCTGGACCCTTCTTGTGGTCATAGGCACTAGAAATAACCCTCACTCATGCTCCTGTAAGTAACCCCAGTAAATGCATTGCTTCACCAACTTGAACTTTGGTGGAATCCTTACTTTATTCTGCTACTTCTCTATCTGGAATGAGTAGACATCTATTCAAGTCTCCCCAGGAAAAGTCATAGGACAGAGAGGATGAACAGGAATGTCCTGTTTAAAACATACCCACAGCTTTTTGAAATTGAGGGACCAAGACAATAAAACTAAGCAACAGGTAAGAACTGTAGTCAAGTGATGCCTTTACCCCAGATTAGCTACAGTAAACACAGGAAGGAAGCCATGTGTCTGAGCTTCTAAATTTCAAGATGATGGACTAGCAATATGGCTCAGCAGGTATAGGTATTTATTTTCAAGCCTGGCCAAGCCTGACAACCTGAGTTCTTTTATCCCCAGAACTCATATGATGGAAGGAGAGAACTGACTCTCACAGTTGTTCTTTGGTCTCTATAAGTGTGCTGTGGCATATAATAATTTTTTTTTAAGTTTGAAAGGATGTACTGATGCAGAATTTATGACCAGCACATAAAATTCCTTTCCATTATTTCAATCCAAGCTCATTGATAGCGGACCTTGGTGATGTGTGGTCAAGGAAGGTACTAAAAAGGAGCACCAAGGGAAAAGAAAATGTGTTAGAATTCATCTGATTCAAGTCCAAGCTTCATTTGTGCTATTTATGGAACCAAAGAAACTGACCAGTCAACTGACTGCAACTGAATCATCAGGGTGGACATACCATTCTTTCTACACTTCATTGCAGCTTTAGTAAATAATGGGATAATAATAATAAGAGGTAGGGATATGGAGAACCAGAAGTTCTGTGTTGTATTCAATTTTCTGGACCTATCAAGAGCCATAAATAGCAGAAAATGTAAAATTCCACCTCCAGTCAGTGTTGCATTTTTCTTGTTTGCTGTGCCATTAGGTTGTATAAGAGTGATATGTTTCTAAGCATGCTGTGCTGAACAAAGAGTTCAAGAATGAAAGAACTGAGTGTCTCGGGCCATTTGCCCAGCTGATGACTATAAACTAGGGTTTGGGCATCAGATGGATAAGTTGAAGATATGACTGCTCCAAGGTGTGGTGGAGGGGAAGATTTTTACTAGAGATAGAAAGGAGGGTACAGCCAGAGGCATCTGGGAGAGTCCAGAGCAGAGCCAGAAAGTAGTAGATTGAACATGGTCAGCAGACTGGACTTGGCCATAATGGGGATGGGGATTGAGAGAGGAAGACCACGAGAGTGTGGGCAAAGGAGAACAAGAAAGAGGGGTAAGAGGAGGCTGAGAGAGGAAGACAAGAGAGGGACAGAAGTGTGAGAGCAAAGAGCATTCTAGACCAAAAGTCCGGGGTGATATGGGAATAAGAAGCTGGGGGAAGGGAAGCCCAGGGCTGGAGAAGTTTAGGATAGGGCCTGGGGTCAGAAAAGCTGAGAAAAGGCATGGGTAGCTGTGCAGTGAGAAAGCCTGGAGGCTAGCACTCCTTTGGGAATGCTGATAGATAGCACAGATGGCCATTTGTCCCTTCTGACAGTGATGAAGACTGGCCCCTTTGGTTGAGGGAGTCTGGGGGAAGGGAATCTCCTTTGGACCTGAGAAAGACTAAGGCAGCTGTAGACCACTCACAGTCCTAAACTCATGGGCAATGTCCTGTATTCACACAGTATAGAGACTTGTCCTAAAAAATCTTACAGGATAAAAACCTAAATGGAGCATTTGACTTACGATTGTGGCAGCTTTATCATAAGCATCAGTTTTCAGAGTTAATTTATGCAAAGTAAAATGAACCAGGATTTACTGTCTTATAGGTCAAAATAAGGGTAAAGAAGGTTATGGAGAGATGAATCTTTATGGTATCTAATGAACAAACAAGCAATCCTGATTAGATTCACTGGTGAAAGAATTGTCAATTTAGATGTAGTTGTTGTCAAGTAGTTGTTGAGATGTATCAGTCAATATAATTAAAATTTTCCCCCCAGTATGGCATATTATAGTCTTTAATAAATGCTTCTGATGAATCATCCCAGGATAAATGCATACTTACTGTTATTAAGCTTTTTGTGATGTATTCTGTTTCTGTTTTTTTCCATTGTCAGTTCTTTGCAGGGTGAGCATATCCACCTCCAATTATTTTCATAGTTTGGGGTCATGGGACAGTATTATCTTTCAAAGGTTAAAGGCTCATTTCTCAACCTGTATTTGATTATCTTTGAATCTCTATTGCTGTGAGAACATGGTAGTTCTCTTTTCAGCCATAAAATTCCTAATGCATGGGGCTTTTGAAAGCTCAGTAGCAATTCCCATTTTATTTGTTATGAGGTTCATTTGGAGGCATTTCTTGAAGAAACAATGTTCTTTGGGTCCTCTAAGGTAATGTGTTTGAATTCAGTCTACGTAAAATACCAATGATAAGCTTTCATGAGTCACTCCATGACTTCATGATGTTAAGGGAGAAGACGTTGTGGCCAACATTCAAGGTGTTTTAGTTGATACTCTGTGCTTTAGACTTACTTTGTAATTATAGACTTTTAAACTGGAAATAATATCACTGAAATTATTACATTGAAGGAACTTCCTGCAGCTTTTGAGCTTTTCAAATGTCTTAAATCCTCATTTTGATAATACATTTGTGGTTGAATTCATTACTTTTTCTTAATGTGTAAAAAATGGTATAAATGATAAATTTTATGAAACACTCATAGATTTAGATGGCTTATTCGCTTATTATTTCTACAATTTACTAGTTTTATTCTATTTAACAATGGAGCTTGCTTCTTTTATCTTTTAGGGTCGTTGCTCCAGGGAGAACTGCAAATATCTTCATCCGCCCCCACACTTAAAAACACAGTTGGAGATAAATGGAAGAAATAACTTGATTCAGCAGAAGAACATGGCCATGTTGGCCCAGCAGATGCAGCTAGCCAATGCCATGATGCCTGGTGCCCCATTGCAGCCCGTGGTGAGCACACTTTCAGCCCCCTCCTTGTTTGTGTGGCCAAGTGCTCTGTGTCTGTGCTGAAGTGATGATTGTGTGTGAACACACCAGCAGTGGCGATTGCCTGGTCTTTTCACCCTGTGAAGTTACTCACCTTCGTGCCAAAGGACTTTGGCCATTTACCATCTAGCATTGCTTCCCCTAACACTCTTTTCAAAATGAATCATTTAACTTTCAGGTGTTAACCTGATATTTGTTAAAATAGTCATCAGAATCGGTTTAGTTAAGATATATTCTGTTTTACCTTTAAAGGTAATAATGATGTTTTACTTAAAAACAAGAAAGAAGACAGATATATAATAGTCGTTGATTTTTAAGCCTGTTTCTCCCTTTCTTCCCTCCTTGAAGAGAACCCCTGTAGTTTTTCTTTTTCAAAAAGGAGATTTTGTGAAAAACTTAACTTGAAATTACTTTGTATTCACAACGCCTAGGCAGTTTTTCACAGTGGTGAGTCATAACCACAGGCTTGAAAGTCTTATCTGAAGAGAACTAATCAAAGACAGAACTCCAAGGGCCTTTGCAAATAGCTAAATTTGATAAGATACGAGTGATCACAGATATTTAATATTTTCCTAGCTGTGTGCGTGGGTAACTTGCTTATGGATACACATACCTCTTTAAATTTTTAGATTGTTGATGTGCATGTGGTAAATGACTTTAATCTTATTTATGCCATAGTTAATGTTTGTTTGAATGTTAATTATAGTACAGAAATCCTGAATTACTTAACATATGCGGAAATTTGTAGTGATCCGAATGATGTCTGACAGTAATTTATCACTAACATATTATTAATGTATTATAAGGTCATGAAAACACATTTTTCTAGTTTGTTAATTATAGCATGCGTGCTAACTGATTTTTTTTCTAATACATTTTAATCCCTGAACTCAATGTAATTATTATTCTCTCTTAGAACTTAATGCAACAATCATTCCAAAAAAGAGGGGGGGATTGCAATTCGAGGTGGGAGGGATCCCCATATTACACCGGCAGTGATACCAATTATCAATACTGTACAGTCGAGGTGAGAGAATATTATAATTAATTCTCTATCATTTTAATCTGATTTTTATTTTATTACATTATTGGGGGCTCAGTTAAAATGTGATATCTTTATTTTTATGGCATCTTCTATTTTTATATGTCTGTATCGTGATAAGTATTTTCATTTGGTTAAAAATGTTGAATCATTCTTTCTTCCAGAAAATACAGGGCAAACATACTCTCTTACACTTGGCCCTCATATATGGTTTCAAAGATCTGAGGCAGTTTCTACTTACTAACCACTCGTTTAAGGTTGCTCCTCCTTGATTGGAAGTACTCTTTCCACCTAAACTTGTAAATCATACTTACTGATGTTCTGTGCTCTCTGTGACCCAGAACACTTCTGAGATGGGCAAGTGTAGGTCTGGGATGGAAGAGGACACTCCCCACCATGGCCCTGAGATGCTCTCTCTGATGTCTCGGGCCATCTCCTGACCTTGTCCTTAAGTCCTACTCTCCTGGCTGATCCAAGGTCATATATACTTAGCTCTGGGACAGACTGACAAAGACTTTTATTCTCTTTGAAATGCTAGTGACATATGTGTTTACATAGTCACTAAATCATAGATTTCTGAAACCATCAGTACTTAGATTTCTGATACTTTTGTTAGAAAATTTTCTGCTTAGATAAAATAATTGTCTGTATTAGTTATGAGCACAGGCTTTATGTTAATTTTCCCCTTACATCATTATATTTCAGTGGGAATTACCCTCTGCAAAGGTATTGTGAAACCATAGTTGAAAAGTCTCTATTTAGGATGATGTTTTTATAATAAGTATTGGAATTATTTTAATTATTCACACCTAAAGCAATTTTACTATAATGACTGTAGAGAAGGCTGTAATCCAGGAAATTTGCCTTCACAACCCCACCTGAGACTTTCTGATCCTCTTTGTAGTCAGCCTTGTTTTGATGAGGATAATGATACAGAAATAAATGGGATAGCCATAACCAACTGCTTTCCGGGACTTTCATTTGGGCTACCTGTAGCGAATACAACTGAGCTATAAACTGCCTTGTCGCTAACGTAGAGAACTGTGGCCCTGAACACACATGGCAATGTTTGGGGATATAGGAAAACATGGACACACAGCTCAGGCAGTAGTGGTATGAAAGTGGAGATTCTGTGAGCAGATCCCCAGCATTGGAGCATTGGGATACCAGGAGCCTATGAGGAGAGACAAAGATTGCAATCAATAGATGATAATATTATAGTTCTCAGGGCTCAACCATTTAAGCCCCGAACTTAGTATGAACAGCGAGGGGAGAGAGAATGGGACAGAATGAAAGGAAACGCAGAAGTATCCAGGATTATGTCTCAGATGTAGGAGAGGTCCATAACTGACAGAAATGGAAGGAAGGAAAGAGTTGCCCAGTCATCTGTAATTCAGACAGAGATTCATAGTGGTTTCTCCGCCCCGAAAATAGAAGGAATTATAACTTAGAGCCAGGGCACAAGCCAGACATGGCAGCTTCCAATGGGCCGCAGTGGTCAGCGCTTGTCAGCAGCATGTTTCCAAGGCAGGTGAGATGACTGTTAGGCCGACAGCCACTGTACCATCAGACCATGACACGGTGCTGGTAACTTGGGTCATGCAAGAACTTATAGGAGACTTTCCTGCTTTCACTAGAGTGCCATGCAATATACCAATTAAGTAACATTTTAGAGACAAATTAATAGCTTGAGGGCATCTAGTGTACTTAGCAGTTCTGTATCTACCTTTCTCACAACTTTCCTGTGAGGTAGGTAACATTATCTCAGATTTAGAGATGAAGGCCCAGACGTTCAGAGAGGTTGCCTATGTGGCTCAGGCTGCACACACAGCTAGTCAGTTGGCAAAGTCAAGATTTCAACCAAGCCTTGCTGATGCAGAGCTCATGTGGTAAAAGCATATAATGAACAGACTAGCTTGCTACTCTGAATCTTTGGCTGACTGTTTAAGCTCTTTGATCTTCAATATGGAGATAAAACATTAAATATATTTTCTAGAAAGTCTTTATAATGGTATAAACATCATTCCCATTTCACAGGACTAGTAAAAAAGGGAGTTGGATGTAAGAAATGGAATTCTATGTATGTCTAATTCCTTGAAAGTTCACACAATGAATTATAGATTTTTTTGGCATTAACTCTACTTGGCATTAGAATTCTTAATAAAAATATAAATGATCATTTTTATTTGTTTATCATATATGACCTTTAAAAATAAATGAGATTATAGCATTAGTTTAAAAAAAAAACTGTTTTTTCGTAAGTGACACATCATAGCTGGCAGCTGTGATCTAATGAGAAATTGGCATACAGTCTAACTGATGCTGAAATATATCCTCTGGTGACAACCTGGAGGCACCTGATATGTCTTTAGGCCCCAGAATCACCTTCTTTAGAAACTGTGTTCCTCCAAGCTCTCTGCATTGCAAAGATCTGTGTAATCAGTGGGTACCAATAATTGAACATGAGCTCAGGAGTTCTATTAATGTTCCTGCATCTGCTTTACTTAGGACCTGGGTTAGCAAGAACTATCCAGAGTTTCAGGAGCAGGTTCCTCCGGCACCTTGGGACACACAGCCTGTGTAGAGAGTCAGTGGATCTGATGTGTGTGTGAGCATTTCAGAGTTCTCAGATTCAGCTCTTGTCTCCAGTTGCAATGATTCTCTTGTCCCCTTGCCTTTGCCACCCTTTCGTGTGTTCCCAGGGTTTCTTAGCAGTGGGGTACAGAATGCTTTGAAGACATCTGTTGTCACACTTCCAGGAACACCTAGAAATCACCAGTACTTTCTGTGCTTTACTGTCTTGGTTATCCACCTCATGACGGTAGATAGAGCCTATAGTGTCTCTAGAAAAGATGTTTCTACATTGGTCACATTGACTCGTTCATCTGTCCTGCCACGCACCAGTGAGTCTGTAAATTCTTAAGCAGCCTGAGATCAGGACCTGAACTCTAACAACAGACCTGTGTTCCTTTGAAACCTTTTTCCTGAGAGAGTCTCAAGTGAGACTTCACTGTTTAAATGTTCGTTTCAGTAAAACTGGACCAAAAGATACAGTGAGGCAGAGTACGGCAAGCACTCCTTACTCTTCCCATTCACAGACCAGGCTGGAGTAGAGTCTACAACAGAGCCCTCAACAGAGTCCACAACAGCCTTTGCTTTATTCAAGTCACATGCTACATTCTTAGACAAAGACTTGAATGTGAATTTATGGAGATAATTCCTGTTAGCTTTGAGTGTTGTCTGTATGCAAAGCAATTGCTCACCTAGACTAGATCTGTCTCTGGTTACAGAGTGGTCCTTACCTGGAAACAGCTGCCCACACTCAGGATGTCCTGGAACTATTGTAACAGAGCTTTGTTTTTCACAAACAAAGATTTGTTTTGCTTGCAAGTTTGACTGAAGCATACACATGTACACATACACACGTTATACTAAACATACACATATACACATGCACATGTTATACTAAGCATGCACAGGTACACATGCACACATTCTACTAAACATACACATGTACACATTATACTAAGCATACACACATACACATGCACACGTTATACTAAGCATGCACATGTACACATGCAAACATTCTAGGAAAATCTGACTTGTAAAATTTCTGTGCCATAAATCTCACAATAATAAATTTTGCATTATAACACTTCCATTTTATTAAAAAAAAGTACTATTTCAGTGTTTTAAAATAAATAATCCTGTGTTGTTTGCAGTATTACAGGATAGTAATTATAATACTTAAGATGTAATGTTTAATATAAAATTAGGAAACAAAAAAATTAAACTTTTAAATAATCATTAAAAAGTAACAGCTAAACTCTGAGGTGGAAAGGAATATGTAATTAAATCTCTTTAGTGTCCAGATAGCTATGCTAGAAAATATATCATGTATTTGCTACTTTCTCTGACAAAGAAAAGCAGTTAGCAAATCTGTGATGGATATGTTGTACAATAGTCACAGAGGTGGGCACAATGCCAGTTGCCGGATGGATACAGAGTTGCAGGTACAAAAGTCACTGCTCTTTGGGAACCTGCAGCTTGGTGGGAGCAGAGGAAACACAGGTGGCTTGGGGAATCAGTGCTACCTTCCAGTGAGGGTGGGGTTTATGAGACAGAGGGTTGTGGTGTGGATCCACTGGGGAAATGTAGAGGTAGAATTCTGGCTCCTGAAGCTTATTTAGGAGTTAGACAGGTGGGCTGAGAGCAGTCAGTGTTGCCTGAAACCCACATTTGTCAATTGAGAACCACAGAGGAACTGGACTCCTTAAAAACCTTGTGTCCAGTCAGGAAGGGAACCTATGTCTTTAAATGCCTGGGAATGGTATCACCTAGAAGCTTTCAAAAAATACTGCTACCTAGATACCTTTCCTAGGAATTCAGACAAAGAGGTGTATGTGGCCTAGAAAAACACAGTTTAAAAGTCTTCCAGGTAATTATAATTCTCACTTGATCATTATGTGAGGACCAGTTTTCAAACAAGATTGGAATCAGACTCAAATGTGTTCAATTTCTGACCTTCTATTCACTCATTTATAAATGATGGGCACATAATATTTGTGAACATTTTATTTAGAAAATAGACATAATTATATCCCCCCAAGAAGTGGCAGTTCATTCATTGAATGCCTACTGTAGGCCAGGCATAGTTCTGTGTTAAGGGGACTGAGAAGGGAACTAAAAGATATCTTCCTACTCTCCCAAACCCCCAAAAGAAAGTTCAAAGGAAGAAAAGCCTTATATTAGAAAATTAAATATAACATAAGTAAAGTACTTATCACAATGCTGGCAGGCCACAGATAGGGAATTACTAGTAATAATCATGTTTGTGTAGTTAACTAGGATCGTAATATGAAATTGAATAATGTATTCAGTTATAATGAAGCCTGATTACCTTAATGTAAGCAGAATGTCTCATTTAAAACAAAACAAGTGATAAATAAACAACCCCACAATTAGTAAATGTGCACTTTGTTTGTCTTACCAGAAAATGTCCTGGAAAAAAGCAATCATAAACCAACCTCCTTTATGCCTTCTTGGAACAAATATATGTATAAGTCATTGTTACAAGGATTATTCCGTACCAATTATGTCAGTTACATCGTTAGTCGTTATCCAATCAGTACTTTAGAGAAAATAAGGGCTACTTTAAATATCAGTATATCAGTTCCCATCTTTGATATCTTACGAGCCCTCTGCAGGACAGCTCTGGAGATGCAGGAGTGGCCGTCGTCACAAGAGCGAAATTTCCTAAGGGTTAGTGGCTAACAGTAAACAACCCCCAGCACAAGGTGCTCATAATTTGTAACATCTATATTTTATCCATATATTGGTTTTCACTGTATTGTATTTGATGACATTTAACAAAGCTGAGTTTTATTGGCCTCCTGTCATTATGTTGTCCAGTCAGAATACATTTCTTCATCTGAATGACTTTATGAATTCAACCTTTGCCTTAAAGTAATTGTTATAGTGTACAGTGACAAAGTCATTTCAGTAACTTTCTAAAGGAGGTAGTAAATGGGCTTTCTGGAAATCTGTTTTAACTCACAGCAGTGGAATGCAAAGAGGATGGATATTAACTAGCTCCCAGTCTTTTAGAACTTGGCTAAATTTCCAGTAATTCTTCTATCTGGTTATGACACTGGTCTGGATGGATTTCCATGCACTATGTCTGACTTGTGCAACACAATACAGATTTGACTACAATATTCATGGACAGAAGTTGAAGTGTAATTGTATGATCATCATGCAAGACTGCTCTTACCATGGTGCTGGCCTGGCCTCCAGTACACAAGGAGGTATCCTGAAGTCAGCTGCTGTTCAAGGAACTGCTGAGAGACAGATGCCACTGGGCCCAGTTGTAGATATGGATGCTGGTTGTTAATAGTGTAACATATGAAACAGTTTCCTATCACCTGAGGGTAGCTGCTTTGCCCTGGGATAGGTTGGAGGGGTTGGAGTTGAAAGTCTTATTTCAGTCTACTTCATCTTTCAAGAGCCATAGACCTGTCAAAGTAGCTAAGCTTGGTATTCAAAACAACATGCTTGGAGGACTAGGTTATGTTAGCTTGAAAATATCAGTGTGAGCTATGCTGTGTAATAAGTTCTTCCCACTGAATCAAAGTACATATTAAATATTCTGTTTTTCCTATTCTTCCTAGCACAAATGTGTATGCAGTGTAGAGTTGTCATGTAGAATGCATGCTCAACCTTAATGCAGAAGACTTTTGGGACCTAATACTTTTCTTATGGAAGAATGTCACTTGTACTTAGTAGTATCCCTGGCTTTTCTCCATTAAATGCAGTAGCACCACCCTAGTGGGACAAAATATTTTTTCACATGTTTCCTCAGAGGTAGGGTCACCCAGAATGAGAACCACTGCTTTGTGTGGAAGGGTCTGAGTGAACACCATTTTATCCCTCTGCATGCACAATGTCATAGAGAAAGTATGGAAATGACATTTTATTTTGTAATTTAATTTCATGTTATAGTAATAATTTTTGTAATAACTTACTTTGCATAAAGTTTTATTGCAAAGCTTTCCTGGATCTTTCCTATACTCTGGCATCTTCTAACTTCTTATCAGAGAGAATGGGCAGCACCTGAATCTAATGCCACCTTAATATAAAACTTCCATGGACCTATTTTTTACCGCCAGAAAAAGAAACTATAATGTTAAAAATTGCCTTTAAGTATGAGTACCATTTTTCCATGAGAGAGAGGGAAAGAAGGACTTAAGAGACATACATATACATACATGCAGACAGACAGACACACACACACACACACACAGAGACAGAATTTTTACACAAATCAGTAAAGTTGTAAATTGTATCTTGTTACCCTGGACAAACTGTTAAAATAGATTTCAGCAGACTATTCAGAAGGATCAGATCTATTCTGTGGCATTCAGATTTGCGTATCAAAAAGTCTCATCTATCAAAGTATTTCCATCATAAATCCTATTTGATGACAGCCCATCCTCTGCTGCCAGGTGTAATTCTTGAATAATTCTGTGGCATTTCCTTGGAAGTGTTCTGTTTCAGTCTTCACATTCTAGACATTTCTTTTTCTAGTGAGGCTTATTCTACTGAATGCCTCACAAGGATGTAATGGGCTCACAGAACATTGACTATTTCTTCTGAGAAACCCACATCCAGTGACTAGGCCAAATGCTATCTCCTCTACACTCAGAAGACAGTGTAATCTTTGCCTCTCACAGCCCACAAGACTTGCTAACAGTGTGCTGACTAGGGGACTCAGTTATCCCCTGGGACTTCTGTGCCTGCTCCAGATGATAGGACCCTTGTATCTAGTTAACACTTGTCAACAGACCTTTCGAGTGTATCTGACACAGCAGTTACAAAATGTATATCTCAGACAAGTTTCTAGCCTTGACTTACCACAAAAGTGGAGACTGGGTGACCACAAACAAGTGTCTGCACTGAGATATTCAGGAAAAAACTCCAAATATTTTAGATGCAAAGCTTCAGAAACCCTCTGGAGGTTTGCCTTCTAGATTTTAGGAGAAACAATGACCTAGCAAATGTCTCTTTACTAAAGCCGTTTAGACTAAATTAAAAACAGAGTTAAATAGAAATGAAGGAAGGAAGAATGAATCACAGATGAAGAATAAATGATAGTTGTGTAAAGTAGGGTATCAATTTGGAATTGAGGTCTGCAATTAAATTTTGCTTTCTGTTTTAATTTTCAGCCAATGTTTTCAGTTGCACCAAGCTTAGCCACCAATGCATCAGCAGCCTTTAATCCCTACCTGGGGCCTGTTTCCCCAAGCCTGGTTCCAGCAGAAATCTTGCCTACTGCACCAATGTTGGTCACAGGGAATCCTGGAGTTCCAGTGCCAGCAGCTGCAGCAGCTGCTGCACAGAAGTTAATGCGGACAGACAGACTCGAGGTAAGACCAAGAATTGGATCTTCATCGTTTCTGTTACAGTTCTTCAAGTGTTTATGGCCAGAATGACTTTAAAAGCTGAAAGCAATGATTTTTTTTTCTTTTTCTTTCTTTTTTTTTTTTTTTTTTTAGTATTTGTAGCATTTTGTTAGAATAGTTATGCTATTTTGATTAATGTAATGGTTATAAAAGCTACAATAACATCCATGTTTAGGCTACTAGGTGAAGGCTTGGAACTGGGATGGGGTGCCTGTTACTTCACTATGCTCCAGTTTCCTTAAAATCTTTCACATGGTGCTAATACACATACCTCAAAGAATTTAAAAAAAAAAAATTTGTTTGATACAGAAGAGTTGCTTCTTGAATGTTTATCGTTGTGGTATTGTAGCAATCAAAAATAACAAATGATTAATGCCCTAGGGCTCTCATAGACATGGAACACATTGGCTACTGTACATGAAACATTCCAAAAACTCACTACAGATGTTCTCATAAGATCTGGAGTACTTCCATTGAGACAGTGATGCAGTTTTATGAAATGTGCCCTTATAAAAGCATTTTCACTGTTATAGTCATGGGGTAGAAGATGAGCAAATGCTCAGGCTTTAATGTTGCTGACTGAAACGGAAATTAACGTTACACATCCTAATTTGAAATTATTGTTCAGAATTTCAGCATGGCACGAATTAGCAGACTTGATAAAGAGTCTGTGTAGGAAAATGGACTCTGAGCTGAGACGTCCTATGTGGACTAATTAAGGAATAAGCAGCCAAGTAGGGTGGTATGTGAAGATAGCTGAGTCTAATAACTTGTCAAGTTATCAGAAATATAATAAGTGCTAATATCTTATTTATTGAATAAATTTTATTGGATGCATTAGAAAGAATATCAAATTACAGCATTTTTGGCAGGAAGTTCCTCCCAGACACAGAGACATCACTCTGTCTACCCTTAGAACAACCTGATGGGAAGACACTGTCATTACTGTTGTTTTATAGGGAAGTCGGAGTAGGAAAGGGATGTGACGTAACCTGTCCTTGCCATAGAGATACACTCTGGTGTTTGGCTTCTCATTACACAAGCATCGTTGTTCTCTAATGAATGCTGTCTGCAAGTGAAGTAGGACAGCATTTGGATAAGTTTTATTCCCCTGGTCTTCATAAAGGATTCTTAATGCATGATTGTTAATTGACTAATGGGACTCAAATCGTCTGAGAGGAATGTCAGTATATTAATTATTCATAGGTAATATTCAAAACATTGAAAGAATGGGCTTAAAAAAACTGAGCTACATTGTCAAAACTCTCTTTACTCCCTCAAAATTTTAGGTAGTTTTTCTATAGTTGTGTTTGTGATTGTGTTTTTCTTTCCATGAAGAGCTGCTTGTGTGTTTTGTCATTACCTTTGTGACTGCTAGAACAATCTTTCCTCCTGATAGCAGTGGGCATGCCCTCCCTTCTGTTGACAGGATCTGAGTCATTGTCACAGTCACAGGGCCTGCAGTGGGAAACATGCATGTGCCTCTCTCTGCTCTGCGTTGTGATTCCAGAGCACCCCAACACCTCCAGTGCTGGCATGCTGGAGGGAGATGGACATGGAAGGAGTGCCCACAATTCTTTCCTCATGGTTGACAGCTATGATTATTTAGAGATTCAAGTCATGTTCTAGCCTAAAATATTTTTTGAATTTTTTTTCTTCTAAAGTAAAATTGGTCTAAAACAGTTAGGATCTTGGCTTGGTTCTTCTTGCTATATCTTTTCCTCCTTGTATATAATTTTCACACAATAAAGAGATTTAAAATGCTTCTGGTTTGTATATATCACTTAGAAGTACTAATGTTGACAGTACCAAATGGGATACAAAGGTCTGAAGCTGGAAAATAGGAACCCAATGGTCACTGCTTGTATGGTAGTTAACTATATAAACTTGGTTTGTCACATTGGCTCTATGTTGCTTATATGTAAAATTTGAGGATTGCACTGTTTTATCTTTAATGTCACAGGGCATTTAAATCATTCTTTGGCTTTCAACAGCAACTATAAGAAGTATTGAAACATTTATTATACACATTTCACATATATATACACATATATGGCCATGGGAGCTTTTCTGTAATTCCTAAGCATCACTTTAATGCTTAAAGAGTATTTTAAGAAATTATAGCCGGGCGGTGGTGGCACACGCCTTTAATCCCAGCACTCAGGAGGCAGAGTCAGGCGGATTTCTGTGAGTTCGAGGGCAGCCTGGGCTACCAAGTGAGTTCCAGGAAAGGCGCAAAGCTACACAGAGAAACCCTGTCTCGAAAAACCAAAACAAAAAAAAAAAAAAAAAAAAGAAAGAAAAAGAAATTATTACAGTGTGTACTGGTATTAGAAATGGCTAAGACTTAATTTAAGGTTATGCCTATGCTTCATTACAAAACATTAATAACAATGGAAATCATTGACTTATTCTAAAGAGTCATAGTAAGCTTTCATGGTACAAAATGGATCCATGGATGCATGTATGCTCCCATATCCAGTGGAGAACTATACTGCATGTCCTTCAAGTTAAAGGTGTTGTGAATATCTGTGAAGCCTTTTACTTGCTGTCTTTTACCAAGGGCAAGAAAGGGCCCTCCTAAGAATAGTACTGCTCATGTAACTTCTACCTTGTAACTTAAAATATCAACCCATTCATCTGCTAGTAAATTAACTAGTCACAGAAACATACATTCCCTCACAGAGATCTTTGGGTAATCCAACATAGGTGATAAGACATAACAATTTTGAGGAAAAGTTTTAACATTTTTGACATACCTTTTGGGGATATGTTTAGGTTTTTGCCATTCCTATTAGAAAATGTGTTATCTTGGTTGTGTTTTTAGACATGGTGCAGGGTTTGTTTACTGACTTACCTAGGACTTGGATCACTTGGGATGGTAGTATATACGTGGCAGCCTCATCCAGAGTCTCTGGAATTTTTTCACTTATCAGACAAGTGATTGCCACTGCAAATAGTCTTCAGAGCACTTGCTATATAACTTCCAACTTTTCACAACTTCTTCAAGTGTTGTTTGTTACTCTGAACTGAAAATGTACTTATTCTAAAACACGTATTTTTGTAGATTGCTAAGTTACAGTGAGCATTGTTCGCAGCATACTGAAGGATTTTAGACACAGTGACAGTTATTAAAGTAGTTCATACCACACAGTAGTAACCAAGCACACTTCAGTGGCTGCATGTTTCAAAGACTAAGTAAGACATTTCTTTGGATTTTTTTTTCTGACTGTTTTTCCTCTATTAACTATTAAGGTTTACAATTATCCTACCAAAGTTTTGTTAGATATAGGATTTAGAATGTTGTTGGTGAGGATTGCAATTGAGGTGCTGCATTTCCTGCTAAAAGCATCTTTTTCTCCATTTCCTGTTACACTGTAGACACCAGCCTGGCGTGCAATATCAGCTCTATTTTGATGTTCACTGTAGCTGGAGAATTTCAGCCCCGGCCGTCCCTTAGCCCACTTATAAAATAAACACACAGACACTTATATTATTTAAACTGCTTGGCCATTAGGTCAGGCCTATCATTGTCTAGCTCTTACTCTTATATTTAGCCCATTTCTATTAATCTATACCTTGCCACGTGGCTCATGGCTTACCAGCATCTTTACATGCTGCTTGTCATGGCAGCGGCTGGCAGTGTCTCCCCTCCTCAGCCTTCCGCTTCCCAGAATTCTCTTCTCTGCTTGTCTCGCCTATACTTCCTGCCTGGCCACTGGCCAATCAGTGTTTTATTTATACAGAATGATATCCACAGCAGTTCACAGAGTAAGAAACTCAGTGTTTGGTTTTGACTGAGTCATTTTTTTGTATATGACTTATTATGTATCATCATTTTAATTTAGGTTTGAAAAACATTTATCAAACTACAGGAAATATCCAAAATTTTTGACCCACAAATTTCTTTTCTGCATATTCACATTAGAAAATTATCCAAAATGCCGATTGTTGTATTTCCTTTGCAAAATTGTTTGTAATATGAAAACAATGGAAATAATCTATATTATCTACTTAAGAGTCCCCCATAGTCTGTGCAGTATTTGATATCTGTGGTGCAATCAGAAATGATGACTTAGAGCTTGTGTAGAAAAATGAAAATGTTGATACTATTAAGGCATTGTTTTCTGAAAAAGGTAACCAAGTTGTAGCTAAATTGTGATCATAGTCATATAATAGGTGTGTAAACAGAAAACTGCACAAGAGGAAAATGGAGTTAGGATATTGCTTGGATATTTTTTGTTTAATTTTAATCATCTCTGCTGTAAATTTGCTGGTAAATTTTGTAAGTTCTCATCTTGTTTTGAATTATGAGATTAAATATGTTGAAAATTTTGTCAATTTTATTTTACCAATATAAACTACATCTAAAAGTTTTGTTTTAATTGGGTTTGTAAACCTAGTCTGAAGTTTTCTCAAATTTTTAGAAAAAGGAAGAAAGCAAACCCACATTCAGCAGTCAGTGGGTAGAACCTATTTTACTGGTGGTGACTGTTAGGAGAAAATATGTTTTCAAGTTAGCTCCATTTAGTGCCCAACATTCCCGAGTCCATCTATCTGCCAAACCTTCCCTGTAGTCTCTCAGCAGTCAAACTTTCATGAGGTTTCTCCTTCACTATTTCCCCAAAATGTAAACGAATGTGAGGGGCAGCAGTTTGTATGTTTCTCCAGCACCAACCCCCAATAGGACAAAAGAACTGGGGAAAAAACAAACAAACAAACAAACAAACAAACAAAAAACAACGAAAGTCAAAAATGCAGCGAAAAAGAACAATTGACTTTAAAACCTTTAAAATTTACTTGAAAGCTTTATTGATGCCTAGTTATCACCTCTGATTAAGCATTTTAGGACTCTTTCCTGCTTGCATTCCACAAAAGAATGAAGTGTGCGTGATAGTCGAGCCATCTTTAACCTAAAGAAACCATACATGCACAAAGGGAGCTGACAAATGCATCCCTTTGGGTTTTAGGTCTTCCTGCCAATGTGGCAAGAGTGAAAACGGTGTTAGGGCTTTGCTCTTGGTTCTCTCTTAGCAGACTTAGGTTAGAGTTACTGAGAACTGACTGGAGAGAGCACGTGGGGACCAGTCTGAGTTTCCTCTTGGGTGAAACCATATTGACAAACTGGCTTAAGCACAGAAGTGACCTTTCTGTTTATAATGTGATGTTAGAAACATAAAACAGAATATGTATTTTATGGGCAGGTATGCTCACTGCGTTGTAATATATGTCTTGCGGGGTATGCTTTCCTGGCTCCTGTGATAAGCTTGTCATTTTTAGCAGGCTCCAGGAACCTGGGTTCCGAAGGCCCCATCACTTCTTTTTGTACTCAGCTAGAGAAGGGATTGTCCTGAACATAGCTTGTCCACATTTGCTTTCTCAAGATTGTGAACTCGTAATTACACTTGAGTTTTATTTGTTCTGTTCAAGAAGGTGAATATATTAATAAGAGCAACCTTTTGTAACTTTCTAAATCATTTGTGTCCTTGGTTATTCAATATACTTAAAAATTGAATAAATGAGAATGGTGGAGCCAGGTTGTTGCTATGCTGTGGAATACAGCTAGTCTTACTAGCTGGGAGTTGCCCAGTAGCCACATGGTTTTTTTTGTTTTTTTGTTTTTTTTTTTTTTTTGGTTTTTCGAGACAGGGTTTCTCTGTGTAGCTTTGTGCCTTTCCTGGGACTCACTTGGTAGTCCAGGCTGGCCTCGAACTCACAGAGATCCACCTGGCTCTGCCTCCCAAGTGCTGGGATTAAAGGCGTGCGCCACCACTGCCCGGCTCACATGGTTTTTAATACGTAGCCAAACCCAAGTTCTTAGTATGAACCGCTTTCCCCCATTATAGGATATTGCCATAGTAGGGCCTGGGTTTAAATGTAGTCATTTTTATTAGTACCTTTAAAATCAAAGAATCTCTTTCTTGCTTAACTACAAAACAGTGTCCAGTGTCTACATTTGCCAGGATGGGGGAGGAGGCATCCTTGAAGTATAAAAACTGTGTCTTTGAAGTGTGCATTGTAAACAGTTGAGGAGGTTGGAAGCTAGCACACACAAGTAATAAAAAATCAAGTCATTCAGTGTTTTAGATGGCCCTCTGGTGGTCAAAAGATCAAACTCCCAAAGGGAGACTTGGAAACTTCAGTAATACGATTCAAAGGGCAAATGAATGAGAAAGAATCCATTTTCCCTCTTCCCCAGGACCCCCACACCGAAATTAACAGGTAGAAAGCAAGTAGACAGTAACACAGTGAGTCTTTCTCCACCTACTTTATACAGCTGCCAAGTGAATGTCTGCTGCTCAAAAGTGACTCCTGGAAACATGTTAGTGGAAATGCTCTCAGCTTAGAATGTTTTGTGTTTTTCACTGAGCACTAATTTCTGTTTAACCAAAAGTTACAAGTACATAACCAAAAGTTCTTGCCTGACATTCACTAAACTAAATATTAACATCTTAAATAACTTCAGTACCACTTATAAATCTAATAACTTAACTTTGATTTACTATGAGTTAAGTAATCTGTAGATCTGAATCAGATTTAATTTAAATTTTTAATTACATTATTTATTTATTTATTTGTATATGTGTCTGGTCACTTGCATGCCACAGAGTATATGTTGAGATCAAAGGACAGTTTTCAGGAGTCAGTTCTCTCCTTCCACCATGTGGGTTCCAGCGATCAAGTTCAGGTTGTCAGGTCAGGTAGCATCTCATCGGCTCCTGTCTCAGATGTAAGCAACTGTCCCACCAGCATCCTTTTTCTGGTTCCATGATGTCCAGTCCATGACAGTATCTTTCTTATCTCAATGGTCTTGACACTTTGAAAGAATGTTTAGTTATTTTGCAAAATGCTTCCCATTCAGTGTATCTAGTATTTCCTCAGGATTAACAATTGGCAGTGATTACAAACGACATGTGTGATGTGGGGTTTTTTTTTGGGGGGAGGGGAGTTGTCACATTAATAGAGAGTAGTGTTACTGTGTCTCATTCTTTCTGAATATTCATGTGTTCACTTGGTACATGTGGTGTCTGCTGGCTTTCTTCACTATAAAGTCCATATTTTTCCCTTGGTAATTCTTTAGTACACCGACACAGTACTTGAATAGGTGTTTTATTATATGCTTTCCACTCACCATGAACACCTTTTCTTTCTCAAGGACATTTCACTAGAAAGGTGCTATATTTGCACACTAAGCACCGTCAAATTATGCTGCTGCATTTGTTGCTCTAGTTTGCCGTTCTCCTCCATATCCACCCTTGGTCATCAGTTTGGATAGTTGAATTACTGTCTTCAGAAGGGACCTGCTTGCTCACATTGACTGAATCCCGTTCATTTAATGACCTCGTAGGTGTGTCGAGAGTACCAGCGAGGCAACTGCAACCGAGGAGAAAATGATTGTCGGTTTGCTCATCCTGCTGACAGCACAATGATTGACACCAATGACAACACAGTCACTGTCTGCATGGATTACATCAAAGGGAGATGCTCTCGGGAAAAGTGCAAATACTTTCATCCTCCTGCACACCTGCAAGCCAAGATCAAGGCTGCCCAATACCAGGTCAACCAGGCTGCAGCAGCACAGGCTGCAGCCACTGCAGCTGCCATGGTGAGTAGAGACAGCAGCACCCTTCCTGTCCGCAGTCCAGAAGAAGTGAACAATGTGTCTACTACAAGCTCTTCATCTATTAACCTCTTCTTTATGTTTTGCTGAAGATATGTTTGTTCAGGTATCCCATACAATACATAAAGAAGCTCCCATTCACAGAAGGGAGGGTAACTCCTCAGATGGTTCAGATTGTTCCTCTTCTTGGCCTAACCCTTAAGAACCTGTCTTATTCTGGATGTAGGGTTTCTGAAATTCCTGCTTCATAAAGAACCACTTGTCTCCTTTCTGACTTAACAACACTGCTGTCTCCAGTCCCTGATTTCTGCATACCATCGAGTCAGCCATTGTTCTCCTTGGGTGTGTTCTTTTGCACATCATGGCTCCTCTTTACATTTATCTTGCTTCTAATAACATAATCTGAAACTATTTAGGAGAATTGCTTCAACAAAATTGTTTTTAAATTAGCTGCAACATTTTGAATAGCCCACCATCTAGATAGTTTGAAGGCCTACTATGGCATAAATATGATTATTAAAGTGCCAAACCTTGACTAAGCCATTATTTAGGAAGGAAAAAACCAGCACTACTCAAAGAGTTAAAAATTGGATCATTTAGACAAGATACTAAATGGTTTTTCTTAAGATAAACTTCAGTGTGACCTAGTAGCTTAGTTTAGGAGTCCATTTCTTGGCTTAGCTGTTTCAGTGTTGTCCTTTCTATATAAATATATAACTTATTTAAATATTCATAAAACATCATTGTCACTGCACAGTAAAATGATCATGAGAGAGGTCTTTCCTGTGTTTGTTTATGGATACTTGAGCAAAAATACAGAAGGCAGACTCTCTCCTTTTCTCTTTCCTTCACTCCCTTTTTTTTTCTTTAGAGTATTGTTTGTAATTAACTACAAAGGGGAATTATCCTCCAATAACAACTCAATATGCCTTTATTGTGCATGCTTAGTCTTGTTATTCGTTGTATATGGCATTCCGATGATTTGTTTTTTTATTTGTTTTTTTCTCACCTACCCAAAATGCACTGCTGCCCCCATGATGCACCTCTGCTTGCTGTTTATGTTAATGCGCTTGAACCCCACTGGCCCATTGCCATCATGTGCTCGCTGCCTGCTAATTAAGACTCAGTCGGCTGTCAAATCACTGAAGCGACCCCTCGAGGCAACCTTTGACCTGGTACTATGACCTTTCACCTTTTAGCTTGGCATGTAGCTTTATTGTAGATACAAGGTTTTTTGGTTGTTTTGTTTTGTTTTGTTTTGTTTTTGTTTTTAACCAATTAAAAAAAATTATATATATATAATCCTTTTCCTGTTTAAAGTGGTAAAGTACAATGAAAAACTGAGTGTGTTTCCTGAAACATGAGCAGAAAGACCTAAAAATGGGTACATAGATGACTATGGTACAATGAAAGACTGGAATCCCAGCAGCCCACATTCAGTTTAACTCCATTGTAAAGCGTTCTAATGAAATACTTGGAGGACAATAAAGTGTGGTTTTCACTGTATATTTATGTACCTGTGTGGTTAGCATGGCTTTAGTGATAGAAGTCTTTACTTTTTAACATGTCTAGCGCAGTATTTCAGGAGAGTTTGCATGCTCTGGGACATTTGCATGTGTCAGCAGGTTGGGGAGGGCAGAGCTGGCAGGATGTCGTCTCCCTGGCCAGCCACTGGACACTTAACTACTAACAGTGCTTCTACTCGTCAGTCCTCATGGAGCTCGCACTGCAGCTTTCCTTCTTTCCCAAGTCAACGGCTTCTCACAGAAAGCCTGAAGCATTATGGGACATAAAACACCTTACTCATTATAACATATGCTCTCGTTACTAGTGGGCTTTTGTTGTGGATGAAATAATGCTTCCTTTAAAGCTTTTACCTTGCTTAATTTCTTTAATTGGTTTTGTCGACTGGATTTTGTTCCCTGGGTAGTTAAATGCTCCGCTGCTTGCTTGCTCGTGCTCCCTAACGGTTTTAGCCGACAACTGATTTTTCTTTTTTCTTTTTCTCTTTTTACTGGTATTTGTTTTTATACTCATTCACCAAACAGGGAATTCCTCAAGCTGTACTTCCCCCATTGCCAAAGAGGCCTGCTCTTGAAAAAACCAACGGTGCCACCGCAGTCTTTAACACTGGTATTTTCCAATACCAACAGGCTCTAGCCAACATGCAGTTACAGCAGCATACAGCGTTTCTCCCACCAGGTAAGGGCTTGGATTTGCTACGGAATGCATCTGTGGTGATCTCCGCAGGGTTCTACCGTTAGAGCAGGCACAGCCCTGCAGCCCAGGTTAGCTGCCAGGCACAGAGAGGGTGTACGGTAAGGTAGTCAGTCAGCTGGGGAAACACTCAGTTCTCATGAATGGCTTTCCTTTACAACTGAAACGCTTACTGAGACAGAGATGTTTTATATATTTATTGGTGTTTCTGCTATTTGGAATTGAAATATTCTCTCTTTCTCTCTTTCCTCAACACTGTTGTATGTTTGTCAAGCTGTGTTATGATGCTCTCCTGCTGTAAGACCCCTTTGCCTTCAAGATGCCACAATTTTATGAAATGACTCAAATTTGACATTTTCAACCTTTAGTTTGCAAAATAGAACAAGACCATTAAAATTTATTCATCCTAGAGCTCTTAAGATGTGCTCTTCATATTAATTATGCATTGCTAAAATTATTCATGTTCCAATGCTGAAGTCAAATAGCTCTAAGTTCCCTTGGTATTTGTATTTACTGCTTAGTCATCCCATGGTATTCCTGTTTAGTGCTGAGTCATGCAGCTGTGTTTCCAGTTCGTTTTCAGCTTGGTCACATACGTATACTCTTACTCATAGAGATGTAAGAGTTAAAAACACTAATAACTCACTTAGTTGGTTAGAAATTTACTATTTCAACATTCTTTATTTTATGTTTTTTAACTTTTTATATCTTATATTTTGAAATTAATTACCAAGACTTGCTAATCTTTTTCTTTCTTATGCATAAGTTTTTATTTTGAGAACACTATGAATATATATGATACTTTTGATAAAATAATTTATTAAAAATTTATTAAATTAATAGCTAGGTATGTACATCATGTATCTAGTACCCTATGCTAGTAACAGTATTTAGAGTATCACATTCCTGTGATATTAAAGAATGGGATAGTTTTCTTTTAAATTTATTAGCAAATTAATACATTATGCTCATATTAGATGTTACTGGGAAATAAAACTTTTGTACAGTTTATTTCTGAATAAAATATAGAATTTTTTATATGGCCATCCACACATAGAATTAACCAGCTGGCTAAAATAGTTCATTAAAATGCTCCAGGTTAAAATAATAACTATACTCTTGAGTTAACATTGTTCAAGTTGGAATTTGTCCATATTAGGATCAAAATTAAATGACTTTACTATGTAACATGGTCATTGATCTTAGCGACGTTTTCACACTAAAGCACACGATATCTCCTTCTATAGGGTTGTTCAGAGACTTCCAGTAACTCATCTTTTTGCTTTTTTGTTAAGTTTTGTTGCTGCTAGATTTTTACTGTTTTCAATGAACAATTGCTCACTTTCTTGTAACCAGATCCCAAGCTAGGTTTGAAGGGATTATTAGAATATTTAAGCAAATAAAAATTTTATTTCTATCATTTTTTCCCATTGAATAAAATATTACCCTTAAAATGACAGTTTCCCTATTTGAAATCTAAAAATAAAATAGATTATCTTCTTCCACATGTTATGTAAAGAAACTTGAAATAATCTGTCTTATCCATGGGATTTTTGCATTAACTTCTCACCAATATTGAAACATTTCATTCTTCTCTAAATTAGTGTAGCCAGCAATTGTATGTTAAATGTGACTTGCACATATGACAAGTTTACACTTCAACAGCTCCCTGGTCTAAACTAAAATATGCAGGTTCAAGTTAGGGAAACATTAATTGTATCCATTTCTCAGAATCAGTTACCTGCTACTCTTGAAAGATAAATTGTTAATTTAAAACATGCTGAAAATAGGTTGAAATTTCAGAGGTAAACTTGTGTCTTATAATTAATTTTTGTATCAGAGATATTCTATTGTTTATATTTACCATTATGTGAAACTATTATAGCAGAAAAATAAAATAATACATATTTGCAACCTGATTTGAAGGGTCTAAAGCTCAGGTTGACTTGTTCACTAGCCATATAACCAGAGATAATTGCTGCCATCCTGATTTAAAAATAAAAATAAAAAATACTGCCATTTTTACATATGTGCCTGCATGTACATGAAAAATGCCTCTATGATATCTTTATTTTTGCCAAACACCCTTGTCAGAAAGGTGGAAAATAAAGAATTTCCACAGAGAAAGTAAACCAAATACCCCAAAAGCCACACAGGGACCAAAACAGTGATGTGGCATAGAACTAAGTATGGAACTATGAAGTCTGCAAGACTTTGGGAGTACAGACCCACTGTAAGGAGACTAGTTAGTGTTTGTATTGCCTGGTAGGTGGTACCCAAAGACTTCTGAAGGTCCATGTCCATCGCCTTGTGTTTGTGAATGGCAATGGTTGGCTCTTTGTCTTTGACCAGACAAAGCTGCATAGACAAACACAGCAGACTTTGCTATGTGTAGTGATTTTGTTCAGATTTTGGGGACATTTTGTGTATTTATATACAAAATCCTTTGATATGAAAAATACTGGCAATTTTATTTTTTAAAAATCTTGCTAGAACTAAAGGAAGTCAATCTTACCATAGATTTATATATAATTACATGTGTAATATCTTGGAGAAAACAGACTTTCCCAAAATCTAGGTAATCTTCTATGTATATAATACATATACATAATCTTCTATGTATATAATATAGAATTACATATAAGTGAAGCATTCTGTCTAATCACAGCATAGTAATTAAGAAGATACACTGTCATTTTCACACCTGAGATTTTTTTAGAGCCCTGTGATCTGTGGCCTCAACAGTAACTGTAAAGATATGTGAGTCTGTTTCATTCAAGTTACAGTGAAGCACAGTTTGCTAAGTCCATAGAGCAGTTGACTACATACATAAGAACTAGGTTGTTGGCAAAAGATCAGTGATTAGTGTCAAGCTAGTCAGCTAGCAGAGAAATATACTCACGTATTTAAGAATAGAACTGAACTTACATAGCACCTGTCCACCTAATCCACCATTCATGAGTATATCCATCCAGTTATCATCTGTCTTAGCTCCCTAACTTCTCTTTCTCTGTATCAGTCTTGCCTTCTATTCAGTCAACACGTACTGATTATATGCCCTGTGGTATGCTAGTATTTACACTAGAGATTCCAAAGTCCTGACTGCAGGGGGAAATCTTGTGTCCAGAAATAGGTAGGGCACATGCTTTCCAGCCCCAACAGCTCTCCTATTTCTTTTCCACTTTTCATTCCATTGGTTGAGTAATGACTCCATGCTGTGCTTGCCAAACACTACAGACATCTTTTCTCCTTTTTTCTGAAACCCATAGTTTGGCTTGATAAAGAATATGCCAGTACCAACGACATGAGAAAGCATATGCCCTACCTATTTTGGAGCTCATGGCTCCAAAGACTTCTGTGTCCTCCATCTTGAGTTTTCCATTATGTTTTTGTCTTCTTCGGAAGCGCATATCACTTTTTTCTACCTCTCACCCACTGTTAGCAGGAGCTAAACTATTTTACTTACTGCAGTTTCTATGCTGGCTCACATTACAGCTCTACCACATATAAAGAAAAGGCCAGGAAACTCTGTTAGTTGGTGGTATAGATGTTTGGGCCAGGGTGGCAGGAAGATGGTTCCATTTTTATGTAAGAGACACCACAAAGATCTCTAGCCTGTGACTTTTATTATAATCAATATAAGTATAAATAATTATAGTTTTATTTATGTTAAAAATATTTATAAATAATGAAAAATAAGGAAGCTGTTTCATACTTGAGTATCAAATTTGAAAATTTAATGACTGCAAGTATTTAATAATAAAATAGTATTCTTTATTTTTAGAATACCTCAAATTACCTTTTCACCCCTTACTATAAACTAAAATAAACAAAAATTATCACATAGAAATCCTGATCAGATTTCTGATTATAACATTTTCTCTCTTGTATTTATTTTTCTTTCTTCTTAATATAATAGTAACTATAGCTGTATTTCACTTATAAATTGTCATCCTATTTTTCATATTCTCACAGATAATTAAAATTTTAATTTAAAAAGTGATGTAATTACAGTGACACATTTCTCAGAACCACACCATTCATTCTGCTGTGCAAATATCTTTGTGGGGACAACTGGGAATTGACAAATACATTCACTTCAATTTTGTCTTTTGCTGAAAACTGAGGGAAAATTTAAATTGACTATTTGTGCATCATTATTAATCAAACAGCCAATTGGAAGTAAGGATGGATATTATGGTCATTTCAGAAATGGTTTTTGGTTTTGGTAAGAGGGTCCTACAGCACTGTCTTCATATTTGTGAGTGACTGCACCCCAGCTAGTGTCTTCATTGCTGCTTTGTGTTTATTTGCTACAAATCCCTCTTGAAGCTGTGTGCATTGGTTACAATGATAATGAGGATGATAACCCAAACAAAAATTCAATCTTAAAAGCTAAAGGTTTTAGAGAGGTGTATAAGGTCAGCTCACTTCCAGCGCGTGCAGGCCCAATTATGCATGAATGAATGAAATACAGTAGGCAAATTGTTGCATACTACTAAATTTAAAACCTGTAACTTGGACAGTATTTAAACTGGCTTTAATGTTCCTTCATAGCCCACTGTACATCGTCATTTATCTTTTCACATTTTCTTTCCCAACCTTCCTGACGTAGAGGGTAGTGCTTTCACAAAATCCAGACCCAGTATTAAGTCCTGCTTGCTCTGTTGTCTCTAAATATATTCTTTGTTATTGGTCTGTTTTGTTGCTCGTTGCCCTTCACAAGTCTTTATGCAGTAGTAGTAGTAGCAAATTACAAAGCTCTTCCAATGTCTTCAGTCATGCCTCCCTCTAGAATATTAGTTTGCTTCCGTAGATCCATTTCTCAGTTTCTCTGGCCTCGGTGCCGTGGTCTGATTGCGATAACGGATGAGTTGCAGATGGGACAGCAACGCCAGTTGAGTCATCTTCGTTTCAGTTATGTTTCTCAACGGCAGTTTGTTGTGTGCAACCATCTCTGACAAGACTCAGTTGGCAGATATTTTTCTAACAAATGTTCATCCCAGATGCTGCTAGTATTTAAACAGGATGTGCCAAGACTCAGATTTAGATAGAAATATAAAATCATTTTATATTTTAAACCTTAAGAAATCTAAAATAATCTTGTAGAAAGAACAGTAGTTCTCCATATGTGAATGTGGCCTGTACTTGATAAAAAATAGATTTTCAGTATTTGTATGTCAGAAAAAACCAAGAGCTATGAATGTGGCATTTATATTTGGTTCTTACATTCACACCTCTGTGGACATGAGGGCTGAAGGCCCCACATGTGACATGTGCATCCTCATTATCTCCCACGCAGGGTTTTCATTGAAGTCTAATTAGCAAATTCTTGCCTTTGAGTTTTTGTAAACTGGCTACTCTAAGAGGTCTTGAATGTCTAAACTAGCACTGAAAGTCAGTCTCTTTTGCCAGATGCCTACAGGTAAACTGGTTTGAGATTCCAAAGAAATTATGCTCCCCCGCAATGCTTTTTCTGCATTTGAATTCTAAACTATAGAAATGAAGAGTTTTCACTTTTTTGCATACTGTTTATTTATTGCTTGGTAGCCCTTTGAATAAAGTTTCTGTCTGGATGGTCACAACCTCGTTTGTGTCTGTATGGTTGCTGCTACAGTGAGCAGAGAAACAAAGCCCAGGAGTTTAAATTAGTTTCTGTTTCATTACATTGTCCAGTCAGTTTCATGCATTGAAGTATTTAGCATTTTAATAATAAACACTTCCTAATTATCCAGGGTGTTTAGTCTAAAGAAAACAGCATTCATTTGTCAGATTTTGAAGTAGCAAAGCAATAAGATAGCAGCTAGATTAAAACAAAACATTACAGAATTTGTTCTCAATGAATTAAATAGGTTTAAATTTTCCTGAAAGTACTCTATTTATAGGCTGCAAGTTGAGAGAAACAAAGTATACCAGCACACAGTTAAACTGGCCTTTACTCTTCACTTGGGACTCGTTCTAACTGATCACTGTGCTACTATATGATTTGATTGTGCTGACAGTTACATGCCACTGTTCCCGTAATAACAATTTTTCTTCTTTGTTCAAATGAATTTCCTAATTACACGTGTGATGGGTTGTTTTAATTCTTTTCCCTTTTCAAATCCACCTTCCTGTTGCAATGCATGATGGGCAGGCTCAATATTGTGCATGACACCCGCTACAAGTGTTGGTAGGTGCCAGCTTTGTTTCTTGATTATCTTAAACCTACGGTGCATCTCACAGCCCCTCAAAATCCACTGCTAAGTTTAACGTGTATCTATTGGGCAAATCCATTTCCTCTTTACTAACACCTGTCAATTAAATGCCAATTTCTATTTAATTGACATGGCCCCACATAAATGTTTTCTTTC
This sequence comes from Peromyscus maniculatus bairdii, assembly GCF_049852395.1. NCBI lineage: Eukaryota > Metazoa > Chordata > Mammalia > Rodentia > Cricetidae > Peromyscus > Peromyscus maniculatus. The sequence continues at coordinate 43,015,975 of NC_134857.1, forward strand.
CACACAAGTTCCCTTTAGTCACTATTAGTGGATTTTGATTGGACTATGAGTTCTGGTATATAAAAACAAGTCTATCTCATAAAAGTAATGACTGTATATTTTCATAAGAGTGAATAATAAAAAAAAGAAATTTTATTCAAATGGATAACTGTACATACAAAGTAAATACCTGTATTTTATTTATATTTTAATGTCTTTGAACACTATATAAAATTCTTGTTTTTTAACTTAGCAAATTAAGCCTGTTTGTGTCAATTTTCTTGATTTAATGGTAACGAGCTTTTTCCCCCCCACCCTTTTTTTTTCTCTTTCATCCCTCCCTCCCCTTCTCTCCCTGGAATGTTGTCCTGCTTTGCGCTGTGATTGCATGTCACTCGCTGGTGATGATGTCCTGTCACATGGCTTCTTGCTATGATAAATACCATGCCCAATGATCTCCTCCATGTTGCCATGGTTTCCATATTGCTACACTCTTCTGTATGTTTGCTTATATGATTTTCCCTCCGAAAGTTCCCATGGTGCACGGTGCTACGCCAGCCACTGTGTCCGCAGCAACAACATCTGCCACAAGTGTTCCCTTCGCTGCAACAGCCACAGCCAACCAGGTTTGCTAATTTACAGCTTTGTTTCTTACAAACCAACTCTTAATAGGGCCCAGTCCAGCAGCCTAACGCACATGGATCTCCCATTGTGCTTAGTGGGAATCGTGTGGACGTGAGAGCTGTAGAGGGTGCTTTCCTGAGCATGGGGTTTCAAAGATACCTCTTGTTGGCCTACACATTCTGTCTATGACAAGCAGCCAATTGCTTTTATGCCATTGATAAGTGCTCCAAAATTGTCGCAGCTCCATTTCTGAAGCTACTAAACTGATATTTACACAAGCAATTCTCATTTTTCTCAACCAATTGTGTAACTAATTTGGCCAACCAAAATGGAAGCAATTACAAGGTTATTATTGAAGCATCTGATATATATAGTTTTTCAGTTCATTCCTAAAGTCTTAATAAAAAGGAAAATATTAAAATGTATTCCTATGCCACAAATGACCACTCTTGTAAATAGAGTTTGATATATAATTTTTAATAAGCAGATTGCCTATTAAAATTACTTTTATATGCAGCATCTCTCCACTTTGATTCTTACTGCTTTAAATGGAAAAGGAAATTAAGTGCTCTAGTTTATACAGTTAGCCTGCATGAATGAATACTAGAGATTTAGGAAGGAAGAAATAGAAATCATACATGATAAATGACAGATATCCTATGTTCATTGAAAGTATGGAGGATAAACAATATGTAGAATTCTGCCAGGCAGTGGTGGCACGCACCTTTAATCCCAACCCTTGGAGGCAGGAGGCAGGCAGATCTCTATGCACTTGAGGCTGGCCTGGTTTACAGAGCGAGTTCCAGGATAGCCAAGTTAGAATTATTTTAAGCAGATGGGATCTACTTAAACTTAAATTGTATAGATGAAAATGGACTAGTTAAGCTAAAATAGTCATTTAAGGTATTTAAAATTCAAAAATAGCATTACTCCCACCAGCATTTTCTGAATTTTCTATAAAGGAAGTACTCTCTAGCTCTGGATTAATTATGCTCACATTTCAAAAATAAATCTGGTCTTGAATGTGCAGATTTGCCTGTTATGAAGGTACAGTTCAGTAAGGTTAGTAGTGTATGAAAGGACTAAACCAAGTTAGGCATGTTCCACTGTCAGAAGTTAGATGGAGTCTAGTGAGACTGAAAAGAACCCTTGTCAGATGGGGTTCAGCACAGCGCCCTTGGAGCAGGCAGACCAACAAGGAGCCAACAGTTACTGCTATGAGGAGCAGCCACCTTTTTTCGATTTTGTTTGTTCAATATACATCTTCTGTTGATGAACTTTCAGCTATTAGTATAGTTATTAAAAACTTTCAAGATCATAATGCCAAATGGATTTAATTTGAAGTTTCAGACAAGCCTTAAATGCTTCTTGGCCAAGAATCATTAGTTTTTCAGACCTATCAAAATACTCTTGGATTTATGCTAACACATAAGACTCATTTACAAGAATGCTAGCTTGTGCATATGTGGCATGATAGTTTGGGAGAAATATCAATAGATTCAGTGCAGTCCATTTGTGGTGCACATTGATGATGCTGGAGTCTCCTGTATATAACATATATGACTGTAGAATTGCTGGTGTAAGCACAACTATAGCAAAGCAAATTCAAAATGCCCTTGGCCACTTGGGTTGTAGGGGACACTTTACTTTTTGCATTGTGCTGTGACCATTTCATGCATAATTCCCTGGGTCTTCATACTATTACTATTTTACAACCAAAGAAAAGGGAATGGATATATATATACACACATATATTATATCTACATATACATACATATGTATATGCCTACAGTACATTAGCAATGCTGGAAATAGCTGATGCCACAAAATGCAGCCTGCATGCATGCAGAAGTTTATAGCTGGCCCTTCATCTGCATCGAGTGGTGTTGAAGGTCCTTGGTATGTTTCGACAGCCCCATCCTTGATGCTTCTACACTGTTGGGTGCAACATCCTGTCCTGCAGCAGCAGGAACAATGGTATGAGAAGCTTCATTATGCTTGGAGCACATTTTCGTGCCATTTGCCAATGCTATAAAACTGTGTAAAATGTCAGCTGAGAAATGAAAATTAAGAGCACATAGTGATATATACTCCAGACTGTGAATTATAGTTTTTAGCAGATTGAAATAGTCTAGGATATTTAAACTAAAACAACAAACTTTGCCTTCTTGTATGTGAGTTCATTGTTACCCCAACAAACTTTCTGAAATGGGCTTAGTGTCATTGTATAGAATAAGTTTAAACACAGTCAGCAGTTGCTTTGCTCAGGTTCACACAACCAGGAAACAAATTAGTGTTGTTAGAACCAGTGTCCTCAGGCCTCTGCTACACTCAACCTGTAGGGCTGCCTTGCCACATTAGCAGCCTTTAATTGGAGGTTGAAGAAGAATCAAGTCACAAGTTTGATTTCATATTGAAAAAAGCAACCTCTGTACTAGTTTCTCATTGTGTTTACTCCCAAGTTCTCTGAGTCCCTGCCTATTTAAAATGCAATGAGATGTGTAGCTGAGGTTCTGAAGTCAGTTCATGGACAAACCTATTCTCTTTCCCAGTTATTTTTGAACTACTATTTTATAATTCACACCTGGTATATTTAATTTGGGTCAGAAGTTAAACACTTCAATCTGAATGAAAATGTTAGAAATTTGGTTGCACAAATTTAGGCAAGATATTTTTTACTGTTGATTTCATTATCATTGCTAAGTATTTGAAACCACAAGGGTGTGTGTGTGTGCGTGTGTGTAGGCCAACAAAAAGGGCTTCTTTTAATAACTGCTCTGCATGAATTTTTGGTAGCTGTACTTCTCTGACTTTCTAAGTACTGGTAACATCCGTAGAATAGTACTTAACACGAAGATTACCAGCAGTGAGGTGCTTCTCTGGCATTTGCGTTTACATTAACTTAATGTCGTGTGGACCAGAGGAGGGCTGTCACCTCACAGCTGCATCTCACTGTTTTTTATAAGTTTAATATTAAGATGGTTTCATCTCTTGGTGGTTGGCTTGCTTGCATGGATCATTCATTAAATAATTTTTTTATTTGCTAGATACCCATAATATCTGCCGAACATCTGACTAGCCACAAGTATGTTACCCAGATGTAGAGTTGTCGTCACAAAACAGTAAGTTTATTATGCAATATAATCACTATATTTGTGGTTGGAATATGTTAATATTTAAAATACAAAGGATAATCTATTTTCTGAGTTTTGCTTCATGTTACAAATAAATACAAGCATGAATAAAATATGACAGGTAGTTAGAAGACATGAGCTAGGGATTGATGGACTTTTCTTAAAGGTCTACAGACCAGCTATTTTTGTCTATATGGAGCATTTCAGTTTCTGCGGCAAGTCCCCCAGTTTGGTGTGAAAACACTTAGAGAATATATAAATAAGTAGATGTTTTCACATTAGACAGTGGACTAGATTTGGCTCATAGGCAGTCATTTGGTGACTCTGGGCATAGGTCATTAATTTTATTTTAACTATTATTTCACTCATTCCTATATGGAAATATATACCCACTTGTACCATGTATCACTGTATACAGTATCAGTAGGGAACAATGGGTCTAACTCTTAAATAACTTCATTCACACACACACACACACACACACACACACACACACACACACACACACACACTCATACATATGGAACCATTATTTATCAGTTGAATAGTTAGTAGTTCAAGAGAGCTAGCTTAGTGATAATAGGATTCTGAAGATGCTACTGTTCCTCACAAAGGCTTGGGCTCTTGTGTTTGCTTTCTGTAACATTGTTTTCAATACCTGCAAAATTGGCTATTTTTCATCCTTAAGTTAGATCATGTGTGAAGAAGCATGACAAGTACTTATATTTTTACATTTACAAAAAGCCATTTAAACCTCAGTCTGGCCAGTAGGAGGATGGTGGTTCTTTGTTGCTTTTCTTCATATTTATTTGCTTATTGACATATTTGCAAGTCAGGTTTTGCACTGCTTTGTGTTAGTTACCATGTCAATGATGTGATGACGTAAATGATCTCTGAACTGTCTGCTAACCTAAGGGAACTTTGAACGAGCTTCCTGTAAGGCAGAGTTGCAGGGCTCCTCTTCTCAACAGCCATCGATGAAAGCATTTGGACAGTGAAGGGGTTGTGTGTATGTGGAGAGTCAGCACCTTGCAGAAGGGACAGAGTCATGTCTTCAGTGGTGGTTAGAAAACCAGGTGACAAGGATCCACAGCAAGAGCCAGATACAGAGAGATCCCAGAGTAGAGAGAAAGGTGGGCAGCATTTGAAATCCACTTGAGGAAAGATGTGCCACAGTCAACAGTCATTTTAGTGGATTTTGATCCATTTTGTAAGCTCTTACAAAGCAGTTCTGTCCAGGTAGGGTGGTACACAATGTTAATCCCAAGACTCGGGGCTCAAAGTGAGTGAATTTCTGTATGTTAAGATCAGTGTGGTCTATATAATGAGCTCCAGGCTAGGCAGGATACTATCACAGGGAGACCCTGTCTAAAAAAGAAAGAAAGGGGGGTGGGAGATAAAAAACAGTTCCTTCATAGTTAATCAGATACATGGTTAATCAGATACATGGAATAAAGATATCACTTTGTTGGTTATAAGTTTAGAAGGAGTTTTTTGTCAGCATGGTATCTATGTGTTGGTGTGTGTGTGTTATGTATATCAACTATATATTTCTTGAAAAATGCTTTAAATAACTATGTGTTTTAACAAAGACTATCTCTTTTCCCATTTTAGATCATACAAAGAGGAAAGGACAGTGTGCTTGGTTAGAGTAAGGACGACGTCATTAGCCATATTGTATATACCGTCAAGCAACACACACAAAAATCCCTCAGCCACAAGACATCCACATATTGCATGTTAACCAGAAGAAAAGACAACATGGGAACTTGCTGCACACTGTTGCCTACACACTTTGTACATTCAATTGGTATTTGTGCTGAGGTGATATTCCTATCTAAAAGAACAACATTGTCTTTCTTTTGTAGCACAGAGTTATGCATTAAAATATGCATACGTAATTAGTTTCCTATATATTCATGCCATCTTGAAAAGACAGACTATGGTGTAACCATGATTCTATTATGTATTGGTACGTCTGTAGACCAAGATATAATTTTTTAAAAATGAGTTTATTTCTTTCAAGGTTTACAAGTAACAAAGGTGCACCTTGTATTTAAAATTGCCATTAGAGCTGAGAGCGCGCATGCACAGTCATTTTTGTTTAAGAGTAATATTTTTACTGTAATAGATTGTAAGACGTGGTGAGGGAGGGATCTGACAGAGATGAATGTGCCAAGCAAAACCACAACTGTGTATATGTTAAAGCACATCATGGCTTTAAGTACCATGTTGCTAAGGATTCTCATGAAGTGCCATAGACTGTACATCAAACTAGAGTATTATTTCTTCAGTGTTATTATTTTCAGAGCCACGATTTGTTGCTTATTTGCTAGTACTAATCAATCAAAGGGCACCATTCTTCTTTTTCTTTTTTGTTTTTGAAACCAAAGCTGTCTCAGAAATGGCCAATTTAACTTTACAGTAACAATAGACAGCACAACACACACTCAATACAGATAAACTTTCACATACTGGAGATATATATAATAGATATATAAAATTATTTTAATGCATTGTAGTGTAATATTTATGCATACTCTACTATATAACATGTTATTCAAAAGGGATATGCCATTTCTGAGACACAATAACAAAAAATGTTTGAGGAAATTATTTTGCTTCTATTTATAGCCTCTGTCAAAAGTCAAAAGACTATAAATGCTTTGCAGAAATGGTTTCACGTTTGCTTAAATGCTTCATCACAGTCACATTCAAAATAGTGACTCTAAACAAAGAGAACAGCACTGTCATCAGATGCATGATAAACCAAAATATGAAAATGGGAAATGTTTAATTAACCTAGTAATCGGGTGGGTTAAGTACATGGGTGAATTTTATATGTGATTCTTTTGTTCAGATTAACTGCTTATAGCCTTAGAAAGCCTTTTAAAAATTTTAAAAATAGATGTGCATTCAGTTTTTAAGAATGGATTCATCCAAAGGAATTCCCCTTTTTTGTGGTTTGGATGTTGCAGCTAGTAAAGGATATTTTTGCCCTGTTCAGCAGTTCTAAAATCGCTGAGTAGGGGCCAGGTCACTGGCGGTTCTAGTGTGGAATGGGAGAAGTGAGAGTTCCGTTATAGAACTTTCCATACTTCCAAGTTTACTGCAAGTTTTTATGCTTGAGAGAGATGCTTTCTAATATAAGACTGATGTGTTGATTTTACTGATTGTACTGTACATCTATTAAAGCCTTAGATTATTACATTACGGGTTGGAACCCATACCAATGTAATTTCAATCGTGTTAAGAGAGTAATGGTGACTTCACATGTTAGTGTAGTTAGTTACATTATAGAATATTACTTATTTTTCTTGTTAAAATGTAGTTTTTCATTTCCTACATTTATTAGATTTTCATTTTCTATTAACAATTGAATACCATTTCAGTTTATAGACTATTGTTTTATTAGATTTTACCAATGAATTTTTCAAAATACAAAAAAAATTAAAGTAGTTTTTCCTTCATAACATACTCAGTTTTAAATTACATGTAGTGTCATATGAATATCCGTATTATTGTTAACTAAATGATTTATATTTTACTGATTTAATATTACAGTGTAAGAATGTCAGTCATTGTTCTTGTCTAGTTTTCATTAAAAGAACAAAGATCTTTTATATGGATATCTTATAAATATATAATCATTGCTAAGTAAGAAGTTAAGTTGTTGCTATGGCAACAATCCTGGCAGACAATTGAGTAATATTTTGATGATTTATTTTGTTTGTAATTAGTTATTATGAGAAGATCTAGATCCTAGATATTAGAATAAAATTTATTTTCTACTGTATCCATTTCAAATGTTAAAGTATTGTTTAATATTTTTGAAATCCCTGAATATCAGGCCTTGTTATAAATAAGCTGCATAATCAATAAATAGAACAAGGGACTTTTTGTTGATAATCCAAATACTCAAAGTTTACGTAATGAGAATTTTAGCGTGTGTGCAAACTCTTGGGGGTTGATGATGCTGCAGTTTAGCATGTTGGAAAGTCTAGAGAGAAAGGTTGACTTTTTGCACTTCTGTATATAGTCAAAAGAGAGAAACCTGTATAATAGCAAGATCTTATTTTGAATAAAAACGTCTATAATTACAAGGAGTTTTGTTAAGGCTAATGAAATGACAGACTGAGCAAAATTGCTTGCAAAAGTGGCACAGAGTTAGCACTCCATACCCTTCAGACACGTTGCTTTGCTTTTTGTGGACAGCTTGTAGTTTGCCAGGATTTTTCAGCTGGAAAGATTTGCCATCCTTCCAAGATCTCATGACTGACAAAACTCCATTGGGCCAAATCTGCCTGAAGATCATTACCAAAAATAGCAGGTACTTCAGCCATTAAGGTGAAATCATGGATCAGATATTCCTTACATTGTTTTCAAAACTACTGCATGTTTAAAACTTCAACAAAAAGAGAGAAAGAACTATGCTAAGGACATATATTATTCAAATCGGTTTCTGCCAATTTCAATGGTTTATTGTTCACAAAACGAAATCTTCAAAACAAGTATTGACTTTCACAAAATTTAAACCATAAACAGGCAAACCAAACAGCACACCTGTAGTTGTTATGTGATTGTTTTTTAATTGCTGTAGATCTTGTTCTTTCCGCAGGTGAAAAAAGGAAGTTCAAATTTCACAATTTTAATTTTCAACTCAGAAGCACTCAAAAGAGCAAAATGTGACAATGGCCACTTGTTTAATGACTTGGTTGCCCAGCCTTTATTCCAGCTGGCTACTGATGTTGCACTTACCAGCAACCTGACCACTTTCATCTGCTGAAAGGACAAAGCGCTTGGTTTTACTATTATGTAATCACAACTTACTTTCCGCTTGTAGTTGCTTAAAATTATGTATTCTGTCTAGGGCTGCAATTTGTTTTATGCTTATTTTATTATTACTGCAGTAGTTGACTTTGCTGTATGGAAAAATAAAGTGAAATTGCCCTAATAAAACTTCTCTTTCTTAAGTATATTTGTGTATGTGAGATTTGAGTAGTAAATTATTTCTGTGCATATCACATACATTACATACACCTTCATGAACATAGGAATAAATTGGTTTTACAGGATTGCAGCCAAGGCAGATAATGCCTTCTGACCAGTCATCTCTTGATGCTGAGAATCTGAACTGAATGGATAACTGATATTTGTCCAGTGCTTCCTAAAAGGTCTCAGCCCACTTCTCCTAATGCTGTACTGATTTAAATGGTATATGAGGAAAATATATGTAAGTTTAAAAAAAGTTTTTCAATTCTAGATCTTTCTATTAAAGAAATGTAATTTACTTGACTGATCCCACTGACTAGCACTGAGAATCAGACAGTCTGAGAGACGTTTTTTATCAATAAGATAAATGATTGCACTGGATTCAGAAGGACACAGTTTATACACCTGGCTGAGCCACACTTGCATAACTCCTCAGCCTGTGAGTGTGTGTGTGTGTGTGTGTGTGTGTGTGTGTGTGTGTGTGTGTGTGTGTATGTGTGTGTGTGTGAGTGATCCTGTGACTGAATTTGTTGACCAATAAATTGAAATCTTAACAACACTACTAATGATACGTGGAACAGTTCTAATTTGAAGAAACTGTGTTTCATCATTTAGTTTTATTGCATGTTTGCTCTGACCCTCGGTATTTGTCAAAGGATGCAAACTTCTCACTTGAAAGTTCATTTCCTTTTTTCCCCCCAAAACTTATTTCAGGAATAGTAATACTGATGGTAAATGAAGTATTTATTGTTGATTTGACTTATAGCTAAAGGTTCTCTCAGTGGTTTGAGTTCTCAACATATGTAGCCATTCTGCATGGCACTCATCGAAGAGGAAGCTTCACAACTTTTCTGAATACCATTAAAACAACAACAACAACTATGGGCCTGGAGACATGGCTCAGCAGTTTAGAACACTGGCTGCTCTTCCAAAGGACCTGGGCCCAATTCCCAGCACCCACATGGCAGCTTACAACTGTCTATAACTCCAACTCCAGGGCACCTGACAACCTCACACAGACATGCATTCAGTCAAAACACCCGTGCACATAAAATAAAAATAAGTTATTATAATAAAAAAAAAGCTAGTTCTCTCTAGTCTCTCAGGTATCATCAGGGTTTTTGTTAACAAAAAAAATTTTTTTTTTTTTTTGATTTTTTTTGAGACAGGGTTTCTCTGTGTAGCCTTGGCTTTCCTGGGACTTGCTCTGTAGATCAGGCTGGCCTCAAACTCAGAGATCCACCTGCCTCTGCCTCCTGAGTGCTGGGATTAAAGGTATGTACCACCTCCGCCTGGCCAAACAATTTATTTTTATTATTTTACTTATGTGTTTGTTTGACTGCGAGTGTGTGTCACATGTGTGTGGGTGCCTTTGAAAGCCTGAAGAAGATGCCAGTTCTCTGGGAGCTATAGTTCCAGACAGTTGTGGGTGCTGGGAACTGCACTCAGGTCCTCTCAACCATTGAGCCATCTCTCCAACCTCTATTTCAGGTATATTTTAACTGAATGAAAATAGTATAGCAAAAATCCATTTTAATATTTGCATTTCCACATGAAGCTGTCCTCTGTCACAACAGCAAATGAGTGTACTGAAAAATATCACATGTAATATTTTCCCCTCTAAACATCATTCAGAAGGCATTATTACTGAAGAATCTACTAAAAGTCATCAGTTCACGGGGTGCCCTCTGCTAGGCACCAACTCTTTCTTACACACATGGAAAGAGCAAAATCATTTGCTAAATCCAATAGTTCACACACACAAGGGTTTAAGTTTGTGCTCTGGAATGGCCCTGAAGCTTGGCAGCATATCATAGTGTGTAATCTTTCTGAGACACCAGAATGGTAGTTTCCTTCATACAGATGTATAAGAGCCTATGGAACACAGCAACACAATGTTGATATTTTTCTGTTTGTTAGCTCCATTCACTGAAGGGTCTGACAGTCGCTTTCCTGATTGAGGCAGTCTGCTATATCTTTGGGAGAATATCTATGTTATAATTATGCTTAAGAATTTGGAAATTTTTGAAAGCTTAGGATATATTCATTCTAAATGTTCCAAACCCAGCAAATTACCATCATGAAGTGGGAAAAAAAAAATGTGAAGTTTAGAGATGGAAATGTCCGAGGATCTGCTTATTCACCTGGCACTGCCAAGATGCCACACTGAAATGACTTCATGGTGACCCCAGTGTCATTACCATGCTTAGCCAGCCTTTGACACTGTCCACAGCATTTGAAGTGTTCACTCCCTGGTCATGTTTACCCAGGGCCACACTGAAGAGCAGCTGCCCGCCAAAGTTTTCAAGAGGTGGGCAGCAGCTATCACAGGGCCGGTGGAACGGCAGGAAAGTAGTAGCCAGGCCGGGGCTGGGGTTCAGGAACTCTGCTGTCAGACTCCCTTGTGAGTGGAAGGATGGGAATGACCCAGCAAGGCTAGGTCACAAAGATGAATAAGAACTGGACGCACAATAAGCAAGTGTCACAAAATGTTTACTGTTAAGATGTGCAGAACTAACTCCTTGTTAGCTAGCTTTTCTGGAGCTGTGGGTTGTAGTCTGGTTATCCTTTGCTTTATAACTAGTATCCACTTATGAGTGAATACATACCATGTTTGCCTTCGGAGTTTGGGTTACCTCACTCAAGATGATACTTTCTAGTTCCATCCATTTGCCTGCAAATTTCATGATATCATTTTTTTCCTGCTGAGTAATACTCCACTGTGTATATGTAGCACATTTTCTTAATCCATTCTTAGGTCGAGGGGCATGTAGGTTGTTTCCAGGTACTGGCTATTATGAATGATGCTGCTATGAACATAGTTGAGTATGTGTCCTTGGGGTATGATTGAACATTCCTTGGGTATATGCCCAAGAGTGGTATAGCTGGGTCTTGAGGAAGATTGACTCCCAAATTTCTGAGAACCCACCATATTAATTTCCAAAGTGACTATACAAGTTTGCACTCCCACCAACAGTGGAGGAGAGTTCGTCTTGCTCCACAGGCTCTGCTGACTGAAGCCTACCCTTTTTTTTTTTTTTTTGGTTTTTTTCAAGACAGGGTTTCTCTGTATAGTTTTCTCTGTGTAGTTTTGGTGCCTATCCTGGATCTTGCTCTGTAGACCAGGCTGGCCTCAAACTCAGAGTGCTAGGATTAAAGGCATGCACCACATGGCCTTACTTTCTTGTAGGAAGGAATGGGTGTGGGTTAGGGGGGGAAGGCTGGAGGGGTGTGAGGAGGGAAGAGGAGGATATCTGTGATTGGTATGTAAAATAATTAAATTTTTTTTAATTAAAAAAAAATGTGCAGAACTGAAGCCACATTCCAGTGGTTCAGATGAGGGGCTCACAGCAGGAACATGTCAGTTCATTGTTCAGTGCTTTAGGGCTTTGACCCTGAGAAGTTTCTTCAGCTTTCTGTGAGTTTCTACTTCAGTAATTTAGGAACAAGGGTACAAACATTGCAGAAGAGTTCAGCAGTTTCTAGATTTTGCTGTAGTACGGAATTGTCTCCCGGATCTTTAAAGCATAGATCCTTCCCCAGAAACCCAGGAAGTTTAATTGGAATGGAGAAAACTCATAGGATGACATCTATAAAGTGCTTTTAAAAGGTACCTGGCATAGAGCAAGTAATGATAATGGTAACAAGAATAGCTGATATTACTTTATCTGTTTTGCTAGCCCCCCACTTGATGTTTAACTTTCCATCCTAATTTTGGGGTCACCCATTGCTTTTTTGCTCCAGTCAGACACATATACACTGCCTCCATCCACTTAGGCCATATGTAGTTCTGTCCTTGCTCAGTACCCCACCACAGCAGATCTCCTGTGCTATATCCCTTCCGTGAGGAGTTTCAAAACTACAACTAAGGTCACTTGTCCTAATTTTCGTTGCATATACGATTCCTATTCCAGCTGGATATAATAATAATATAACATGCCTAAAACCTGTCAGATCAAAAGCAACCACTCAGAAACGTGTAGCCTTTACTGTTTGACCCTTTAAATTCTTAATAATATAGTCAGCATCAAACAATAAATGTTATCACCATGAATAGTGTGCTATTAAGTGTATTTGAAATATGGCAGCATCTAAGTAGCATGAATACACTTTAATATATCTGTCTGCTTATTTGAGTGTGTGGAAGATTGAACCTAGGACCTTGTGGATGCTAGGCAAGTGCTCTACTGCTGATCTCAAACTATACCCGCTACATGTTTTATTATAAGTTTGTTATATATGTTTAAATTAGCAATGGCATCTCAAGAAACATTATCTGGCAATATGTTATGTGCTATATATATATATTCTTAGATACAAGGGAAGGTAGTAAGAACCGTATGATGTGGCTAATGCAAAGCAAATAAAGGATATACTTCTTCTAACTACATGATTATCCTGTTCTCCCATCCCCAACACCAGTCTCAGTCTTGTTAACTATACTACAAAGTAACTTAAATAAGATTAGGTAACAACTACCCTCCCTTCTTCAGTGGAATAACAATATCCTTAGTAATTCATTGTTCATTAAAAATAACCCAAGTATTAATACCTACTCTCACACACATATGCATGTATAAAAGAAAATCATTATTGTGCACACATGTAATCCCAGCACTCGGGCTGAAACGAGTAAATTTGAGGCTATATACCAGCAGCATGTTTCAGAAAGTAAAAGAAATATTACTGCAGAAGTTTTTTAATGAAATTTGTTGTCAACTGAGACATACAAAATAATTTTATATACCATGAGGAAACTGATATTTTTAATGTGTACATTTGTTAATAGAAAACCAATTTAAACGTGTTGCCTCAAACATTTTTCATTTCTTTACAAGGAAAACATGTTCATAATGCTTTCTTTTAGCCTTTTGGACCTACAGCACATAATTGTTCTCTGCTGCCATACCCTAGAGCTGTTTCCTGCTAATTGTAGCATTTTTATTAAAGAAAAAGCCAGGAATACTGTTCTTTTCAGTAACTAGAAATTTTAGAGCATTGCTTATTCATGGAGCATTTTTTTTCTTTTTTGTTTGAAATGTTATTTTATTGCAAGATGGTATAAGTTGTTACAAGTTTAAACTATAACTTGGTAATTTTCGTCAGGCAGCAAGTTGCTGCAAATTACTAATTCAAAGTGATCACCAGACAACTCCAGATACACAGCGAGGATCAGAAATACCTGACTGGCCAATAGTGTTAAGTCACTAAATCAATCTCGATCATCTCAGGAAAGGTACACTGTAATTTCAATAGACAGCAATACAGGAAGAGTTCACATAGACTAGTTCCCATTTAAGTTAACTCTCTCTGACCATCTCAACTGAGATAGATACATTCACGTAACTGGCTAAGCTTGAGCCTTCTTTGCAAGCAGCTTTAGATCTGCAATGCACTTGGCAATGGTCTCCTTTTCCTGCTGTGCAGAAATGCTCTCCACCACATTCTTCTCCCCCCAGTTTATCATGTGCTTATCTTCTTCCTTGCAATGCAGCATGTCCTCTACAGAAATATGGTAGTCCAGGCGCTTCTTTACCTCCTTATATGCTCTATATAGCCGTTCCTGGTAGTTGACTTCTAAGGCCAAGGCAATATTATTCCTCTGAACATCAAAGAGGTAACGGTGCTTCTGAACCAGTGCCTGCTGTGCCTTCTCCATGTCAATTGCCTCCTGGATCTGTTTCATACTTCCTTGCTTGACTTCTTCCAGTTGAGCAATTTTTTGCTCATTAAGTTTATCAAGAAATTCTCCAATAGAAGCACCATATTTCTTAACGACATAACCAATCAACCCTACTACTGTTATGGTAGAGAAGGTCTCTGGGGTAATCACATACATTTCTTTGGAGGGGAAATATAAGCTGAGCCCAGTTCCACACACGTAGGGTCCTGTTACACCAGTTTTAGGGTAAAGGAACTGGAAAAATTCTTCAGGGATCAGCCCAAGATGCACTTTTCCTCCATATTCGGGAAGAGGTGGTACAGAGGCAAGACGCGGCTGTCCTGTGTGAAAGACCTTTGTTGCCTGCAATACCCCTGGTCCTAGGACAGCCGCATTTTTCAGACACGGTGCCGCCATGCCTGCAGCAGAAGGTACCACCTGGGACAGCCTGGTCTGCAGACACCCAGACAGTGATCTTTGCGTCCCTTTGACCCTAACCCGAGACTAGCAGGGGCAGGAACAAGATCTCATGGAGCATTTTTTAATTAATTTGTTAATAAGAAAAAGCAACTTTAAAGTAAGATTATGATACCTTGAATTTACAAGTTTTTGAATTTTTGCCTTTCACTTTCTTTTTAGTAAACACTTTTAAAAGGTCTTTACTAAACCTTGATTTATAAAAAAATCTTTTTGATATTCTTTTGCTTCTTTTTACTTTGAATTCATCTAATCTTTTTTCTTAGAACATTTTTCCATTTAAGTGAGCCAGTTCTTTAAATTTTGATTTTTTTAAGATTAAACAAGGCTTTACTTAGTGTTGAGAAGGGATCCAAAACATTGTATCAAATCAGTTATTTTAATGATGAAAACTAAAAGCCCTTCTTAACTTGTAGGCTTAATTAACTGTGATGGTGATGTGTTTCCTTGTTACTGTCATTCCTTATTCATATTTAGAGTACTTATTTCTAGTTTAAATTAGCACATTAAATTATTTATGCAGATAGTTATCTCTTCACCCTTCCACCTCAAAAAGATACTTTTGATCACCAGAATTAGATACATCCCCTTATAATAATTTTTACAAAAAGTCAATCATGTAAAATGACTTGTGAAGATTTGTTAGCAGGAAAGAATGATAACTGGGGGCATGAGGGCAAGTGTTCTCAAAGGTGACATTGAGCAGAGAGTCTTGAATGAAGTAAAGGGGACATAATGTGACATGACATCACACTCTGCGCCATCTTTGCTGTGGAACACTGACTCATTTTTCCTGTCATATTATGTGCCACAGAATCCAGGAACATTTCCTTAACTTCTGATGAAGCCTGGTAGAAAGATGGAAAATTAAGGGCCATAGAGAAGAGAGGGGACCTCTCCCCTTGAATCTCACTGGCTGAGATTCAAGAAAGTGCACACAACTGATGAAATCAACTATAAAGATTGCCTTCATACAGACACTACTCCTTTATTCTGGAATTTCAAACAGAATGTTAAAACAGCTAATCACTCAGGCCTAGGGCCCGAAGTGCATGGAGCTTAACCTCATCTACACTCCATTCTCATCTGTAAACCTAAACACTATACATCATAAAGAATGTTGTACTTTCATTCACTAAAGGAATTTCTGTAAGATGAGAAATATACATAAACCAACTCATACTTTTTTACTTAAACTTTGTTTATATATTGATCATGGTTGTGAATTATGTCTTTTGAGCCATCTAAGTTCAAAAGCCACACAGTGATTTGCCCAGCATGAACAAGACCTTGGGTTCAATCCACAGTACCATAAAAACAAAACCAAACAAACCATAAATAAAACATATTATCTCTTGATAAATTCCAACCCTTCTTTGTGCTCACTCATCCTGGAATTTTTGTTTTAAGTAAAAATCAAAATTCTAGATGGGGGAGATAGCTCAATAGATAAAATGCTTGCTATATAAACATTAAAATTGGAATTTTGATTCCCCAGAAGCACATAAATATTCAGGGAGTGTAAAGAGACTTAGAACCCTACCACTGGCCACACTCTATGGTTAAAAAGGGCATTGAGACTGGACCTGACCTTCACCTGATCTTCAGTCACCCTGGGAAGTCAGGAACGGCACTGAGACTTCAAATTGACCCCACCACAGATCATCCTGTGAGGCCAACGAGTGTACCAAGACTCCCACCAGAAGCCAGTCCCCACCTAGCCCTCTATTGCTCATTGCCTTTTGTAGCTATTTCTTGTCTATAGTCTATCCAAGATCAGTAGAGCAGGGTGTCTGAAGTTTTTCACCCTTTCTCTTCCTCTTTACTCTTTCTTTTACTTTTCTCAAATAACGTAGGCTTCCCTGGTATACAGGGACTCTGTTACTCAGCCTCCGGAGCGATTGAACTCTTCTGCTTTATCTGAATGCATAATGTTACTGTTTTTCCAGTTTACAATCACCCAAACTTCGTACAGCCTACTCTCAGTTTGTTGTTGCCTCTACCATTCCCATTTCTATGCACACCATCTGCTTGACTTCCTACCTAGCAATGAAATAATCAGTAATCCCATTTCTTGTTTCTTTTTCCTTAATTTCTATACTCATACCAATGGACTATTGCTCACAGTACTATCAGTATTCTTTTACTCCTGAAAACAATGGGTCCTTAAGGAGTAGCTGAGTTGTATTAAACTACTATTCCATTTCATGACTATAGCAGATGACTCTTGACTCTCAGGGGAGATCTGGACTACAGCCTGGTGTTCTGAAAATCAGTATAAAAGAAGAAAGCATCACCTCAATCCTACTGCACCCTACCTACCTAGTGTCTCTAACATTGCAAACAACTCCACTGAAAGAAGAAAGGAGACTGTGGGGGACCTGCCCTCACTTTTCCCCTTGAGTAGGGAGAAGTAAGAAATATTTAGATAAAAATATAGAGGGGAGAGAGACAGATGGAAACACAGGATAGCCTCAGGAGGGCCTGGATCCTTATCTACTGGCCCCTTCTGGCTCTTCTAAAAGGATATTTATAGAAATGCCAAAGGGTGTCACAAAAGACATCCCCCTAGCACAACCAAGTGCAGACCCTTCCAAACACCTGGTAACCACACACATGGTTAATCCATCACCTTATGCAGCCCTGATGGGTAAAGCAAGCTCAGATCTCACTAGGAAATCTTTGTGGGCTCCCACAGAAGACCTGAATTGAAAAAGAAGAGAAAAATAACTTAGCCAGTGATCTAATCCCAGATAGACTCAGGTGGGCAAATACTAGCACAGGAAATATAGGATGTAAGATCATATGTCTCCTCCAAAAGTTACAAATTTCACAGCAACTCCCCATGGGAGAACATTAAATGAAACTCTAGAGACACTAATCAAAAGAACAATTATAAATGTGTTGAAAGATGTCAAAGAAGATGTGAATGAACTCAATGAGTTCCAAGAGAATACAAACAGATGAATGAAGTAAGGAAGTCAATTAAGGATATGAAAATAGAATTTAATAAAGAGAAGTGCTAAAAAAAAGGAAGTGTAATATAATCGAAATGAAAATTCAGTTAGTCATAAAACATTCAGTGGAAAGCTTTCCCAGGGGAATTAAAGACACCGTAGAAGACAAAGTTGTCAGAGCTTGAAGACAAGGTTGAGGAATCAGATCAGTTAGTGACAATCTGTGTGTGTGTGTGTGTGTGTGTGTGTGTGTGTGTTTAATGTATGCAGAAGCTGGAGATGTTGCTCGGTTAATAGAGTGCCTGCCTAGCATGTATGAAACTCCAAGTTTCACGGGCACCTAAGAAAAATGGGTGGCGTTAGCCTGTAAGTAACTGCTCAGGCAAGGGGACCAGAAGTTCAGGGTCATCCTCAGCTATATAGTGAGTTTAAGGTCAGCCTAGACTATATGAAACTCTGTCTCAAAAAACCAATAAATGAAAAAATATGAAATAAAACATGAAAAAATTGATAAGTAGAACACACAAGATCTTTAGGATATCATGAAAAGAGACAATTACAATTTATGAGAAAAGATGGAAAATAATTATATGAAAACAGCATAGAAATTATTTTCAATGATTTCATAGAAGAAAACTTCCATGATATATTTACATATAAAAAGCACACAAAAAGCTGGGCATTGGTGGAACACACCTTTAGTCTTTACTCCCAGCACACAGGAAGCTGAGGCAGGTGGATCTCTGTGAGTTCAAAACCAGCTTGTTCTACAGAGTGATTTCCAGAACAGCTAGAATTGTTACACAGAGAAACTGTCTCAAACAAGCAAGCAAACAAATATGGCCAGAAAAGCTGCTCCACATGTCATATCATAGTCAAAACTCTGAATATACAGGAGGAAAAAGATGCAAGAAAGAAGGACCACACACCATACAAGGGCTAGCCCTCCAGAATAGCAGCTGATTTTTCAGTAGAAACAGGAAAAATCAGAAGTACTTAGAAAGATACACATTGAGTTCTGAAAGATCACACTGTCAAACAAGACTGTTAACCAACAGAATTATGATTGAAGGAGAAAGAAATACTTTGAGTAATTTTTTTAAAAGCTCAGTGGAATTGATGATGGCCAAGCCACAGGCCTGAAGAGGTTAGTTACTACAAGGAATGCTTTAGGTTGAGGAGAAAGATAAGCACATCAAAGAGGCTACAGGAAAAATTTGAATGATGTTAATTCACGTGTTTAATAAAGAAAACTGTGAAATGCAAATGCAAGAGACTACAAAATTAACAAAAAGACAGGAATCAATACATCTTTCAATAATAATACTCAATAGTCTCAATTCCTCTATCAAAAGATACAGACTAGCAGATTGGATTAGAATACCGGATCCTTGTTCCCCCTGCCTTTAAGAAACACACATTCCCATCAGAGAAAATATCTTAGGAAGAAAGGATGGAGAAAAGAATTCCAAGCAAATGAAAAGAAAAAAAAAGAAAGAAACAAGCATCACCATTTTAATATCAGACAAAATAGACTTCAATCTAAATCAAGTGTCATTTGATTCTAATCAAGGGAACAATCCATAAAGAACACATTATAATTTGAAACATGTACATACTTGACAGAAGCAGGCACATTTCATAAAAAAGGTATTTCCACTTATGAAGTCACATATGAATCCTAACACAGTAGTAGTGGGTGACTTCAATGCTTTACAACCATCTTTAAAAAGATGAGATAAATAATTCAAACAAATTTATAACAAATAAAATTAAAGCAATAATTAAAAAAAAAAAAACTTCCAACTAAAAACAGCCTGAGTCCACGTGGATTCACTGCAAATTCTACCAGCTGCTCAAGAAGAATTAACATGAATACTACAAAAATTATTCTATAAAATAGAGAAAGATCATTGTAGATGATTTTTTTTGCTTTTTTTGCCTTTTTTATTTTATAATTTAATTTAATTTTACATATCAGCCACGGATTCCCTTGTTCTCCCCCCTCCTGCCAATCCCTCCTGCCTTCCCCCCATTCCACCCCCCATTCCCACCTCCTCCAGGGCAAAGCCTCCCCCGAGGATTGAGATCAACCTGGTAGATTCAGTTCAGGCAGGTCCAGTCCCCTTCTCCAAGGCTGAGCCAAGTGTCCCTGTATAAGCCCCAGGTTCCAAACAGCCAGATCATGCACTGAGTACAGGACCCGGTCCCACTGCCTGGATGCCTCCCAAACAGATCAAGCTAAGCAACTGTCTCACTTATCCAGAGGGCCTGATCCAGTTAGTGGCTCCTCAGCTATTGGTTCATAGTTCATGTGTTTCCATTCGTTTGGCTATTTGTCCCTGTGCTTTTTCCAATCTTGGTCTCAACAATTCTCACTCATACAAACCCTCTTCTTTCTCGCCAACTGGACTCCTGGAGCTCCACTTGGGACCTGGCCGTGGATCTCTGCATCCGGTTCCCTCAGTCATTGGATGAGGTTTCTAACACGACAATTAGGGTGTTTGGCCATCCTACCACCAGAGTAGGTTAGTTCGGGCTGTCTCACCAGTAGTCTATTGTGGAGGTATCTTTGTGGATTTCTGTGGACCTCTCTAGCACTTTGCTTCTTCCTATTCTCATGTGGTCTTCATTTATCATGGTCTCTTATTCCTTGTTCTCCCTCTCTGTTCTTGATCCAGCTGGGATCTCCCGCTCCCCTAAGCTCTCTTTCCCTTAACCCTTGCTCTTCATTACCCCGACTCCCGTCCAGGTTGTTCATGTAGATCTCATCCATTTCTCTGTCATTGGGAGATCCCTGTGTCTTTCTTGGGGTCCTGTTTTCTAGGTAGCCTGTAGATGAATTTCTCAATGGTCTTATTAAATAAAAAACATGGATCCTGATATAGGGGTGAAAGCCTTAGAGAGATCAGGAAAATAGGAAAAACCACAGCTAACCTTACCTGACCAACTTGGCAGCTTCCAAATGCAGTTTACTTCCTGTCTACCCACACCTATATGCCTTGCTGTTCTTCCCTCTGATTTGCTCTCTCTGTCCAGTTACATCACTTCCTCTTCCTGCCCAGCTCTGTCACTTCCTGTCTGTCTGTACAGACCTCCAGACCTCCAGACCTCCATGGTTAACTAGTTGGAATTTAAGGTGTGTGCCACCACAACTGGCTGTTTCCAGTGTGGCATTGAATTCACAGAGATCCAAACAGATCCCTGCCTGTCAAGTGATAGGATTAAGGACTTGTGCTACTGTTGCCTGACTTCTTTGTTTACTTATAATGGCTGCTTTTTCCTCTGATCTCCAAGTAAGCTTTATTTATTAAAGCACAAATAAAATATCACCACAGGTCATTTTCAAAAATTTCCACAAAACCAGTATTAACCCTATACCAAAATAAAATATTAAAAAAAAAATTGTAGCCCAATCTCATAGATTAACACAGATGCAATAATAATAAATAAACAGCTTGTAAATTAAATGAAACAAAACAAAAAATTATTCATCATTATCAAGCTGCCTTCATTCCAGAATGTAAGGATTATTCAACATATATAAATCAGTAAATATACTTCATCACATAAATGGTTTCAATGACTGAAGCCACATAATCATTGTAATACACATGGAAACAATCTTTGATTAAATCTAACATCCTGTCATGATCAAAGCTCTGTAGAGATGGTGGACAGAGGAAACATTTCATCATAATAAAAGTTATATATGACAAACCTGTAGCCCGTGTTTTAAAACATAAAGAAAAACTTGGATTCTCACTATGATCAGGAAGAAAACAATAGTATCTATTTTCTCTACTCTGATTCAAGGTAGTATTTGATGTCTTAACTAAAGCAATAGACAGGGGAAAATGAAAGGGATTCAAACTGAAAAGGAAGAAGTCAAAATATTTCTGCATATGAATGATTCTATACAAAAAAAGATCTTAAAGACCTCATCAGAAAACACCCAGAGTGCATAACTCATACAGTTCACAAAGACTTAGCAAAGTAGCAAAAAAACAAATTTAACATATACAAATAAGAAACTTTCCTACACACCTGTGACAAATTCCCTGAGAAAGAAATCAGGAAAACAATCTCATTTACAAAAGCCTCAAAGAAACATCTTGATCTCTCATATTCCATTCCCCACGGGTCCCCACCCCCATCCCCCCACCCCCGTGCACCCTCAAAATCTATTCTGGCACATAGGGTGTGGTGGGGAATGTGGAGGGGAGAGTACTAGGAGAGACGCTGGAATTGGGGTGCGAAGTAGAAACAGTGCAATGGAAACTCCCTGGAATCCACAAAGGTCACCTGAGAGAAGACTCTTAGTAATAGGGGATACGGAGCCTGAACTGGCCCTCTTCTGTAACTAAGTAAGGCTTCCAGTGGTGGGACTGTGACATCAACCCAGCCACAATACCTTAGACCTACAATCTGTCCTGCTTCCAAGATGTGCTGGGGTAATGTTGGCGCAAAACTTATGGGAGTGGTCAACCAACGACTTGTAAAGCCACTATGGAACTCAGTATAGTGGCTCACCAGAAAGTTGGGAATGGATCTACTTCAAAGTCCAGCTCTACTATTCTTGGGCATTTCATCCCACCACAGAGACATGTTTTCAACCATGTTCATTGCTGCTCTAGTAATAGTAGCCAGAAACTGGAAACAAGCTAGATGTCTTTCAACAAAAGAATGAATTAAGAAAATTTGGTACATTTACACAATGGACTATTACTCAGCTGTTTAAAAAAATTGTCACAAACTTTTCAGGCGAATGTATGAAACTAGAAAAAAAAATCCAGACCCAAAAGATGAATATTGGTGGGCATTAACTTATATGACTCATATATGGATATTAGCCATTAAATAAATGATAACCAAGCTACAATCCATAATCCCAGAAAGGTCAGGTATTGAGGAAAGGACTAGGGGTGGGGGATACATAGATCTCCTTGGGAGTAAGAAATAGAATAGTTTTTTTGGATGGACTGTTGTAGAGGAGGGGGATGGGAAAGAGAAGATTGCTTGGGGAGACAGAGGGGAGACAGAGTTGAGAGAAGGAGTTCAGGGAGGAACAGCTAGAATTGAGGGGCATTTGTGGGGTGTCATGGAAACTTAGTGCAATGGAAACTTACTAAAGTATATGAAGACAATGCTAATGAAGTCTACAAATAATGTGGGAGGTGGAGTCTCAGCTGGCCATCTCTTGTCACCAAATGAAGCTTTCAGTACTGGGACTGGGTTACAACCAATTGAGTTGTTGTTGTCCAAAGGGGTCTCATGGAAATCCTCAACAATCCAGATTGTTGGCAAGACAATAGATAGTTCTCCACAAGCTGACAGCAGGACCCCATTGCTGACAACAACACCGACACAACTCATTGAACGTGAAGAGGTAGAGCTGGTGCCTACATAGACCCAAACCCCATGACCTATAGCTTTTTGCATGGGAAGGTACACTGCAGGCTACTGAAAGAGAAACAGAAACACCAACATAGCCACAAAACCTTTGATCTGTAATCTGTCCTGCTGCAAAACTCATGGGAGTAACCTACCAGTGACGGATTTGACCTAAGACCCATTCCATGAGATGGAACCTGTATCTAACATTGCTAGGGTGACTAAACACCAGAGACTAGATAGCCCAGACACGTAGAAAAAAAAACCCAAATACTACTGGTCTTAAAAAGACAATAAAATGACCCCTAATGATATTCTGCTATACTCATAGATCAGTGCCTTATTCAGTCATTATCAGAGAGGCTTCATTCTGCATCAGATGGGAACAAATGCAGAGATACACAGACAGACATTAGTCAGAGAGAGAGAGAGAGGGAGAGGGAGAGAGAGAGGGAGAGGGAGAGGGAGAGGGAGAGGGAGAGGGAGAGGGAGAGGGAGAGAGAGAGAGAGAGAGAGCCAGAGCAAGCTTGTAACACAGCTCTAAATGAGAGGTCTCCATCAAATCCCTCCCTGCTGATGTCAGGGAACTCCATGGAAGAGGAGGTGGAAGGAGTGTGGGAGCCAGAAGGGATAGAGGACACCAGAATAGATACCTCCAAATCAACTGAGCAAAGACCATGAACTCACAGAGATTAAAGCAGCATGCACAGGGCCTGCACAGGTCTAAACAAGGTCCTCTGTGTATATAGTATGGTTTTCAGTTTAGTATTTTTATGGGATTCGTGAGTATGTGAAGGAGTAGATCTCTGATTCTTGTGTCTTCTCTTTGAGCTCTTTTCCATCCATTGGTTTGCCTTGTTCAACTTCAATATGATGGGGTTTTTTTTGTTTTGTCTTATAATATTTTATTTTGTTACTATGTTTTGGTGTTATCGCTTAGAAGCATGTTCTTTTCTAATGGGATACAGGGGGTGGGAGGGTGGATTCAGATGGGAGAGGAGGTGGGGAGGAACTGGGAGGAGTAGAGGAAGGGGAAACATTAATCAGAATGTATGATATGAAAAAATAATCTATTTTAATAAAAGGTAAAAATCAAGGGTAAAAAATAAAGGAAAGAAACTCAAGATTGCTACCACGCTGTCTCCCAAGATGCCAGCATCAGTTATTACCTCCTCTATCTTTTCTTTTCCATTTTCTCTCAGGGTTTTGATTGCTTTTCCTTCAGTCTCATTTTTCATTTTGCCATGTGGTGATGTTACAAGTTTGTTGTTTAGAGCTGGAGATCTCTTCAAGACAGTTCCTGTTTTGCTAGTCTCACTTTTTCCTCAGCAGTGCCACATTTTACATTTGTTGCCACTGGCTGAGTGTTTATTTAAACGGTAATTAACTCTGTTCCTAACCTTGATCTGAAATTTAGATTAAAACCATTCTGTCAAATTCTACTTTTCAGGCTGTGAAAGCAATGTGGCCATGGAGCATCTAGAAATGCTGATAGGCTCACGATGCCGTCCACTCTTTGAAAAAGAGTTTCGAGAAATGAAGTGGCACCTCTTAGCACATGCCACACTCTTAATCCCCTGGACATTTTCACTGAACAAAATAACTTAGAATATAGTTTTCATTGCATTAAAACATCTCTCCTTTTGCAATAGAAAATGTGAATGTCTAACTGATTATCAGAGGGGGATCTGAAATGGAATTTTCTAAAGTATATTGGAAACAATATGAATATTTACTTATTTTTAAACACATCTATGAAAATATAGAAGACACCTTCACAATTGTTACATCTTTCAGAAAGTAAATACTGAGTCTGAACCTGAGGCTTCGGTACTGTGTATGCAAAAGCCTTTGCTTGCCACCTGCTAAACTGTTTTCATTTCAGTATTTGCTTCCTTTGCCAGGCATATCAAGCCTGTGATAATTAGCATCAACAGCAGAATACAGGAGGAACATAAGGCTTGTGAACAAATTACAGTTATTATAGTGTATATTGATTTTGCCGAGTGTATAAACTACAGCCTGGGTGCTTTTTAACATTAACTTGTTGTAGTTAGTTTTTATTCCTGCTTATTATATAATCTCAGGAATCTCTAAGTTTTGATCAGTATTTTAGGCTGTCTTGGCTCCTGGAAAAATTCTTGTTATAAAAGATAGATAGAGTAATTCTTCATTTGCTGTTTGATTTAGGTCCCCCTCCTTTCATCCCTCCTTCATCCTTTTATTTTTTCTTCTTTCCTTAATGATATACAAAATTTTAATTGGTATCATACACTGTCAGAGAAATCAAAGACAACATGATGGATCCAAACAAGCATCTAAGAATCCATGGAAGAGTACTCCAGGTAATGTGCTAAGAGGTAGTTCAAAGACAGAGGAAAAACTTACACTAAAGTACATTAAAGAAAGTCTAGGGCAGGGTTTCTCAACATGTGGGTTGTGACCCCTTTGTCAACTTCTATCTCCAAAAAAATTGCATTATGATTTATAACAGGAACAAAATTAGAGTTATAAAATAACAATGAGATAATTTTATGTTGGGGGTCACCACAGCATGAAGAACTGTGTTAAAGGGTCACAGTATTAGGAAGGTTGAGAACCATTGGTCTGAGGAAAGTGGTATGCTTGCTCTTTAATTCTGAACCAAACACAACCTTGAAATCTCTAGGGAGAGAGTCTCAATGAGGGATTTTCCTCATTATGTTCTCCTGTGCATATGTCTATAAAGGATTGTCTTGATTTTTAATTTATGTAGAAAGACACAACCTACAATGGGCATCAGCATAGCAAGGCTTTGGGTCCTGGATTATGAGAAGGCAAGGCAAATACCATGACAGGCTCCAAATAACTCAGTTAAGAATTAGCTCTCACAGGAGACCATTTCCTAAATATAACCCCAGACACTGAGAGCAACAATTAATAAATGGGACCTCCTGAAACTGAGAAGCTTTTGTAGAGCAAAGGATATGGTCAATAAGACAAAACGACAACATACAGAATGGGAAAAGATCTTCACCAACCCCATATCTGACAAAGGGCTGATCTCCAAAATATATAAAGAATTCAAAAAGCTAGACTTCAAAATTGAACAATCCAATTAAAAAATGCGCTACAAAGCTTAATAGCGAATTCTCAACAGAAGAATCTCAAATGGCTGAAAGACATTTACGGAATTGTTCAACATCCTTAGTCATCAGGGAAATGTAAATCAAAACAACTCTGAGACACCATTTTACACCTGTCAGAATAGCTAAAACCAAAAACACTGAAGACTGTTTATGTTGGAGAGGATGTGGAACAAGGGAAATACTCCTCCACTGTTGGTGGGAATGCAAGCTTGTACAGCCACTCTGGAAATCAGTATGGTGGTTTCTCAAAAAATTGAGAATAAGTCTTCCTGAAGACCCAGCTATCCCACTCTTGGGCATATACCCAAGGAATGCTCAATCTTACCACAAGGACACATGCTCAACTATGTTCATATCAGCATTATTTGTAATAGCCAGAACCTGGGAACAACCGAGATGCCCCTCAACTGAAAAATGGATAAAGAAAATGTGGCACATAGCACAATGGAGTACTACTCAGCAGTAAAAAAAAAAAAAAAAACAATGACATCATGAAATTTGCAGGCAAATGGATGGAACTAGAAAATATCATCCTGAGTGAGGTAACCCAGACTCAGAAGGACAAACATAGTATGTACTCACTCATAAGTGGATACTAGATGTGACAGAAGGGATGGCCAGACTGCAAGCCACAGCTCCAGAGAGGCTAGCTAACAGGGGAAGACTCTAGGAGAGACACATGGATGGCCCAGTGAAGGAGATGTGGATGAGATCTACATGAGCAGCCTGGGAGTGGCGGGTGGGGTGGTGGAGGTCGAGGAGTGGGGCATGAGAACATAGGGAAATGGGAGGGTCGAGCTGGAACAGGGACAGAGTGGGAGGGCAGGGAGGGAGATACCAGGATAGATAAGGACATCATAGGAATAGAAAGAGGCAGGGTGCTGAAGAGGCTCTCAGGAATCCAAAAGATGACCCCACCTTGGATTGCTGGCAGTGGTCTAGAGGGTGACTGGTCTATTCTGGTGACCAGTCTAGTGAATACCCTAACTGTCATCACAGAGCCTTTGTCCAGTGACTGATGGAGGCAGATGCAGAGATCCATGGCAGATGCAGGCACCAGGCTGAGCTCCAGGAATCCAATCAACGAGAGAGAGGAGGGTTCCTGCAGGTGGGGGACATCAAGATCATGATGGAAAGACGTGCAGAAATGACCAGCCACACTAGTCGACGCCCATGAACTGTAGACTATTGGCTGTGGAGTCCCCATGGGACTGGACTAGGCCCTCTGGTTATGGAAGATGGTTGTTTGGCTCAAACTATTTGGGGGGTACCCAGACAGGGGGATTGGGATCTGTCCCTAGTACATGGGCAGTCTTTTGGAAACCTGGTGACTGTGGTGTGATACCTTGCACAGCCTTGGTGCAGTGGGAAGGGGCTTGGACCTGCCTAGGCTCAGTATGTCAGGCTCTGCTGACTCCCCATGGGGAGACATTAATTTGGGGGATGTGGGGATGTGGGGTGGCTAAGGAAGGAGGGCTAGAGGGTGGGAGGAGGGAGGAGGGGGATCTGTGGGTGGTATGTAGAGTGATTAGAAAATTTCTTAATAAAGAAAAATGAAGAAAAAAAAAGAATTAGGCCTCAGTTCCTGCTTCTTGAAACTAAGCAGGCAGTTTGCAAGGAAGCCAAAGAAAGGACAATTGATCTTCAATATCCCTCAAAGTATACTAGGCTTGAGCCAGCCCCCCACAGCAGCTCAAAGGTGATGACCAAATAAGAATATAGGCTGGAACGTATCCAGGTCTGCCCCCAAACAGAAAAGCTATAGCCTTAGCCAGCCCTTGCTAGCCCTATCCAATTAGGAATGTACAAACATAATCACCACTTACTTAAGCCCATCATAGATAAAATGACCTAACTGCCCTAGGAACTCCCCTTAGCTGTGCTTAAAAAAAGCCTGCACATCTTTCTCTCATCACAATTTTGTACAGATGGTGACCCCACATGCATGCTGGTATAATAAATGCTCTTGTTGATTGCATACATGGATGGTGTTCCTTTGTGGGACTTCTCCAGGACCCTAACAGATTATATAGAGTGCTAGCTGAATATATATAGGCAAGCAGCCAACATAGGTACCTTCATTTCTTTCTGCTCTTGACCATGGACATGATGTGATCAACTACTTGGTATTGTGCCTTGGCTTCCCTGAAAAGATGGACTGTAACCTGAATTATGAGCTAAAAGAAACCTTCCTCCCATAAGTTGCTTTTGGTCGTAGTATTTTACTACAACAATGGAAATGAGAGCAGGAGAGAAAAGATAGAGAGAGGTCGCTGATTCCAAGGGAAATGGAAAAGAGCTTTGATGTGAGTTTATCACTGTTAGAACAGTCTACCCAACATCATTGTTTGTTGGTGGTTTTCACATTTTGTACAACTCCTTAAACATGGTCATGTTCACAAAAGTCAAGGAGAACATTGTTCTATTCCTTCCAAAATTGTACAATAAATAGGCCTGAAATTTTTATAGTCAGAATATGATTATCATCTACACATAGATCCTATAAACTTTAATGATAATTTTTACCTTAATTTGATTGGATTTGTTGAGGACATTATGTTAAATTCCCACATTTTTTACTATCAAATACATATTTACTACTACATGTATAAATGATTAAAATAGTTTTAAATGCATATAGGAAATATGAAAATACATTTTTTTAAATTTGAAATACTAAATTATTAATTTATTCATCTTGTTTCAAATATAAAAGATTGTAATTTCTAAATATACTTGCTCTCTATGAAATTCACATTTCATCTTAACCTATATACTATCATCCTTCTTATTTTCTCCAGTGTTGTTGTCAGGAAAGGATGGAGTTATTCTTATCTGGTTTTGATCTTATTCTCCTGCTTGCCTACCAGTGGATGTTATTGTAACCCCAAATAAGTACAATTTTGGAAATCACTTTTGAAATAAAACTGAGCTGCCTTCCAATGGGTTAAAAATATTTAAGCAAGTTAATTGTTTTAGGTGTTTCTAAACAATAGCAATGGGTGAACTATAACAGTGTAAGGCATATTTATTGGTTATTAGAAGATAAGGGTTAGCACTGGGCATATGGGGATGATGTGCAAATGATAGTTCTTGCCCTGATGGAGGTGACAGTTCAGGTGAAGAGGAAGACACAAAGGGAACAATATGTGAGATGTGTCACTGCCGATGAAGATGAGGTGTCTAGTAAGGACTGGCACCAATGTCAGTGTGGGGCATTATTGGAAATTCTTTTGGTATCTAATGGTACCACCTGATAAGCCTGTGTATCTAGACAATGAAATGAGAAGCTTATCCCAGTTACAGGAGTCTAGTTTGCCTAAGGAACAGAGGAAAGAAATAGAAGATACAAGAAGACGTCAACAAATTTAGTATTATCATCACATTAAAAATGTGAGTTGGAGACAGAAATATGGTGAAATTTAAAAGGAGAGGCTGGAATTATTATGGAATCATCTTGAGCCCCAACAGAGTTTATACTTTTAGAAAGGGACTATAGCCAGAATACTTTGGCTACTACTGGAAGAAGACTGCTGATGGTGAAGCTGGAATGAGGGAAAAAGCTATTGTTTGTGAGATGATAGATTAAGATAATGAACTTGAAATTTGGGGTTATTCTTTAAGAAAAGAATAAAAATTTTAAAATACTTAGTGAAGTGGATGATAAACGGTGCTGGTTATGACGCTGGTTACTGTGCGAAAAGGTCACGTTCCATGGCCATGCTACCTGGTAGCAGAGAGCTTTATTAGGAGGAAGGGGTTGGGGAGAAGAACCAGGCCTGGGAAAGAGCACATGTGGAGGGCAGAGAGAAAGATGGGGGGGGGCAGTAGAACAGAGAGAGAGGGTTTGTACCTGTGTCTGGCTTTTTAAGGGTTCCTGGTGAACATGCATAGGCAGGCTTACAAACGTACACCACACATGTGCTGATTGTGTGATCATGCCCTGAGCACATAGTCACCAGCACACACTAATGACATAAGACCAAGACCCCTTGCTTAACTCCTGAACTGCACATGTGCGGTCATACAGCTGGAGTAAGGGCAGAATTCTAACACTTAGTAGGGAAATCACCAAAGAAAGAAGATATGGAAAAATGATTCTAAGTATGATCTAAGATTTAAGATCACATCTGTGAAAGAAAGGAGAGAAGGAAAGATAGGTTTAAAAAAAAAGTTTAGACTGAGGGATATTTCAAGAAAGCTTTATCTAGGCCAGGTGATTTTCCAAACCGAAATTGCCTATTAGAGGAGCCACTGCATCTGCATTAATGAGCATGGTCTATAAGGAGCATGGCATTTGCAAAATGTGGTGGTGAATTCAGTAAAGTGGCATTAAGACTGCCAGTCAATTTTATATAAATTGCACATCTGAGAAATGCATGTCCACTGATGTTGTAAGGATGGAAGACAGCATCCAAGGAGGTATCAAAACACTCAGGGAAATTTTTCAGTTTATCTCATGTGGAGGAGGAAGATAAACAGAATACAGAATTGCTCTAAAGTTTCTAGGCAGTGTGGTAGAATGCAACATGCTGGGTGGAGAGAAAATAATAAATTTAATAAAACTGAAGGACTTATGAGATAAAATAAAAAAAGAACAAAATAAGGACTTCTTCACTTGGGAAATTCATATCAGCCAGTTAGGAGCTAACTTTTCTACAGATACCCATTTGACGTAAGCAGGCATCTTTCATTAAAAACTAAATAAAACAATTTCCTTGTTTCAGATTTTCTCCATATTGAACAGTTTTAGTAAGTAAGTAAAAATGATTATAGTAATACTTTGTATCTGATTAAACTTTAAAATTTGTATATAAATGAGTTAAAGAAGGTGTATTTTTCATTTAGCCTGCTCCCCAACTGTCTAATTCCTGTCACATGTACAACAGAAAGGAAACTCGTGAGACTGGGCAATAAGGTGTTTGTCATGACTGGATTCTCTGTATCCACAGAAACAGGGGTTAGGGGTGATTCAAACTGTCCTCGGTTCCTAAGAGAGCTAGTCATGTTATTTGTGAAACATTAAGTGACAATTAATTGAATTCCTCAGTCAAGACATATATATGAAATTCTACAGTGAAGATATTAAATCTGGGACCAAGATAGCTCGGGTGCTAAAGGCACTTGATGTACAAGCCTGATGACGTGAGTTGAATCCTCAGAGTCCATGTTAAGGTGAAAAGAGAGAACTAATTGTATCAAGTTGTTCTTTGGTGTTCACATGTATATACACTTAACATAATAATAATGATAAATTCACTCGTTAAAATACATCAAAGCCATTTTTGAGCCATGATTAGGGTTGCTTATAGGTATTTATAGTCATAAATATGTGATTAAGTTTATCTACAAACATTGTTTTTTAAAATAGAATGCTCAATAGAATAAATGCCCAACATTATTTAACTTGATAATTATTTTGTTTGGGTCATAAGTGCTGTTTTTAGGTATTTTCTTTGTTTCTGTCTGTTCTTTTTTCTTTCTTTAGACCACTGTAGTAACTGTGGGCAGTATGCTTTTCCAGCAGAGGTCAGTGTTTGCATTAGGTCAGATTGTCTCCAGCATGGGGACTTACCTTAGTAGTCATAAGAGTATGTGAAAATGATAATTCTTGGGAAGCATGCAAAGACATTCTGAAAAATTCTGTTCTTTCAGGCAATGTATCTCAGAGCTATGGTTTCACCATTGTGTGTGTGTGTGTGTGTGTGTGTGTGTGTGTGTGTGTGTTACATGTATAGAATGCTCATGATGGATCCAAATAAGTATCTAAGAATCCCCAGAAGAGTGCTCAAGGTATACATGCTAAGAACTACTTTAAACACAGATGAAAACTTACACTAAAATCCTTTAAAGAAGGTCTAGGAAAAATAGCATGTTTAAGCTTTAATCTTGAACCTAACACAGCCTGGAATCCTCTATCGGAGAGAGTATCAATGAGGAAGTTTCTACATTGGGTTAGCCTGTGGATATGTCTGTATATATGTGTGTGTGTGTATGTGTGTATATATATCATCAGCAATATTTAGATCCTTTCACCCTAAAAGATTGTCTTGATTGTTCATTTATGTAGGAATACCCTACCTACATGTGGGCATTGCATGGGTAACAAAATGCTATTGTTCTTAGCAGAGGAATACAAAAGACCTATCTTCAGTATTTGTTGATTTAGAATGGTTACTAATAGATAAAGATTCCACTGCTCCAGGATAGTCTTTTTGCCCCAGGACCCCTTTTTCCTACTGTAGCCCTTCTTTCCTTTACAGATTATACATTGGAATTGTACAAGAAGACTTTTAGGATCCCAATGATGTGCCAGCAGTTCCATTAAAATGAGAAAAAGCACAAACTTGCCTTTTTTTTCCAACCAGGAAAATGTATTTGGTTCTTGGGCTGGAAGTTCTTAGCTTTTCCCAAGGGAAAAGACTTTTAGGTTAGATACTGAAGTCTTGGGCTGCGTTCAAGTTGTTGATGGCTTCATAATGAGTATATGGCATCTGAGGGTACTGGATACTTGTGGTGCCTAGACATGTAATGCTGACAAAACACTCATACACATAAAAGAAAATCAATAAACCTTTCAAAAAATTTCAACATTTTATACAATATATTTTAATCACACACCACCTCCCTCAACCCCTCCCAGATCCTCCCCACCTCCCTGCACATCAACTTCAGGTTGTTTCTCTCTCTCTCTCTGAAAAGAACAGCTCAGAAAACAAACAAACAAAAATCAAAAGGAACTAATTTAAACCAATAAAATAAAAACCATCAAAGCAAAACAAAAAATCAAAACATCTCTTAACCTCATCATAGAAACTTCTTTTTGCAATAGATGATAATTAACAGAGACCCATGTGAAAAGTTTCTGCAACCTGATAAATCTCTCCATCCCATGCAGCTATCCAAATCAGACCAAATAAAACTGAATTAGAAAAAGACCAAGTTTAATGGGTAAAATTCTCCGGATGATTTTCTGGCCCCCAGAGAGGAGATGGGAAAGATAGACTGAAAAGCCACTTGTCTGTTTTCTGGGGTGTAGATTAAATACCCATTGGGAGTGGTCTTAAGCATCTCTTGGGGAGGAGCCATGTTTGGCAGGCTTTCTGAGATGAGGCAGAATTTTGGGAGAGAGAGATGGGAGAGGGGAATTGAGGTGGAGCTTCCACTAGAACATTCCAGACTCTTTGGGTGTATGGATGTGGGGTGGGGGGAGCAGGGCTGAGGTGGAGCTTCCACCAGCACACCATACTGGACAATGTGGTGAGAGTGAGAGACTTTAGGGTGAAAGGGTCTGAATATTGCTAATGAAGACCCCAGACTCAAACAATAGGCAAAAACAAAGAGCGTTTATTCTGCAAAATTAACCAGCTTACGGGTCAACCACTTGTACAAAATGGTGACCTCTAGAGAAGCACTCAGCCTCTTTTAAGCATAGCTAGGGGAATTCCAGGAACAGCTAAGTCATCAAAAACATGATCGGTTAGATAAGCAGCAGTGCATTTCTGATTGGCTGAGGTTTTAGCTTTTCCATCTTTGGACATGCTTGGGCAAGTCTGGGCATGTTTCAGGTGGATTACAAGGAACTGTCCTTTTTGGTCATTGAGATACTATGGGAGCTGACTCAGCCCTTGTACATACTCTCTCCCTCTCCCTCATCCCTACTGTCTGGGTGTTGTTGACTAAAGGCCCTTTGTTTGAAGTAAGCCTGGTTTGCTCTTAAGAAACTGAAACTTAGATCGGATTGTAAAATGGCGGATGTTTAGACCTCACAAGAGCACTCAGTCCTGAAACGGACATCTTTATCTAACCCTTCCCCTCAAGGACCAGGGAACTATGGGAAAAGGAAGCAGAAAGATTGTAAGAGCCAGAAGTAGAGGATGATTACAAGGAAAGAGTATCAGCCAGATACTCATGAGAGGACTGATGCTCTCATGAACTCATGAGACCATAACAGTGCACACAAAAACCTATGCAGGTTCAAGTCAGACAGAATTATGGTGCTGCGAAAGGGAAGCATACATTCCTAACCAAGAAGCTATTTGCAATCGATACCTATTGGTAAAGGGAAAACCTGTTTTCTAGAGAGTGTGTCACTGGGTATAACAACTACACTTCAGGGCAGGTCCTATGCCCAGGAGTAGTTGGTCAAAATAAATAAATCTTAACAAAGAAAAACAAAACAACAACAAAAAAACTTGCATAAGGAGCCTTAGGGTGGCCATTTCCTACATACTGATTGAGTTTTTGCAAGCTTTCTGTCCAGAGAGGTGGACACGGAGGCTATTTTTCAGGAAGCAGTTTTATTTTAACTTTATTTTTTTTTTTTTGGAGGAAAGGGTTTATTTCAGCTGATAGGTTATAAGCCATCATTGAGAGAAGTAAGATTAGGAATTAAAGCAGGAACTTTTAGGTAGACACATAGCATTACCTCTAACCAAGGAACTCAGTCATAGCTACAGTAGGAACCATGAAGTATTCTGCTTTCTGACAGGTTCACAGATACACTTCTATTCATCTACCTTCCTTATACAGTTCAGAAGCACTGATTGTATACAGTAGGCTGGATCCTCCTTTATAAATCAACAATCACGATATCCCTCTTACCCAGAGCTGTCCACAGGCCAACCTAACTTACAACATTTCTCAACTGAGGCTCTTCACTCAGCTTATCTTTAAGCTGTGTTAAGTCGACAGTTAAAGCTAACCAAGATCAGCTATTTTTAAACAAAGAGTCTGGAACATCAAGTACAATCATATTGTTGTATAATGATCATTACTATCCATATTTAGAAACTACCCACCATCGCAACAGTTCTATTTTATTCTAGTTTCAGTAGTTCCTTTTTTGAGACAGGATGCCATATAGCCCAGATGATCCTGGAATGTAATATGTAGCTAAGGAGGGCACATGTTGCAATCACAGTATTTGGAAGATGGAGGCAGGATGTAGACAAATCTAAAATGGTCTTATTAATAAAAACAAATGCAGAGCCAGGTATTGGGGTGATCAATGAAAAATCAGAGAAACAGAACACACCACAATTAACCTCACCTCACCAATTCCTCAGCTGGTCTTGTTTCCTCAAACTGGAAGCCTTTGTGTCCTCATCTGAATGGATCTCAGCTGTACTGCTGCTTAAAAGCCTAAAAGCTTAAAAGGGGTTCTAGTTTCTGATCCTCATGCCTTATATACCTTTCTGCTCCCTGCCATCACTTCCTGGGAATAAAGGTGTGTGTCACCATACCTGGCTGTTTCCAGTGTGGCTTTGAACTTACAGAGATCCAGATGGATCCAGATGGATCTCTGCCTCTGGAATGCTAGGATTAAAGGTGTGTGTGTGCCACCACTTCCTGGCCTCTATCTGTATCTAGTGGCTGTTCTGTTCTCTGACCCCAGATAAGTTTATTAGGGTGCAAAATATAATGAGGGACACAATATCACCACAGCAGGAAGAACAAGAGCTCTTATTGTGTGTTAACACAGACTCCACAGAATAATCCCCCAAAAGCTGAGCTCTAAGTTCAATCAGGCAATGTCATTATATATATATATATATATATATATATATATATATATATATGAATGTATTACTTCTTTGTGTCTGTTATGCAGTGACATATACTCTGACTTGATTTTTTTAAACAACTAGGCTAGGTTATTCTATGGCTATAATTTGAAGGGAGGAGCAGGAAGGGGTGGGTAAATGTCAAAGCTGTATGTCCAGGCAAGGGCACTAACTAGACCTCATAGTTGTTTGTTTCTCATCCTTGGTGTTTTGGACTTTTGACGCAGGGAAGCAGGCCTCTTCATGATAATAGTTCCTGGTGGTGTGATTGTAGCTTAGGACAAAGCCAATAATCATCAATCAGCCACCTTGTTTTAAACTGGGATCCAGCATAAATGTCTTATTCCTGTGGGAAGAGGAAGTAAAGAAGCAGGAGAGAGCATCAAATGGTTTTTTAATTTGGGCAGGAGAAATGATGTCTTTCTGTTGGGAGCATGCAAGATCTTATATAAAGTTTGGGATTAGAATAATCTGGAGAAGCTAGAGCAGAGACTGTTTCAGAACACCTGAGTCAATAGTCACTAGGGTGACATTCATTCCTGTCTTGTGAAGAGAAGTTAGGGATCTTCGAATGAGTCACAGCTTATGTATTATTCTCTGAGTGTTCATGTGATTCTCTTGGTTGGAGTTCACTGCTTTCATACTGGAGATATGAAGCCAGCTGTCAACTCCCCCCAAGTTTGACAGTCATGGTTGTGCTTAGGATGACCTGGTAAGGTCTCTTCACCAAGCATCTCATGGTTCTGTGGCTCCTTCTTCCCACAACACCAGAAGGACCCAGCCCCCAGTATCTACACTCTTTGTGGTTCTATCTTTTTGTCTGGGTATAAACTTGTTCCCATATTCCTGTAGGGCTCACTGGATTTATTCCAGTTTTATTATGCATTGAGTCCTCTGATTGGCCTCAGAGTCTGACAGCAGATTTAGTGCAAGAAAGGTCTTCTGTGCAATATATTGCAGGGGTTGAACTTGACCTAGATTTTGTTGTGGTTCTGTCTTTTAGGCAATGGGTAAAATTTTTTAGATGTTTTCTAGCAATATTTTGCTGTGATCTATTTACTAGTTTGGTTAGTGTTTTCTAATTTGCCTGAAGACTTTGGCCTCCAAGCAGAATGCAGATGATATTTCATGCCTAGGGACCTATGTTCACATGGCATCATATGTGATATAACGGATGGTCTGTTGTCACTCAGAAATAAGCAGGGGAGGTCAAATCTTGGGATAGTTTCCCTTTGTGGGGAGCTTTGCCACTTCAGTGGCCTTTACAACCCTTCTGGGGAAAATTTTTGTTTGTCCACAAACCAAACATAATCTGAAACTGACACAAGGAAGCAATATGAGCATAGTCTAATTACCACTCTTCCTAGATTAGTGCATCTCCTCTGGAATGATTCAGAGACTGGGGGATGGAGATGCCCAGAGTTGTTAGGAACACAGAGTGCGGGGCCTGACACACATTCTTTACTGTGACATTTAGTCCCTGCTTTAGGAACAGTTAAATTGTCTTTTCCAGGGTGGCATCCCTTCTCACATGTGATTTGACCTATATTTCTTGTATTATTTTCCACTGTAGTGTCTGAGATAACAATATTTTATTCCCCACATAGACCTATGTCTTCTTTTGGTTGTGTCCCCATTCTAAAGTCTATATGTCATTGGAATATATACTTTGGTTTTAATTCTCTATCTTTAAGGAGAGCAGTGCTAACTACCAAGAGGCCTCTAGGGTTGTCTTTATTGCCTCTTATTCTGCCAGCCAGCCTATTTTCTTGGGCACCATCATACATGTCCTTCTGAAAGCCCTGTAGTGAAGGAGACTGCCACTTATTAGGCAGTTGAAAAGCTTCCAATACATTTATATGTTGCTGGAGGGCTTCTCTCCAAGTTCCACCAAGCCCCGCAGTCCCACAATCCACGTATAAAATAATCACTCAGATGCTTATATTACTTATAAACTGTATGGCCATGGCAGGCTTCTTGCTAACTGTTCTTATATATTAAATTAACCCATTTCTATAAATCTATACCTTGCCACGAGGCTGGTGGCTTACCGGTGTCTTTACATGTTGCTTGTCCTGGCGGTGGCTGCAGTGTCTCTCCCTCCTTCTTCCTGTTTCCCCAATTCTCCTCTCTCCTTGTCCCGCCTATACTTCCTGTCTGGTCACTGGCCATCAGTGTTTTATTTATATAGAGTGATATCCACAGCATTTATAGTCTCTTATTTATGTACTATGGGCATATTATTGCCTATTAGTAGACCTCTCTTTTTAAGATAGTAGCATAGGCATGTAAAACCATTAAGACTTACTTCTAATCAGTATAGATATAAATCCTCCTTTTTTTCCCAAAGTGAGTTCCCTGTTTGTGGCTATTAGTTCAGGTTTTGGGCCTGAAGTGCTGTGTGACCCTGAAAATGTGATTCATATTTGTCCAGAGTCTTTGCTGTAGAGAAAAGTGTGTGAAAGAAGTATGAGAGACGTAAAAAGAAGTGTAAGAGAAGTATGAAGAGATGTAGTTGAGTGGGTAGAGAGATATAGAAGATGTAGCTGTATAGAATAGACATGTGTGTGTAAGGCAGAAATATGTGTGTAGAGGAGAGTGAGTGAGAGACTGAGTAAAGAGCAAGTGAATGATGTAATAGTGTGTGAAGGAATGTAGCAGAGTAGAGAGAAGAAATGTGTATAGAGAAGAGATATGAAGCTGTATAAAAAGAGATGTAACTGGCTGTGCAGGAGAGAAATGTATGTATGTAAAGAGAGGTATGTAACTGTATGTAAAGAATGTGTGTAGAGACAGAGGGATTTTCAGAGAGAGGATTTTTTTAAGATGAAGTAAAAGAAAAAGTTGCCATCAGAAAGTGTGTGCTTCTTTATTTTTTTTACCCCTTAGATAGAAAAGTTTAGTTCTTGCCACATTTGTGGATTTTGTTGCATACCCTGGATGCGATCTTGGAACTGGCTCTCGCAAAGGCCACCAGCATGATAGTGTCTTCAGTTTCTTTCTTCAGAGACTTGAAGTTTTTATCATACAAGTCTTTTACTTGCTTGGTTAGAGCTACTCCAAATAATTTTATATTATTTGTGACTATTGAAAAGGGTGTTTTTCCCCCCGATTTCTTTCTCAGTCCAATTGTCGTTTGCATACACAGGAGAGCTACTGATGTTTTGGAGTTAGTCTTGAATCCAGGCACTTCCCTAAAGATGTGTATCAGCTGTGGGAGTGCCCTCCTATAAATTTTTGGGGATGCTTATGTATACTACCATATCATCTGTGAATAGATACTTTGACTTCTTCCTTTCCAATTTGTATCCCCTTTATCTCCTTCAGTTGTCCTATAGCTCATGCTAGAACTTCAAGTACTGTATAGAGTAGATACGGGGAGAGTGGACAGCCTAGACTTGTTCCTGATAGTAGTGGAAATGTTTTGAATTTCTCTCCATTTAATTTAATGTTAGCTCTAGGCTTGTTTTAAATTGCCTTTATTATGGTTAGGTGAACCCATTTATCTATAATCTCTCCAAGACCTTTATCATGAAGGAATCTTGGATTTTGTCAAAGGCTTTTTCAGCATCTAATGAGATGATCATGTGGGTTTTTTTTTCTTTTAGTTTGTTTATATAGTGGATTACTCTGACTGACTTTTGTATGTTGAAACATACACCTCTGGGATGAATCCTACTGACCATGTGGAAAATCTTTTTTTGTGTGTGTTCTTGTATTCAGTTTGTGAGTATTTTATTAAATACTTTTGCATTTATGTTCATGAGGGAAATTTGTCTGTAATTCTCTTTGTCTAGTCTTTGTGTGGTTTTGGTATCAGACTATGGCCTCATAAAATAAACTGGGCTATGTTCCTTCTGTTTCAATTTTGTGGAATATTTTGAGGAGTATTGGTATTAGCTCTACTTTGAAAGTCTGGTAGAAGCCTGTGCTAAAACCATCTGGCCCTGGGCTATTTTTGGTTGGGAGAATTTTAATGACAGCTTCTATTTCCCTAGGTCTATTTAAATTGTTTATCTGTTCTTAATTTAATTTTGGTAAGTGATATCTGTTGAGAAAATTATCCATTTAAAAAAATATTTAACAAATAACTAGAGTACAGATTTTTAAAGTAGGACTTAATGATACTTTGGATTTCCTCAATCTGTTGTTATATCCCCCCTTTTCATTTCTGATTTTGGTGATTTGGATATTCTCTCCTTGTCTTTTAGTTTGGATAAGGGTCTGTCTATCTTGTTGATCTTTGTTTTACTGTTTCTTTGTGTTGTTCTCTTTATTTCTATTTCATGGATTTCAGCCCTCAGTTGGATTATTTCCTGCTGTCTACTCTTCTTGGGTATGCTTGCTTCTTTTTGTTCTAGAGCTTTCTGGTGTGCTGTTAAGTTGCTAGAATAAAATCTCTCCAATTTTTTTTATGCAGGCACTTAGTGCTATGAGCTTTCCTCTTAGCACTACTTTCATCGTGTCCCATAAGTTTGGGTATATTGTGTTTTCATTTCCATTGAATTCTAGGAAGTCTTTAATTTCTTTATTTCTGCCATGACCCAGTGGTAATTCAGTAGACAGTTGCTCAGTTTCCATGAGTTTATAAGCTTTCTGTTGTTGTTGAAATCCATTTTTAATCCATGGTGGTCTGATAGAATTTCATGGATTATTTCCATTTTCTTGTATCTGTTGAGACTTGTTCTGGGACTGAGTATGTGGTCAGTGTTGGAGAATGTGAAATGCTGAGAAGAAGATGTATTCTTTCATGTTTATGTGAAATTTTCTGTAGATATCTGTTAGTTTCATAATATCTGTTAGGTCCAGTATTTTTCTATTTAGTTTTGTCTAGATGATGTGTCCATTGGTGAGAGTGGATATTAAAGTCTCCAACAATTAATGTATGAGGTTAGATGTGTGATTTAAGAGTTAATAATATTTCTTTACAAATGTGGGTGCCCTTGCATTTGGAGGTTTAGATTTTGAGAACTGAAAGATTATCTTGGTGGATTTTGCCTTTGATGAGTGTGAAGTGTCTTTCCCTATCTCTTTTGATTAATTTTGGTTTGAAGTCTATTTTGTTAGATATTAAAATGGGTAAACCAGCTTGTTTCTTTGATCCAGTTGCTTGGAAAATCTATCCCTTTACTCCTAGGTAATGTTTAGCTTTGATGTTGAGGTGTATTTCTTGGATGCAGCAGAAGGATGGATCCTGTTTTCCATCCATTCGGTTACTTTGTGTCTTTTTATTAGGTAATTTAGTCCATTGATGTTGATAGATATCAATGAATAAAATTGTTAATTCCTTATATTTTGTTGTTGTTGGTGGTGGATTTGTGT
This sequence comes from Peromyscus maniculatus bairdii, assembly GCF_049852395.1. NCBI lineage: Eukaryota > Metazoa > Chordata > Mammalia > Rodentia > Cricetidae > Peromyscus > Peromyscus maniculatus. Next base: position 43,057,210 of record NC_134857.1, read on the forward strand.
GTATGTTTCCCTTCTTTTGATTTTATTGGTGTGAGATTATTTATTTCCTGTGTTTTCCGGAGAGTAGTTAACCTCCTTAGGTTGGAATTTCCTTCTAGTACTTCTATAAGGCTGGATTTGTGGTTAGATATTATTTAAATTTGACTTTATCATGAAATAACTTATTTTCTCCATCTATGCTGATTGGAAGTTTAGTCTGGGATGACATCTGTGGTACCTTAGAGTCGGTAGCACATCTGTCCAGTCCCTTCTGGCTTTTAGAGTTAGTTTCCATTGAAAACTTGGATGCCATTTAATAGGTCTGCCTTTATATGTTTCTTGACCCTTTTCCCTTATAATTTTTAATAAATATTCTTTCTTTGTTATGTATGTTTAGTGTTTTGATTATTATTCGGTGAGTGGACTTCCTTTTCTGGTTCAATCTATCTGGTGTTCTGTAAGCTTCTGATATCTTTATAGACATCTTTTCCTTTAGGTGAGGAAAGTTTTCTTCTATTATTTTGTTGAAAATATTTTTTGGATCTTTGAACTGGGCTTCTTTTGTTTCTATTATTTTTAGGTTTGGTATTTTCATAATGTGTCAGATTTCCTGGATTTTTTTTAAAATCAGGAATTGTTTAGATTTAACATTTTCATTGACTGATGATATATCTATTTCTTTCATCATAGCCTCAATGCCTGAGATTCTGTTTTCCATCTTTTGTATTCTGTTGGTGAAGTTTGAATATGTAGTTCCTGTTTGCTTACCTTGAATTCCCTTTTGCAAAATTCCCTCAGTTTGTGTTTACTTTATTGCATCTATTTCAACTTTTGGGTCTTGAAGAGTTTTATTTGTTTCCTTCAACTGTTTGCTTTTGCTTGATTTTCTTGGCTTTCTTTAAGGGATTTATTCATTTCTTCCATTTTTTTTCTTTTCCTATATTTCTTTAAGTGATTCATTCATTTCCTATTTAAGGACCTTTATAAAATGGATTTTAAGATTTTCTTCTGCTTCAGCTGTATTGGTATATTTGGAGCTTGCTATAGTGGAATAACTGGGTTCTGGTGGTGACATATTGTCCTGGCTGTTTTTTATTGTGTTCTAACACTAGAACCTAGGCATCTGACTTTGGGGTGATTTTAGGTCTAGGTGCTCATTTTTGAGTTTGTCTTTGTAGGATGGGTATTTTGTTCTTTGGTCTCTGTTTCCTCTCTGGTCTTCTGGCCTGAGTTGGGGTCTGGACTTCTGATGGTTTGGGTGGCCTCTGGTCAAGCAGGGGATTTCTGCCTGAGTTGGGGGCTTCAGTTATAGTGGCCTGGGCATGGCCTCTTGTCCAGCAGGTGGTCCTTTGATGAAGCAGCGGATCTGGTGGTGGGCATGGCCTCTGTTGAAGCAGAGGCCCTCAGCCCCAACTGTGGGCTAGGGTTCTGATGTTGTGGCCTCAAGGTTTCTGGCAGCAGGCATGGCCTCAGGGCCCATGAGTTTTTAATATCTGATGCTTTTCATGGTGGTACCTGAGTGGATGAGTATGGTCAACAGTACCTCAAAGGCAACCACAATTATTTGGGTCCCTTTCTCTTCTCTCCTCTTTTCCCAGTGACCTCTGTCATATCCTTTGTGTGTGTGTGTGTGTGTGTGTGTGTGTGTGTGTGTGTGTGTGTGTGGTTGTTGAATACCATAAAAACAGACACTAACAGTTGAGTTTGTAGTGTATGAGATCCACACTGTAGGTTTTGAAGCTTTACATGAATGTCACAAGCTGACTCACTGAAAATTGTTGACCTAAAAGAGCCTATATCCCAGATGACAAGGTATCCAGGTTGGTGAATTTCTTGGAAACTTCAATTAAATTGTTGAAATATAAGGCAGGTTTTCTTCCCTTTCTTGTATGATCTTTCTGATCTTTTTTATAGTTAACATGTTCCTTTATGTAAGTTTTCATTCTAACACTAAGGCTTTCTATCATTATCCTACACCTATAGTTAACTGTTGAGTGTTATAATTGCAGTCACTGGGTTACTTAGACTAAATATCTCATCATCATGCTTTTTAGCGCTCTCTGGAGACTCTGTTTTTTTTTTTCCAGAAGAGTACAATAGGTAACTTAGAGGACTACATACAAGTTTTTTTTAACATAAGTTCATAGGTATTAATATTAAAGTCAGAAATGTACTGGGATATTGGAATGGGTCTTCTGAGAAGCTTCCCAACTTCTTCTTGCATTGTGGGAAGTTTGTAATTGAGAAAGAACATAGACTTGGATTTTCTCTTTGTGTGTTTCAGGAGTAGAACAGTCAGTCAGAGGCTCCACTCCTAGTACATTCTGTTGGCTTATTTGCATTTTTTTCTGGTGACTTGTAAATGGAGGAATGTGGAAGTAGAGAAGGAGGGGATATTTCATCTGAGTCATGGTGCTCATTGTTTCTTGTTTGAAAAGCAGGGTTTGGACAAAAACAGAGTTCATCTAAGGTATCATAGGTTTTCTTTTATTTTTTTCTCTTTGAAAAGCCCTGTTTTCTGGAAAAGAACCATGAAACTCTATAATAAAGCACTTCAGAACATTTTTCTTGATGCCTACAAAGTAGAGTGAGCTGTTGGACAATATTATAATTTAAGTTTCTGTACTTTTGCCATCATCCAAGCCAGAAAAAAAGTTAAAATAAAATATTAGCTTCATTTTCTTCAGACTCTTAAGATCAATCTTACCCCAACTATTGATGCAAGGAGCCCAAGGAAACTGAAGAAGAAATTCTCATAATGATCCTAAAGAAGGGGAGGTGTGCTAGAGCCTCTAGAGTAAAAAAAAAAGACTTCCCCTTTAGCCTCTTCCAAGCCCTCAAACAGATTAGATGATTAAGGCATCCTACTTTCTCTCACTTGAACATATCTGAATGCAGCCACTAAAGAACCAAGAACCAGAGACGTTGGTTTGCATTCAAAGTACTAGGCTTACACTTTTCCTGTCCAGGATTGGAAACAACCACTTGGGTTCTTTCCCCCCCTCCCACGCCCCCCCTCTCATCCTACTGTGTACACCACAGATATTTCCTTTATCTTGGTATGAAGCTCTCAAATACAAGAGTAAAAAGTGAAATGAAACACAAATCCAGAACTATCAGGACACTAGGTTTAAAGAAGACATTTACATATATGATTAGCTTTGGCTAGTCTTTCTTAAAATTGCCATTCAGGTTAAATGTATAGATGGATAATTTTTCTCTTTAGAATTAATGCCTCAGAGAATGTCTTTCTATTTTGGAAAATTATTTTTACAGCTTTGGAGATAAGATTATTTACAATACATAAATAAGAGTTAAGAACAGTTTGGGTGTGAGGAAAAAGAAGTGAATAGTGCATAGAAGATAATGAATTAGGACTCCTGAGAAGAGAGTGAACCTATAGTTTTAGACTTACTGCTCTCTTGTGTTTCCCAGGGAGGGCATTTAGTCTTTAGGAAGAAGAAATAAAACAGCACTTGGTCTGGCGTTTAGTCTTTTTAGGCTCATGACTCACTCTTTAACCTTTGAGTCCAGTAAAACTAGGTCCCAAACTTGAAAGCATCATCCCAATCATGGATTGTCTTTGTTCAGAGAACTGACAACAACAACATACTTGTAAACATGTAAGCATGGGTGCATAAGAAGGGGATTATCATTCAAAGCCAGTAGACATTAAGACCTTATAGGAAATGGAACCAGCATTCTCTACATAGTCTTCTCCTATCCGCTATCTATGGAGTCTCTGGGCAAGGGCAGGTGTTCATATTGGATTCCCATTTGAATGTACTGCTTCCATGATACTATTAGGAATTTATAAATTTAAAGGAGAAAAAAAAAGGAACAGGGAGAATAATTGTGAGATATACAAATGAGTGCTCATGGGAGAGTCTAGGGAGTGCAGTGGTCCTTTGAAAAACCAGCAGTATTGGGGGACTTAGGTGTTTGTGTAGTAACTCTTTCTTGGCTAACTTGTGATTAATACCATCTTGACTAGTAACATAATCATCACCATCTTTCCTAGTCACATTGTTGGCTTCTGCTTTGGGTGAGGGCAGTTTCACGTGTGCCAGTGCACACCCTCAAGACAGGATCCTAAAGCATCTACACATCTTGCAGATCAAATATGGATCATCAGCAACATCAGCCTTCCTATTTTAAGTTCAGGCTTAGCAGCTGCTGCCACTGAATACATTTCTCAGAGGGCCTAGGCTTGGCCATAGTCAGTCTTCCACAAAACTCTGCCTATCATTTGTAAGTGTTCAAGGAAAGAAGGACTAATAGTTCATTTGGTGCCTTGTTAAGAGAGAGGAAAATTCAGAAGTATCTTCTTATCTCTCTACTGGTTGACTCACAAAATATATTTTTTTCATTTTTTTTTAATTCATTTTACACACCAACCACAGATCTCCCTCTAATCCCCCCTCCCACTTCCCCGACCCCCACTTTCTTATGCACCCTGACCCATCCCTTATCCCCTCCTCCAACAGGGTAAGTTCTCCCATGGGGGTACAGCTAAGCTTGGTACATTCAGTTAAGGCAGGATCAAGCCCCTCGCTGCTTTATCAAAGATGAGTAGGGTGTCCAATCATAGAAAATGGGACCCAGAAAGCCAGCTCATGCACCAGGGATAGGACATGATCACACTGCCAGGGGCCCCTCAAACAGACCCAGCTATAGATTTATCTCCTATAGGCAGAGGTTCCAGTTCAGTTCGATGTAGGCTTCACAGCTGTTGGTCCAAAGGTCATGAGTTCCTTTGAGCTTGGTTCAGTTGTCTCTGTAGATTTCCCTGTCATGATCTTGACCTCCCTTGCTCATATAATCCCTTTTCCCTGTCTTCAACTGGACTCTTGGTGCATGGACTGGTGCTTGGTTGTGGATCTCTGCATCTGTTTTCATCTGTTACTGGATGAAGGCTATATGATGACAATTAGGTTGACTCAACAAATATTATAGGCACTGTTTGAGGTCACAGCCTATCCACTGACCAGGCACTAATGTCACTTTACAATCAAGTGTAGAGACATACATGGATAGTTACAGGAAAGGAAATATTTTATGAAAGGGAAGAGATAGAAGAGCTTGGAATTACACAAGACCTGGACCTCATTCCAGCTCCAAGAGATGACAGGAATAGCTCCTCATGACCATAGATGGGTTATTTGTATAGTAGTTATTTTCTGTGTAGGTTCTCTTTCCCATATAGAACCAGCAGCCAGGAAGGTTTCCAGTCATGTATGGAATCTCCTCCCCACCTTATTTCCTATTCTCTAATCCCACCTCTCATATTTAATCTTCCACCTCCTATGTACTCTAGTGTTTTCCAAAATCACTTACACCTGAGGGAAGAGCCAATAGGGAGCAATGAGTGGAGCCTAAATTCTTCTGATTGTCCTCCTTCTGTCCTCCTTCTACTAGAGTGTTAATGGGTCATTGCCATTACCATAGACCTAATGTGGCAGTTCAAATTAAAAATGGTCCCCATAATACTATCTTACAAGGACTCCAAAGTACAGCATGGCTCGCTAAGGAAGAGAATGGCTCAGTTGCCTTTAGCCTACTGGCTATGGGTGAGATAGGACCTCTGTTGGTCTTTTCTATATCAAACACACAGATTGCAAGCCCAGTGCCACTTTGAGATCTTTGGCAGTAATTAACCATGTAGTTCACACACGATTGAGCCTGTATGATAATGAGTATTCAGAGACGGGTAATGCCTGGGGGCACTCACCAACCTAAGACAGAGTACCTATGTGGCCTGGGCAGGTGTCTCCATGATGGGTAAGGTGACCTGCTGATATCCCACACAACCCAAGTCAGAAGCTCATTTTTTTAATAAAAGGGGGACCTGCAGGGTCCTGGCCCCCGTTTTGGGTAACTGTTGCCTTGCTTGCAGACCTTGACCTTGATATCCTCCCAATGCTAATCCCCTGCCAGGTTCCACCCTCCTGAATGCATAACGGAAGTTCCTTTTCTGTGTATCCTGAATAATGGGCACTAACAGCTTAGATGCAAGATTGTAAAACATCAGTAGTGAACTTCTGCCCTCAAGGGTCCTCCCATTGTGCTGTAAGCCTGTATTTAACCTCCTACCCCCTTCAAGAAATGACATTTGACATTTAAAATTAAACACACACACACACACACACACACACACACAAAATTGAATGAATACTGCGAATGTAATCTATGAATACCACAAATGTGATTAATATCATGAGTGTAAGTAATGAATATCATGAGTGTAATTTAAAAAGTAAATAAAAATTTTAAAAAATGGTCCCCATAGACTTGACTATTTGAATTTGGTTAACAATTGGTGGTACTATTCAAGGAGATTTAGGTGGTGTAAACTTGCTGGAAAAAATACATGACTGGGAATACGCTTTGAGATTATATAGTCTCACCCTCCTTCCAGATTATTCTCCTTGCCTTGTACTTACCATTGAGGCTATGAGCTTTCAGCTTCCTGCTCTGGTTAACATGCCTGCCTGCTGCCATTTCTCCACACTATGATAGACTCTTATCCCTTGAAACTGTAACTCCCAATAAATTCTTCTTTCTATAAATTACCTTAGCCATGTTATTTTTTATCACAGTAACAGAGAAATAAACAATAAACCTATATATCATTGTATTGTTTTAGTCATTTAGTTTTCATGACTATTGAACCAAGAAAATCTTGACTGCAAAACCAAGTTAATAAAAATTACATCAAATATAAACAAAAGCATAACCCCCCAACCCATTTGATTTATTCATTCACAGAAAAGCATAATTATATTCAGTGATGAAATGATTGTGGCTAAATTCTGTGAAAATCACACCTATAATACACCCCTGGCAACTCTGCTTATACCTATTGTTGTATAGCATCCAATCTCAACTACAAGAGTCAATTCCAAACTCATGATAAACATTCCTTCTTTTAAATCTTCTCTAATATTTATTTTGCTGGTTGAGAAATTATGATTACTTATGAACCACTCTACAATGCCCAGAAAACTCACTGCTTCCAACACTCCTCACAGGCATCTTGATTTTAATCTCCATAATACTTGGCAGCGACATCAGCAAGGCTTCCAATCACCAGAGTCTAGGAAGGATTGGCAATTCACAGGTCTCCTCAGCTCTTGTACCATCACTCAGAAAATTTGATAAGCCTTATTTTTACTCCAAAACCACCCAATTACTTGTGGAGCTAAAGATGGGAGTCACAACACAGAGGATGATCAATATATAAATTTTCTCAATTTTTTATCCATCTCAGTGAGGAACTCTCAACATTCAGGAGACTAAGGAAGCAGATCTGAGGGTAGCTTAGGCTATGCAAGGGGACACTGTTGCAAACAAGCAAGCCAACAAATGAAAATAAACAATGCCAGTGGTTATTTAGATCACCCTGATTTATTTTATTTTATATAAATTTAATCTTATTTATTTATGTATACTGTATATGTGGTGGTTGTCAAAGGTCAACATCAGGAGCCTTACTCTACAGATTGCCATCTTATTTTTGGAGACACGATCCTTCACTGAAGCTGGCTAGCAAGCCTCGGAGACTACAGGTACATGTCATTGCACCCAATTTTTTTACATGGGTGAATAGGACCTGAACTTGGGTACTCCTGCTTGCTTAGCAAGTATTTTATGTTAACTGGGATTAAAGGATTTTTGAGGACAAAGCATTTGTTTTGACATCAATTTTTCTTCTTGAAGTGAGAGAGGAGAGTTAAATGATTGATTATAAAGACACTGATTGTGAATCATGTTAATGAAGAAGAAACAGGGGAAACAAAGTAATCTATTCCAGTTTGTTTTCTGTAGCTGGGATAAAACACCCAAACTAAAAGAAACTTGGGAGAGGAAAGGGTTCCTTTGACCTACACCACCAGGTTGCATTCTGTCATTGGAGGAGTCAGGGCAGGAAGTTATAAGGGCAAACTTGAAGCAAAAGTCACAGACGACTACTGTTTGCTGGTTTGATCTATGACTCAATGCCAGACCTGCTCATGCTTAGCAAGCTTTCCTCTACGACCCAGGACCACCTGCTCATGGAATGCAAAAACCCACAGTGTCCTAGGCCCTCCTGTATAAATTAATGACTAAGACAATCCCCTTCCAACAAGCCACAGAGCAGTCTGACCTGAGCAATCTCAGTTGGTGACTCCTCCCAATTGGTTTTAGTCTGTGTCACATTAAGACTAACCAGGACACCATGCATAAGAATCAAAATAATATTTTGACTTTCATACTTAATGTATGTAAAATGTGTGTTTATAACTATTCTTTTCTATAATTTTACCCCCTAATACTCTGCTAAACTTGAAAGAGACAAGTTTATCTTAGTATTGAGGATCTGTCTGGTGTTGAGTTTCTTGCTCTATGGGGCTCTTTCATTATACAAAATTCTTATTTTCTCCCATAGAGTTGACAAACTGTTTCTAAAGCCATATGCTCTGAGCCAGGAGGGAGCCTTGAAGCTAGTACTTAAGTTATCCAAATTATTTATAATCTAACTAACGCAAATCTCAAGCAGGTGGACTGATCAGCTTGGCATCATCAGTGGGAGTCTTGCTAGACATCACATCAGAGAAGGGAGCAGCATACAGCTTCCAAAGCTCTGGTTCAGGGAAATGTTCAGCATGCCACCAAGTGGGGATTCAAGCTTGAGGCTGATAAAGTCTACTTGTGATGCCAAATGAAGCTATAGTTATGGTAATTTGCCTCTCAGTCCCACATTGCATTAAGCAAATTGAGAGGTAAATACTTGCCTTAACAAAATAAGTATGTAAATAGATAGGTTAGTGGAATGAACAGAAATAACTTTTTTTTTCTGAGATATATTTTCTTGAAGGAAAATAAAGTTTATAGTAAAAGAAATACGTTAAGATACTACAATGGGGGGCTGGAGAGATGGCCCAGCGGTTAAGAGCACTGGCTGCTCTTCCAGAGGACCTGGTTCAATTCCCAGCACCCACATGGCAGCTCACAACTGTCTGTAACTCCAGTTTCAGGGGATGTGACACCTTCACACCATAAAATAAAGTTAAAAAAAATACTACAATGGTCTCAGATTTGGGGGTTCAAAGGAGTCACTGAGGGAGAATTGTCATTTTGAGTAAAGGGCTCATTAGGAAAGTTATTAATGCCATGGAAAGACAGTATGAAGTGAGCTCTAAGGAGAACTCAGGTTCACATGGCTATATGGGGTCTCCTCTTACAGATATCAGGGGCAGGAGGTATATCCCAGTCAATGTAATTGATGAGTAGCTGATAATACATGCTTGCGGTCAGGTTGTCTTTGATTCCTGGGTTTGGGGGGACAGTGTCAAGGGTTGGCTCTTTACTCAATGTGTGTCCATCATATGTGATGTGGTACCTGGAGCCTCCAGTTACTCAGTGTGCTTGGGAATCTTCCTCTGTGGATGAGAGGCTCAAAGACTAACAAGTAGACTAACTCTCATTCTGTTTTGGTTGTGGGCAGTACACAGTTAACTGTGAGGGTGACGTAGCAATGCCTGAGAAGCTCCTAGGTCAAAGCTAATCAATACTTTCAGGAAAACTTGTATTTTGAATGTTATACAAAGGATAAAATTTAATTATTACCAGATTTTAAAATCTTTCTTTTTTATTTATTCTTTGTCTTTTATATCATGCCTCCTGATCCCATCCATCTTCCCACCCCCACCCCGCAAATAAAACAAAATAAAATTTAGGAGAAAAAAGGGGAGAAGAAGGGGGAAATCTCATCATGGAAGCTGCAATGTGACACCCTTTTATCCACACATTTTTACATGCAGATGTTCATCATAAAGAATCACTGGTCTGGTTCAAGGTCTCTGGTCTCTGCTACACCTGGGCTCTCGCTGGGACTCTTCCTGGGCATCCTGTTATTCCTCTGTGTTGTGGAGATCCTGCAGCCCTGGGTCCATAGGACCGAACCCCTCCCTGTCCCCCACTTCAGCAGATCACAAATGGGGTGGATGTTGGGATCCAGCCTGCCAGCTCTCCCCTGTCTTCCCCACCAGGGTGAGTTCTCCAGCATTACCCTGGCTAGTTCAACCCTTGCAGTAATGAGCAAGGGGCGGGGCCAGTTCCCAGGCTTTTAAATCCTCAGGTTGGGTTCTCCCACACCCCCATCTTCAGGGCCTGCTCTACTGTGTTACCCAGGCTACAGCTGATGAGGGGCAGGAACAACTCTCCTGCTCTTATGCTCTTAGGACCTCAGTGCCAGCTCTTCCACCTGCCTCAGGCACTGGTAGTTGCCCGGGGGGCGGGGAGGGGAGCATATTTCCCCCGCCCATGCCACCACATGACAGAGGAGTAATGGGAACAGTTCTCCTATGCTCACAATGTTGAGGTTGGCTCACTTCCACCAACAGAGGCAGCTCTACTGTGCTGCCCAGATGAGGTGCAGGGACTGCTTCCCTACATGTTGCTGCAGGTGGAGGGATCATATGCTGGAGGCGGTAAGGGTGAGGGAGGAGGGCATCTTTCCTTGCCTCCCAATACCACACGGCAGATGAGGGAAGCAGTACCAACCAGCTATGCCCCTCTCACACCCTCAGGGCTGGCTCACCCATCCTATCCACTGTGCTGTCCCAGCAAGGCTCAGGTCCCATTCTCCCGAGTTCTGCAGCTGGTGAGCGATTGGGTCAGCTCCCTTACCTGCTGCAGGTGGCAAGGGCGAGGGGAGGAGAGAATCTTTCCCTCACCCATGATGCAACAGGGCATATGAAAAGGGCACTACTGCTCCCCCATTCTCACGCTCTCAGGACCAGCTTGCCCACACCCCTTGAACAGGGTTAGCTCTATTGTGCTGCCCAGGTGCGATGTAGGATCCTCTCTCCTGGGTGCTTTAGGCAGTCAGGAGCAGGACCAGTTCTCTCCAGCATTACATCCAATGAGCGGCAGGGCCAACTCTGCACAGCCTTATCCTCTCTGCCTTTGGTGCTATCAGGAGCCATGGACATCAACAGGGACTGCTGCTGCTTCAGAGCCTGAACCCAGACAAGGGCCGCAGCAGAAGCGTAGGGCCGGACATCACCATGGCCCTGCGTGGCAATGAAGCCACCCACCCCAGCCCACTCCTCATCTCTCTCGCCTCTTCAGATATACCTCTGTCCACAGGACATGAACCATTTTGTCTCTCTCCCATATCACATCATACATTTGTTCACCATATGGTGCTGCAAGTTGCCAGGTGGGCCAGTGTTTTCTCCTTGGAGCCCGGGTCACACTGATTGTGGGTCTCCTTGTCCCACCATCATGGCCCTGGGCAGGACCATGCTTCCTCATCACAAAGAGATAGTAATAGTGCCCAACCACCCAGCCTGGTTGGTGTGGAGGTGTTGCTGGAGTCCTCTTGCACATCTGGGCTGCGATCCATCGAGTTCTTCCAGTCCCGGACACATTGTTTGGTGAAGGGTGTTGCTGGAGTCCTCTCATGAGCCTAGGTTAGAAAGCCTGGACTGTGATCCGTTCCATTGTTACCAGATTTTAGAGATTTTTTTTTTTCACTTTCAGTTTCATTTTCCAGGGAAACTCAGAGCTTCTCTGAGTCTCCTCGTCTAAAACAAATTTGTGAAACATCAAGGATTCAAACAATGCCAGCTTCTCTCATGTGAGCGTTTGGCTGCATGTGTATAATGTTTGTGTACATATGTATATCGGTATATGCTTCCTGAATTATTTGTTTAGAATATCATGTGATCAAAGGGAGACAAATGGTTATATGTTATAGAGGAAAAAAAAAAACAACTGGCTATTTAAAGTCCAATTTTATGTTGGCATTTCTCCCTAAGAGGCATAGCAAATCCTTATCAACAGTATTAGTAACCTTTTTTTTATTGCTCTCTTCCCCTGAATTATCAACTTTTAGAATGACAAGTCAAAAATTTAAATGGCTTTTGTAAGTAGAATATTTTTGTTTCCATTTTTATTTCTGTTATGAATTTGCATCAAGCCAAGTGCAAAGATGCAATCTTAGCCATGAGGTGCAAATGAGAGTTACAAGGAACAAAGAGTGAAGAACCTAGGGTGACCACAGACCACTGATGCAGAGGAATCTCATGGGAACACTTGGAACAGGAGGTATCATGGGTCGATGAGTATATTCAAGTGCGTGCTATGTCTTTGTTCACACATGGTACAAGGAGAACCTGGTCTCATTTGTTGATATTTGCTGACAGGTATGCCTCTCCCTTCCCTTTTCCTCTTTTGTTTCACACTGAGCAAGCTGATTAAAAAAAAAAAAGTCAGTACCTGCTGCCTTTGATGCCTGCAGGATGTTCATGCCATACACAGGAATTCTCACTGTAGCTCATTCCCTAACCACCATTAAAACTGCTATCTATATCATCCCCCTCCTCTTTCAAATCACTTTTGCACCTGTGTGGAGGACACCTGATATTCCCCAGATAGCCTTGTTATGTGGTTATGTAAGTAATGAAACTTTTTCATGCCCTGCAGCATAGCAACATTCAAACTAAGATGTCATTATCCATTCAGCTCCTGTGTAGAGTGACTAAAATAAATCTATAAAAACATCACAGTATATCCATACTATACAAACATGCAGACACACACACACACACACACACACACACACACACAGAGAGAGAGAGAGAGAGAGAGAGAGAGAGAGAGAGAGAGAGAGAGAGAGATTTAATTTGAATTTGTAGTACAGAGGCTTACTTAAACTCTACTGCCAGAAAGGAATGGAGGGGAAAATCTCAAAACTCATAATGAAGAAGAGATGTGAATAATCTATATATTTATCTTGTGTCCTTTTCTAAGATACACTATATTATTCATTGTTCTCTAGAGAATAATAACTGATAGAGTGAGTGTGTATTAGAAGAATATTTATTAGATTGGTTTACCAGGTATATTCTGGATAGTCAAGCAATGACAGTCTTCATGCTGGAGAGGTTTAGAATCTGGTAGCTTCCCAGTCCATAAGGCTGGATGCCTCATGGGTCCTAATTTGGTACTAAAGGCAACGATGATTCCTGCTTTGGTATCAGTTTTGCTATTACATTTTAGTATCAGTGAAGCAATGCAGTAGTAACAGCAGCAACAACAGGGTAAGTGAGCTTGCCAACAAGAAAGGCAAAAAGGCAAAAACCAGCTTTTCCCTAAGATACCTTTTTATCTGCATGTCACCAGAAGATGCTGCACACATTTATGTGGGTCTGCACACTACAAATAACATCATCAATAAAACTCCTTACAGGTGTGCCAGCTGCTATATCTTAACTGATTTCAGATCCAGTGAAATTGTCAATCAAGATCAACTCTCTCTCCCTCCCTCCCTCCTTCCCCCTTCCTCCATCTCTCTCCCTCTCCCTCCCCACCCCAACACACAGTGAATTTTCAAGCATCTAAAACATCATTTTGGAAATTATAAAGATTCTAAGAAAAAGACAATCCCAACTGCACTTGAGTATAAAACAGCCTTTGGTGTCTGTAGGAGGCAAAGGCATAGAATAATACTTTCTTATACCTGCAGGGATTTTGCTTCAATAATACCAAGATGGACTGCTGAGGTAAACCAATGATTAAGTTCATACATGGATTTGACACTGTAGCAGATGGAAGCACAAAGAGAGCCTCTATCAGCTCTTGTAAGTGCAGTTACAATGTAGTTAAGGGCAGCATACTGTAACTAGGTCCGTAGATGGCCTTTATCACATGATACCCATTCAAAGAGGCATTTGGACTTTGAGGATTGACAGAGAAGTTACTTGAGGAGAAATTCATCCCAGAAGAGGGAACATTCCAGTCATTTCATGTCATCAACATCTCATGTAATCTATTTAGAAAAAATAAAATTTTCTATAGTGGCTACCAAAATGGCCTTTCTGGCTCATTCTACTTGTAAAGAAATGTCTGAGATTTAGGTTCTCAGATAGACCATCCAATTTAAGTCTTGGTCTCTTACAGAAATAATTGTTCCTTCTAAACCATATTAAAATATAGCCAACTCCCCCAGGCATTATTAACATCTTGTCACTGTATAAATGTTAAGCAGAGAAGCCGGAATAATTTTATCCTGGGAGTCAGTGTGACAGATTACAGTTTGAGGTCTTAGTAAAGGTCATAAAGAGAATTAGAATGCCTTTATCCACATGATTTATCCATCACTGTAGGAATAGCTATACCGAACATCTACAATAAGAATGAGAATTTCCATTTTAATTACATGAGCACCAGATTGCTGAAACTCAGACAATTTTAATCAATACCCAATGGAGGTACTTCAAAGCACTTTCAAATAATAAAATCTTCATGTGATTCAAAAGTAGCTAGTCTTAAATATTTCCACTTAACATATTTCTTCTACTTACATGAAATACTTTTCTAACTTATCTAAGTGAATAAACAAGTAAAGGCATTATACCTCCTAAATGTGACACTTTTGGATATTGAATTGTCCTTAGAGACAACATATGTGTAATTTTAGTTTTATCAATAGAATTTGGATAAAATAGGGCAGCTGATAGAAATACGTTGCATTGAGTATGTTTAAAAAAAAAACCATGAAATCAGGAGTCTACAATGAAATTACTCCCAAAGAAGTCTTGATAGAACCATATTGGATTAAACACTAATACTCCACCATCCCCACCTCCTTTGGAGAGAATACCTATAGATAGTGAGCAGAATCAAAGTCAAGATGAAGTTGATTGCATTAAAAGACAAAAGAAATCACTTTCCAGGGAGAAAATTAGGCTCATGAGACTCGAAATCCAATCTTTTAAACAGTATGAGTTCTTCATTCTTCTCCTCAATCAATTATTTAAGCCCATTTCAGGAATTTACACAGTGAACGCTGCTAGGATACAGAGATTCTGGAGGACATTGAAACTGCCTAGAGAAAGACTGAGCACAGTTTAGTCTACACTGGAAAAGCCCCCAATATGTGACTATTTGCTAGAAGGGCTAAAATGAATTATTTTCTCCCAATTAGAATTTTGGCAACAATTAAGTACTTTAGTGACTCTCAGTTTGGTAAGGCCCAGTAAGTCACCTTAGACAGACTATAAAACCATGGATTCTTATAGCCGAAACATAAGTTAGCAAGTATCTGTTAAGCACCTAACAAATACAAAGCACTCTGATAGGTCTTTTACATATGTAACCTAATTTGCTCTTTCTGAAGCTCTATAATCTGCTTTTTAGAAGATGGAATCATTTTTACTTTAAGACCTTAAATAATTATCACAGGTCGTTAAGTGGATTAATAACAAATAAGACTGAGGATTAATAGCGTACGCTGCTTCAACTCTACCTAGATTAACATGGAGATTGATGAAAGTGACCTAAGTAATTTTAGCTCTACACTCATGATTCAGCTGTAAAGTTTACAACCATGTTTTGTTTACTTATTTATGTATTATTTATGTCAAAAGGTACTATAGACTGATTGTGTCCACCCTGAGTTCCTATTCCTATTCTTATATGCACTTGTAATCATTCCACCAACTCTCAGTTTAATGATATTTAAAGATAGATGCTTTAGAAGATAATAAGACTGACATCAAGTCTTGAGGGTGGGGCCCTGGCATGGGATTATTTACTTTAATAGGAGAGGGTGAGACAGAGATTACATAGAGTACGCTCCCACAAGTGAGGCTATCAGGAGAAGATGTATATTTGTGAGCTACTGAGGGACTCTTAACTAGGAAATGAATAAGATCCTTCATCTTGGGCATGTAGCTTTCAGAACTGTGAGGATTAAATATTTGTTGTTTGGCCCCTCAGTCTTTGGTGATTTTGCTATAGCAGCTCAAATGGAGACAAGATAAAGACAAAATACAGAAATTCAGTAATGTGGCTCAGGCCATTCTCCCACACCTTCCTTATGACAGGCTGGTTTATACTTCTTGAATACAAGCTTGAATACTACTTGATTTGTAGTGGTTGAGGTATGTAGAGACTAGTTTTGACTTTGTCCCTGTAATGGTGAACCTATAGTATCATTGAAACATTATTTTGCTAAGTAAGTCTTCAATGGTATTGACAGAGGAGAGTGAATGCGTTGATGAAATGAGTGGGAAACTACTATTAATGAGAGTGGACATCACCTATTTGGGACAAGGATTAAAAAAAAAAAAACATAAGCAGAGGACAGTTGATCCTGGAACTTAGGCATCCTTCTGCTGCTCTTGAACATCAGAAGACTGTTCTCTCTGGGCTTTGAACAAGACTGAAAATACTGGCTCTCTAAGTTCTCAAACCTTCTCAGATTGAGTTACATGATGACTTCCCTGATTGTATGTGGATTGGGCCATGCTATCAGCTTCTGTGTTTCTACAGCCTAGAGAAAGACTGAGCACAGTTTAGTCTACACTGGAAAAGCCCCCAATATGTGAGTATTTGCTAGAAGGGCTAAAATGAATTATTTTTTCCCAATTAGAGTTTTGGCAACAATTAAGTACTTTAGTGACTCTCAGTTTGGTGAGGCCCAGTAAGTCTTATCGGGAAACTTCAAAGCCTCTATAATAATAATGGGAACAATGCCCTCATACATGTTTATACCTCACTTTCTATCATCTATCTTTTTTATATGTCAACCTATTTATCTATATCTATTCTCTATCTACCTCTTTCTCTGCCTCTGTCTTTTATCCCCCTGAAGAACAGTTATGTTAACTGTTAAGTGATCATTATTTAGCTATATGACCCCAATAATGTATCCTCTCTCTTTACTTCTCTTTCTTCATGTCCCAATTGCTAAGACTGCTAACAGTTCCTATGCCATCAGGCTGAAAAGCAAAATTAAATAGAATATATGCAAACTACTTCTTCTCTGTAGTTATGCAACTAATGAAGACCCACAGGAAGGTGCTGACAGAGGGTAAAAGCAGCATCACTGAAGATAAAAGGAGAAGAGCCTTGACAAGAGGTTCTCCCACTCCCAGGTAAGATGGCAGACTAGAAGCTGACTTTTTGTTACCCAGTGAAGGAAAAGAATAAGAAAAAAAAGACTATTCCAAAGACAGAAAGAACTTCAGAAATCCACAAAGGAAGTGAGAACATAGGAAGAATCTGAGGCTAGTGCAGTCCCAGCCACAGGGGTCCCTGCCAGGGAGAGAGGACACAGAGACTTCCAAAATGTAAATCAGGCAGCTTTGGTGAAAAGAACACCCAAGACAAGCCCACAGCACACAAAATAACCTATTATTTGAAACGGAGCTATTCTGGAGGTCTAAGAACTCAGAAAAACAATGAGATGGGAAGCCTAAACTCCATCTGACACAGGCCCAGTGCGAGTGACAGACCTGTGAGCCAGTTGTGGAGAGCAGGAAGTGATGCTGACAAGCTAAAAGGTTCAGGCAACATGAAGCTGGGTTCAGTACATGAAACACACAGGGAAAAGATAGCCCCATCCCTAGCGGCAATAGCAGATTTCAGCAACTGGCTGTAGCGCAGGGTTCTGATAGTTCTGAGTGGATCAATACCTGGATCCATCTATGTGTGAGTCACAGCTACATAGCCCCCATATCCAAAGTTCAAGCAGACCTCATGACAGACAGATGCATCTCTCTAATGGGGGCTAATGCATGAGAGGTCTTGAAAATAGAGAGATAATTCCTCCATATTTTAGGTCTCTGTTATCTTCACTTCTGCACTCACAGTACACTGAGGATGGATGCCCAGTGAGAGCAGGTGCCATCCACACAGGTGCTGACATTCAAAAAGAAACCAGAGATCTTTTTATATTCTTTGCATACATATGTGTATGCAGTATCCAAGTGTATGTGCATGCATATGCATAGTCACGTGTATGGGGGCACATGCGCATGTGTGTGTGTGTGTGTGTGTGTGTGTGTGTGTGTGTGTGTGTGTGTGTAGGCATGTGTATGTCTGTGAGTGGGGGCCTGAACTTGACATTGGATATCTTTGTTGATAGCTTTCTATGTATTGAGTCAGGATATCTCCTGAAACCAGAGCTTAGTTTAGGCAGCCACTTATCCTGGAGAACCCTGGTGTTTGTGTCCCAAGCACTGGGATTACAAGCATCAGGTGCAAATGATCAGCTTAAAAAATAAAATTATTCTTTGATAATTTCATAATGTATATAATGTGTTTTGATCATGTTTATACCTTATTCTCTCTCTTTTTCCTCTTTTATTCTCCCTTCTTCCTAACATATCACTCTCCTACTTTCATGTCTTTTAAAAATTAACAAATGGAGTTTGTTTAGGGCTGTCTTCTTGAGAATGAGGGTGGAGTTATTAACTGGATCATGGGCTCCTTATCACTGGCTGCACCCTAAAAAAAAAAATAACTCCCCATCCACTAATAGCAATTTATTAATGGTCAGTAGCTCCTCTTCTGAGGATAGGACCTCATGGATCTCTCCTTCATCAGATCTGGATAGCTGAATGGCTTGTGTTTTTACAGGACTTACACAGATAACCACATTTCACTGTAGCCCTTCCCATCCTCCAGCTCTTCCATTTTTATTCTGTACCTTCTTCTATGCTGCTCATTGAACCTTAGGAGGTTTACAGAGTTCTGTTAAGGGCTGAACACTCAATATTCAGTCCTAGTCAGCACTCTGACCAGTTATGATTCTCCACATTAACCACTATGTAATACAAAAATAAACTTCTCTGAGAAATGATTGTGAGAGCCATTAATGATGGATGACTCCAAGCAGTGTCTTCCAGACACAACAGGACTGATAGGCATATAAACTCTTGGAGACTGGCAGCACCCACAACACAGACACAAGCCAGACAAAATCCCTCCACTGAAAGGGGGAGGTGGGTACAAAGTCTCATCCCTAATCAAGAAGCTGTTTTCAATGGATACCTGCTCCTAAAGGGAAAATTCCGTTTTCTCCAGTGGAGTGTTCCTGGGTATATCAACCACACTCCAGGGCAGTTTCCATGCCCAAAGAGAGTCGGCCAACCCAAAATGAACTCCATGGTTTTCTGTGGGCTTTTTGTTTTGTTTTGGTATATTTTTGTCTTACTGTTTTTTGTTTGTTTTGATTTTAATTTTGTGGGTTCCTTTTTTCTTTAGGTGAGAGAGAAAGTGAATTTGGGTAGGTAGGGAGGTAGAGAAGATATGGGAGTTGGGGGAGGGGAAAAATCAAAATATGAAAAATAAATAATAAAAATAAATATTTAAATAATAAAAAGAGAGAGAAAAACAATAATCTATGAGTACAAGCAAAATATTTAGAAGGCATTTTGACAAAATGACCATTTTCGTGTGGCACTATTCTTGGGGAGATGTGAACAAATATCTACTCACCCCAGAAAAAGAACTTATGACAGATCAAAGTACAGATACTGCCATAGTTCAACTTGGTGAACCAAAGAGTTTTGTTGGAATTATTTTCAGGGGTCAGAAAAAACTTGAAGACAGTTGCATTGCCAAAACCCACCTTAGCATGGGTGACAGCTCACAAAACAGGGAACCCAGAGCACACTGCACAACCTGTGGGCAGCTCTACAGTGTGTAGAATGTCCTTTCCTGGTGACTCGGTTGGTCTCATCCTCTTCCAGACAGTTCAGTTGATCTTTGTTTCTTTTAGGCAGTTCAGCTAGTCTCTGTTTCCCATGCTGTTTGGCAGGTTTGAGCCTCTTCTACATAGCTCAACTTGTCTGGGAGTGACTTTCAACAGTCTGGACTGTTTATGTACTCTCAAGGAGGACGGAACCTAGTGAATCTGGCCAGTTTCAGCAACTTCCTGGGGCGATATTGAGTTGTTTACCTACTGAGTTTAAGGAGCTTCCTTAAAGAAGGATGGACTCGCAGAATGTAATTTTCCCTCAGAACAAGTCCCTGTTAGGATCTGGGTTTTCCCCTTCGATGGCTGTGACTCTCAGGAGAGTGGCGCTGGGCCTGTGGCTGCAGAGCTGGACCTACAGAAGGCCCCGTGGAGCAGGAAGTGAGGGACTTCCATGTGGGGACAGCAGCAGCAGAGTGGCGGCAGCCAGGTGGCTGAGTGTGCGAGCATCGAGCGAGGCCCTGGTGCAGCTCAACCAGGCCTTTCCGATCCCTAGTCTGAGGGGGCCACGGGCATCTCAAAAATGACATTCATTCGGAGAATAGAGGAAGAGGCCCAACATAGCGCCAAGCCAGGCCTCAGGCTTTGCAGCCTTCATGGGAAGCCCACATGCTACAGTCACTGTGCCGAAAGTGGGGCGCCCTTGTGTCATCTAAGTGCTGTTTCAAGTTTCTCTTCTCGGGACCAGTTAGTTAGAAAAAAAAAGAGCCCGTTCAGCTGTGGTGAAGTTTCTTGATGTTCTGTACTTGTACATCACTAGAGGCGAGTGTTTCACTTCCTCTTGGAACAACTTGTTGTTTCACCCCTCCTTCAATGCCCTATGCCTTCAGGAGCATCCCTCCAAGATGGAAGGTTTTAATGTCGGCGGAAACCGCTACCCAATACCACCATTCAGCAAAACAACAGTAGTAGATTCCCACCTAGGATCTAGGATCTCCCCAGCCAGGGGGAAGCATGTTTATAGGACCATGAATTTCATCCGGTGGAGTGGGTCTCAAATCCAACAAGAAAGCAGGTGATTCCTACCCATAGTCGTCATGCCACTACTGCACAAATGGCGTTTACACCATACTGGGGTACCTCATGTAAAGTCCTTTGCATTTTTTGAATTTATTTACTCAGCAGTTTTCATTAGGCTTTCCACATATCTTTGGTTTGGGTTGACCTCTCCTACCTCCTCCTGTCCTCCATCACGGACTCCTATACTCAAACTTTTCATTCCACTATTCTCTTCCCTTTCTTCTGTATCATGTGTGTTCTAATACCATTTCTCCCTCTGTGGTCTTTTCTTATTTTGCCTTTTCTAGCTTCCAGACATCTACAGACATTCCAAATTAAACACTCAAACCCAACATTCAGATCTAGTACTTGGTATGAGTGAACACATGCGGGAGTTGTTTTCTGGGCTTACTTAATATGATATTTTTTTTCCAGTTCCATCATTCTAATGTGAATTTCATAATTATCATCTATTGATCAACTTCTAGGCTTGTTCTATTTTTTAGTGATTATGAATAGATAAATATGGATGTTTATCTGTAGAGGCTAACTGTGCTGTGGATGTATGCCCAGAAGTGGTATAACGGGGTCATTTAGTCATATAGTTCATTTTTTTAACCCTTTGAGAAATCTCTCTAAATCAATTTTGATAGTGGCTATATCAATTTGCATTGCCATCAACAGTGTTTAATTAGCCCCTATTCTCCACATCTTCAGAATTTGCTGATTTTCTTGGAGGAAGATGGAATCCCAAAATGGTTTTAATTTGCATTTCTGTGATGAGGAGGATGTTGAACATTTATTCATAAGTTTAGTAACTTTGTACGCCTACTTTTGAGAACTTTCTGTTCAGTTCCATAGTCCGTTTTAGATTGAATTGTTTATTTATTGAAATTGTTTATTTTCTTGATGCTTAGTTTCTTTAGTTCTTTGTATATTTTAGGTACTAATTCTCTATTGGATGTATAACTGTTAAAGGTTTTCTCCAATTCTCACTAGAAAAAAATCATCCTGAGTGAGGCATCCCATACCCAGAAAAATAAGCATGGTATATATTTGCTTCTATGAGGACAGCAGCTGTTAAATCAATGTTAACCAAGGTACATACTATCTGCCGAACCAGAGAGGTTAGGCGTAGTAGAAGGGGCTAGAGGAAAGCACATAGATGTTCCTTGGAGAGGGAAATAAAATATGTCAGTGTCTTTTCTGTTCCAACTATTGCTTTTAAAAAAAATTTAACTCTAGTCTCTGTCCTTTAATTAGAAAATTAAAATAATTAGTATTCCTGCCATTTTGATCTTATAATGTTTGGTTTGCTTGCTTTTGTCTTGCTTAATTATTATTCAAATGTAGGCTGTTCTTTCCTGTGACTTCATGGATAGATTTTTTTTTTCTCTTAAGTCTCAAGCTCTCCTGCCTTCTTTCCTACAGATAATCTTCACAGACTTAATAAGTTCATTTACAGACCTTTTCTTCTTTAACCATTTTCCTGCTGAGTTTCAGTAGTGAGACTTTTTTAAATTTTTAACTTTTTATTGATTCTTTGTGGATTTCACATCATGTACCCCAGTACTACTCTTCCCCTGTCCCTTCATATCCATCATCTGCCCTTGCAACATCCCCTCCCCACCAAAAAAGTCTCATTCTGGAAGCTGAAGTATGACACAGTGAGTCACATAGTATAGTGTACTCTTTAGTCCACACATGCTATTTTTTTTTTTTTTTTGGTTTTTTGAGACAGGGTTTCTCTGTGTAGCTTTGCGCTTTTTCCTGGAACTCACTTGGTAGCATAGGCTGGCCTTGAACTCACAGAGATCCGCCTGCCTCTGCCTCCCGAGTGCTGGGATTAAAGGCGTGCACCACCACCGCCCAGCAAGTCCACACATCTTTATTTGCAAATATTCATTGCAATGAATCACTGGTCTTGTCCAAGGCCTATGGCTTCTGCTACACTATCAATACTGGATCTTCATTGGGACTCATCTTGGATATCCTGTTGCTAAATCAATGACATGGTGACTAAAAGTACAATTAGGACTCAATGCTCAAACAAAACATTGGTTGTTTCAAAAGATAACCAGGTTTAAAACCCCTTGGTTGAACTAACTAAAATAAGGAGAATAAGACTCAGTATAATTAGAGATGAAGATCAGAAGTTACAATAGATTTCAATGATACCCATAAAGGCATGAAAATAACCATGTTACTTAACGTGTTCTACAGATTGGAAGAAAAACTCAATAAAATTCTAATTACATTATTTAGAGAACTAGAAAATAATCAGTACATTTGTATGAAAGTACACACACACACACACACACACAGAGAGAGAGAGAGAGAGAAAGAGAGAGAGAGAGAGAGAGAGAGAGAGAGAGAGAGAGAGAGAGAGAGAGAGAGAAAGAGAGAAACAACCAATGGATTCCAAAGCAGAAAGAGCAATACAGAGGTCATTACAATACCTCATCTCAAACTATACTACAGACCCATAATAAAAACATCATCTTGGCACAAAAGCAGACACACGTAACCATAGAATAGACTACAGGTCTCAAAATTCAAACAATTAACAGCCACATAAGTTTTTTTTTTTGTTTTGTTTTGTTTTGTTTTAGTTTTGAGTAGTTTAACTCCTTCGATTCATACACCCTGGTTCCTCTGCACCTGGAGATTCCTCTGAAAATTCCAAATGGTCCACTAACCTCAGGTTATTTTCTCTGCATTTCTAGCAAGATAAACTTGTTGTTTCTTTTGTGGATTGCCATGCAAGGGATGATATTCATACAGTGAAACAACAGTAACCACACAGGGCCCCGGTGAACCTTTCAAGTCTGTCTCCAACCTCTGCACACCAGTGTTTGAGGTCAGTCAGGAATTTCTGTAAAATGTCAGGTGCAGATCATTCTCCTCCCCATTTCTGTTCTAATTTCACAAGACAGAATTACTCATCTGCCTCTCTTGAACACAGTGCTTTTCTGTCTCCTTGGGCTGTGTAGCCTGTATGTTTTTCCTCTTCCTTATCAATTAAAGGTCTTTGGAAGAATATTCTGCTTTACCATCTTTCTGTACAGATTTTTTTCTTCAACAATAAAATTCCACTGGCTTTTATTTGGACTTGAGTACTTTCTACTAGTTTTTTTTTGTCCTGTTGGTTTGTTTGTTTTTAAGATTTACTGTATGTGTGTGAATGTTTTGATTCCATATATATATGTGTGTGTATAACAGGTGTGCCTGGTACTCTCAGAGGCCCAAAGAAGGCATCAGAGCCCCTGGAATCAGAGTGACAGGTGGTTGTGAGCCACTGGACATGAATTTTGACACCAAACCTAGATCCTCTGCAATATCAATGTATGCTTTTAATTGCTGAGCCATCTCTCCAGCCCCTTAATTTTTTTTTAATTATGTCTATGTTCCTCAACTTTTCCCTTTGGAAAGGTTCATAGACCGTCACTTCATCAGAATTATCAGGAATCCATGCAGCATCCTTCCAGACCATGTGTACTCCATTCCTGGGCCAGTTCCCACAGGTGTTTTGGCTTTCTTTACAGTAGTGATGATGAAGCTTGTACTCTAAATAACCATTGTAAAGGATTCTTCTAGGAGGTTAACCTTGGGGATTCTGTCTCACTAGTAGTAGATCTGTGCTCTAGTTTCATTCAACTAGCATTGCTTGGGTGCCTTGTATCATAGTGTCCTTGTATAAAATTTAAGAAATTACATGATCCATATGACCATTTCTGTATTATTCCCACCCCCCATCTTCAAATCAAAAACAGAATCTCTACTAACTGTAAGCACAGGAGTTTTCTCCTCTTGATCCTGCTTCCTCAGGAGAGAAGTGCTTTTCCAACTGCCATTTTCTCTGTAGCCTAATGCATTTTATCAATTTCACTGTGGCTTTGTACATCCTGTTTTCAATGTCAAAGCCAAAATGGTCAATAAGCACATTACTCTTAAGGTGAATTTTGCAATGTTCTCAAATTTCCCATGGTGCTATGCTTTTCTTTCCTTGATTTGCTGGCACCTATCCCTTCTTCTTTGTCTTTGCTATCACTCAACTCTAACTTCCAATTCCTTCTCAGGATTTTTCTCTCCAGTTACATTGTTCGTAAATAAAAGAAAAACTATCACTGCCTGTCTTGACCCAAATAATTTTTACTCTGAACAATTTGAAAGATGGATGCTGAGGGACTTATTCTCTTCTGAATGACAAACTCAACAAAGTAAGAAACATGTCAAGAAAATGTCCTTAGCAGGAAGTAGGAAATAAGAAGATGAAACAGTGCTGGCAGAATTCTGCAGCAAATGCGCTCACAAGCTATGAGGAATAGCTTTAATTTACTTTTATGCTGTATATATTGAGAAAGTAATATTCATCTCATTGATTCTCACATTTATGATATCAGCTCTATTTTACTTTAATTAGTTAGTATTGTTAAATACATATTGTCATATGTCATCAAGCAACTAGGAACATAATTCTTCCTGCTCATCTCTGCCACCACTTAGGGGACAACGAGAAATTCAGAGTGACTGCGATGACTGTTCAAAAGCTAAGAGAGACTCTAAGACAGCAGGGCAAGTTGTTACTCACACGAGTAAGTGATTCTGAGATAAAATTCCTTCTGTATTAATCTTCAAGGATTCATTTATTCACTGTTTTTATGTGTATGGGTATGTGCCTGTATGAATTCAGTGAGTACAGAAGCCACAGAGCTCAGAAGAGGGCATTTGATCATCTGGAATTGGAGTTTCAGGCAGCTGTGAGCTAACATATGGGGGCAAGGAACAGAATTCAAGGCCCTCTGCCAGAGGGTGAGTGCTCTTAACCACTGAGCCATCTCTTTAGCCCTGACACATATCTTTTAAAGATGAGAATATGACAGGAAATGAATGATCAGAGAGTGGAAAATATTAATTTTTCCTTTTTTTAATGAATCAATTAGTAAAACTTCCAGTTAAATTTACTAACATCCTTTCTTTTTGTTTGTTTTGTTTTCGAGATAGGGTTTCCGTGTATAGCCTTGGCTGTCTTTGCACTAGCTGTGTAAACCAGGCTAGTGTTGAACTCAAAAGATCCCTTTGCCTTTGCTCCTGGAGTGTTGAAATTAAAGAGTACCCCACTGTGCCTGACTTTATTAGCATTTATTATACCACAAAAGAAATATATAATCAGTTTTGCAATTCAAACAACAATATAATTTGAAATTATGTTTTACGTTCTTTTTCAAAACCAATGGTTTTTGTGCTGTTGTGTCAGTAATAAATGACTTAATATATTTTTTTTATCTATAAGGAATATGGAAAGAATACATTGACTTAGGTAATATAAATGATATACCAAATATGTTGAATCTTGTTAACTTAGATGCATTTGAAGTAGGCATTGAGATTAATGTGTATATATTTCATACATCTATATTGTATTGTGTATGAATGTATAATAAATTTAACAAAGAACTAACATTTATTAAGAAATCCCACTGTAAAATTCATAAGTGAGTAATGTGGTAAAATAGTTTGCTGAAAATTTTCTTGAAATTCATTTTCTTATAGCATTAGTAGTTTAGAATACTTTGGGTTAGGATCTGCTAATGTATGAGGACAATTTAAAGTATGCTTACTCTCTCATATATTACTTAAAGAAATTACTTGAATCATAAATATTGTAAGTCAATAAGGTAAAATAATTTGATTTAATATAAAATATGGGAAAGCTGGAATATTTGGATATGTTTGCTTCTACATATTACACTGGAGATGAACAGAACCCCAGGACTATCTTTCAAAACCCTTTATTGTCCAATCCTTTTATTCTGAGGTGGAAATGAAAAGGGAAATGGGAATTTCTTATCTACATAATAAGTTGGTAACTTGATAAAAGAAATGATTCTCTTTTCTGTGAAATGGTTCACCCTATTTAAAACTCAGATGTTTAGTAATTACATAAATGTGCATATTGTTGTCAACTAAATTGTGTTTTAATTTTCTTTTGATTTCTAAAATTTCCTCTATGATTACTCAAGAGTACATTATTCACTTCTGAAAAATGTTTATATTTGATCTTTATGTTTATATCTAGATTTATTCCATTATAAAGTCCCATAAATTATTTCAGTTTATTTCTATTTGTTAAGATTAGATATGACTCAGAATGTGGCCTGTTCTAGAGAAAGTTCCTTGGGTTGCTGAGTAGAATTTGTATTTTAGCTATTGAGTAGAACATCCTATAGATGTCTTTGATATACTTTAAGCCTGAAGTTTCTTATTTGACTGTTTTAATTAGACAATTTATTTATTGGTGAGACTCTATTATGCATATTACCATAATTATTGTATATAGACCTATAGATAAAAGCACAGTTAGCAAGATAAGAACAGTTAGCAGGAAGCCTGCCACGGCCATGCAGTTTGTAAGCAAAATAAGTCTCTGTGTTTACTTGGTTGGGTCTGAGCGGCTGTGGGACTGGCGGGTGACAGAGATTTGTCCTGACTGTGGGCAAGGCGAAAAAAATCTAGCTACACTGTCCCTTTATATTCAGTAGCATTTATTTTACAAAATTAAGTAAACCAATATTCAATGCATACTTATTTTAATCATTATATTTTCTCAGTGAAGTGTTCCCTTCCTTAACATGCAATGACCTTCAAATCTTTTCTGAACAAAATTTGGATTGAAGTCTATTTTGTCACATACAGAAAGATACTCCAGCCTCTTTTCTCCTTCCCCTTGCTTGATACAATTTTTTCACATTTTGGCCTTTTGAACTTTTAAGTTTGTAAGTCTTGTAGACTAAAATCAGTTGGATTTTAATCCAATCAGCTAGTCTGTGCCTTTTAATTGAAAAGTTAGACCTTTAATATTTAAGATTACTCTTGGAACATGGTCTGATTTCTGTATTTTTTGTTTTTTTCCTGGTTGGCTTGAATGTTGTTCATTCTTTTCTTTGTCCTGTATTCATCTTAGATCCTTGTTGATAATGAGTAGACACATGTGATTTTTTTCTTTGTTCATGCTCATTTATTCACTCCTCTCAACAATATTTATTCTTTCCTGTGGATTTATGTCATTGCTGTTCTTGCTGTTCCCTACTTATAATTCTTTTAATTTTTTCTATGATTATGGCTTAGTGGTCACAAATTCCTTTAGTTTATTCTTTGCTGAAAAATTTTCCTTGTCTCAGCAAATTAAAAAAATTCAGCTAACTCTGAATCTTGGCAACAATTCCTTTCTTTCAGAGTTTGAAATGTCTCATTTCTTGATTTCCTAGCTTTTTAAAATTGTATCAAAACTTAGATGGTGTTCTTATAGGTTTGTCTTTTAAGTCTGTGTTTTCTATCAAAAATGTTAATATTTTTTTATTTTTTCTAATAGTTTTTTGGGTGTGGGGGCAATGACAGGATTTCTCTGTGTAGCTTTGGAGCCTGTCCTGGAATTTACTTTGTGGACCAGGCTGATCTGGAACTCACAGATATCTGCCTGCCTCTGCCTCTCAAGTGCTGGGATTAAAGGTGTGCACCATCACCAACCAGCTTTTTTCTGTAGTTTTATTATTTGAAAGCACCAAATCCTAGCCACTAGACCACCAAGGATAGCTTCTTCCATATCTGAAAGACTACCTTGGAGTAATTCTTTTCTGATCATATCTATTTGGGCTTCTAAATGCCTTCTGTACTTTATATCTAGATCTTTAACCAGATTTGTCATTTTTTCTGCTATTATTACACCTAGTAGTTTTCAGTGCGTTTACTCCCCTCCCCACTGACTTGTTTTTACTACTCAGTTGTCTCCTGATCATATCCCTGAGTACTTGAAAGCTGTGGTCATGCTTGATACTTTTTCTGTCATGATATTTGTAAAATGCTGAATCTTCTTAATCTTATTTTCCGTTCCTAAAAGCCTTTTTGTTGCTTAATCTGGTCTAATGCATTCTACTCTTGACTGGCTTATTTGTAACCTGTCTGTGGCTTGTTTTACAGGGACTGAGTTTCCCTGCTGAGTTTTGCCTCTGTTATTTTTAAATTTCTCACCCATGTTGATGACTTTCCTGTCTATGTTTTGAGTTCTTTTCCTCACTCTGTGGTTGAAAGCTGATTATGTGGTGAGAATCCATCTTCAGTGGCCAGTAAGTATGTAAAGTCCTGTTGGGACTCTGAAGATGGATGTGGCGGTCATTGAACTTGTTTCCTTACCACATGTCACCACATTAAATCATGTTTATCTGTCTTTCAGTGTCATGATGGGGGAATGTCTTTCTGTATGCTGCGAATAAGTGCTGCTCTGATTGGTTGATAAATAAAGCCATTTGGCCTATGGCAAGGCAACTTAGAGGCAGGTGGGAAATTCAAAGAGAGAGACAGGGAAGAAGGCAGGGAGAGATGCTGTCAGCCGCCACCATGAGAAGCAAGATATAAAAGTACTGGTAAGCCACAAGTCATGTGGCAAAGTATAGATTTATAGAAATGGGTTAATTTAAGATATAAGAGCTAGTTAGCAAAAGGCTTGAGCCATGGCTATG
The DNA here is from genome assembly GCF_049852395.1 of Peromyscus maniculatus bairdii. Classification (NCBI taxonomy): domain Eukaryota; kingdom Metazoa; phylum Chordata; class Mammalia; order Rodentia; family Cricetidae; genus Peromyscus; species Peromyscus maniculatus. The sequence continues at coordinate 43,086,241 of NC_134857.1, forward strand.
CAGTTATAATTAATATAAAGCCTCTTTGTGTTTACTTGGAGGATGCGAAGTGGGAGAGATTTGTCCTGACTGCCAACGAGCCGGGACACAGGAAAATTTCTGACTAAAATGTCACTTTTCTCTTTTAAAAATTATTTTTATTTCTTTGTATCTGTGTATGTGTCTCTGTGAGTGTATTTGCATGCATGTGGGTGTATTCGGTGGCCAAGAGAGGGTACCAGGTACCCTTGAATAGGAGTTACATGTATGTGGTTTTGACCTGCCTGACTTGGATGCTGTGAACCAAACACAGGTCCCCTAGGAGAGCAAGAGGTGTTTGTAACCACTGATTAATTTCTGCAGCCCCTACTACTTAACCATTAAATTGCCATATTGAAGAGGGGTGGCTGAATTTACCTTATTAGGGTTATTAGTGCCCGAGCTTTGACCTTCAAACTTCAATAAAATTGAAGAAAATTTCAGTGTTTCAGACATTCAAGCACATGTGTAGGAAACAACCAGCCAGCACAGTAATGTCAGAATCCGGGTGGGTAGACTGTCTGAATCACATTTGATGTTGCTGGACATTTTTCAAAGCATAATTTTGACTATCCAACATTTCAGCTTGTTTGCTTTTTGGTTTCAGTTATTCAATTGTGAGCTCTTGTCATGTTGCTCTGCATTTTGTACTTTTGTGCATTTCTGTGTTTTGTTTGCACCTCTGTTTGTGACAGATATTTTCATCAAGCATTTTTCTTTTTCCTACTGTTTTAGTTTTGTGTGAGACTTCTTAGTGGGTAGTCATCTGTTTATAATCTTCATGACCATTTAGAGGGAAGAAGCAGACAGTGGTAACAGAACTCCAAGTTTGCAACACACTAGTTATAAGAGGAAGTAAAAAGCAATTGGAACCAATTGTCCACATCCCATTCCTGGGTCATATGGGCAATACACAGGATTTTGGGGAGGAGACGTCACCATAAAGGCTAATCTCTCAGATACTCTAAGCTATTCTCTTATCTCCAAGTGAGAAACACAAGACACAATGGGAAAGGTATTCCCAAATGCAGCACATTCTACATCTAAACTGTACTTGGCTACTCTCAACTGGAAATCTATTTTTAAAATATTCTTTTATGAAACTTTTTACACAATATATTTTGAGCATGTTTTCCTTTCTCCTAATTCCTCCTAGATTCTCCCTACCCATCCAACCTTAAGTATTTTTCTTTCTTTCTCTTAAAAGCAAAATAACAAGAAACCAAAACAAACCAAAATAACTGCCCCCTCCCACACAAAACACAAAAATAAAAATCAAAACAAACAAGTAAAAGACCAATAAGACAAAAAATGCACAAAAAACGCAAAATGAGACAAAAAAGTTCACAAAAAATAGCAGTGATTTTATTTTGTGTTGGGTAACTACTCTTGGACATAGAGCCTGCCCTTCAGTGTAGTTTCATAAACACAATTATACTCCATTGGGGGGAAAACGATTTTCCCTTTGTCGACTGGTATCAATTGCAGACAGCTTCATGTTGTCTTTATGGATGGGAGTTCATGTCCACTTACTCTTTTCAGTGTTGAGATTCTGTCTGGCTTGAACGTTTTACAGGTCTTTTGCATACTGCTGCTGGTCTCTATGAATTCATATGTGCATCAGTCCAATTGTGTTATGGAAGACACAGTTTCCTTGGAGTCATCCATGATGCCTGCCTCTTACAATCTATCTACCTTCTCTTCTGCATAGATCCCTGAGCCTAGAGGGGCAAGAGGTGGGGAGATACGAAGATATCTCATTTAAGACCGAGTGCTCCAAAGTCTCTCACTCTCTGCACATTGCCCAGTTGTGGGTCTCTGTGTTAATTAATTTAAAGCTTCTTTCTTCTTTCTCTGCTTGTCTTCTGGAGCTGTCTCCTAAAGGCATTAGCTGATGATTCTATCTTTGTACCATGAAAGTGATAGCCTTAGGCAAAGAAGAGCTCTGTTAGCCTTCCTCTTCAATGTTATTTTATGAATCTACCCTACAGCCTTAATTAAGGGGACTCTAACAACCTCCTCTTCGGTACTCTCACTAGAAGATGGCTTGAGAAAATGGCTTTTATAACATTCAAGGCCCAAATAGTTGAATTTATATTACATGTTTCCCCATTTTATGAGAAATGAAAAAATCTAGCGGCTGTGTGTGTATTGATGTCTTTAAACTTTACACCAAACAAACAATGGAAGTCATCTGATCCTGGTGGGCAACTCTACAATGGTTATTCTGTGTTACAAATACTTACTGGAGAGGAGAAGTGTGTTCTATGAAAAATTAATGGATAATGATAGATGGGCTGTATTGTTTTATCCAGGAGGGGAACTGTATCCCAGATTGGTATTGGACAGGCACTTGGTGCCTGGTCCGGGAGTCTATCCTTCTTTTACCTCTTTCCTTTGCCTTTCCTTTTTGATGCATGAACAAGTAGGAGACATAGTTTAGTCTCACTACAAATTATGAGGCTATAAGCTTTGGCCTCAAATGCCATGGAGAAAGGAATTTCCATCTGTAAAGCCACCTCTCCCTCTGCTGTTTCGCTCTAAAAGGAAAAGCATATTTAAACCTGGATGACTAGCTTTATGCTTTGACTTTTGCTTTTACTTGTAATATACTTGAACCTTATCACTGACAAAATTAGGCTGTAAGTCTATGTCATAATGCCACGTTATTGCTACATCAGTCTGCTCCACGAGAATAAGCTACAGTGAATACAGAGAATAAGTAGACAGTGGTCCAAAAACTCCAAAGTAACATTCAAATTTAACTTTGGGAGATTTCCACAGCACATATAAAAGAAAGATAGCACAAATGGGTTAGCGAGAAATATTACAGGCAAGGGAACAAGCCCAGCTAATGTAATAGCTTTAGCCCTAGGTAATAACACATTTGTTCAGGAAGATAACTACCAGTTGGTTCAGAGACACTTCAGGCTAAAGAGATGATTTTGAAAGTATAATATTTATCAAAAACTGTGCAGAACCAAGGCACTCATTGAAGAAAAATCCCTCTCAGTGGGGCTCTAAAATAACATGTCTCTGCCCTCTTTTTAGAAAGGTGAACCACTGCAAGAAATGATGCCCCACCCTCCAAAGGCAGACTAGGCCTTCAGGTCCAACAACGGCTACCTTTAAAAATGCTGCCCAAGGTTCCCTAGTCAAACCCCTACTATCAGATGTCTCAGGTAATTCTTGATTCTTACAGGTAAAAAGGTATTTTCAATATGAATGTGTTAAATACAGTCATACAGCAGTAAGAGCAATTGGCAGTGCAAGGTTGGGGGTAGACTTATTTCATAGTCACTGAGGCAGGATGCGGACGAGGGAACAGGATATTTATTGACACATGCACTTCTGCAGATGAAGTCTTCAGGCTCTGGCTGAAAAGAAATGAGGATGTATACAACTGAGTCTCTGGGGAGAACAAATGAAAGACACACTTTTCTAGTGTTTTTCCTGGACGGTGGGTATTTTTGTATAATATATGGTCTAGCTACAAGTTACATGGCTCAAGGGCATTGGGGGTTGACTACAGGTAGGTCAAAGAGTGCAGGGATAAGGGAAAGGATTACATTTTTCTGTCATTTTTTATGTCTTCTAGGTATCTAGGCTTCAGAGGAGCATGAGACTGGGATTCCTATGTCTTGGGTTGGTTTACTCCCCCTACACCACATATGGGATCTCCCTGTGTATTTATTCTTCTTAACAGGCCATGGAAGCTCTAGGAGAGAAGCTTGGCCTGATTCTTCAAGGATTTTTTTCTTTGTCTCAGTCTATACCCCAGTGCTGTGTTATAAACAAATTTGCATAGTAACCAGCTTCAGTGGATGTCACTTAGCTTTGGGAATTTCTTTTTAATAATATTTTTAAAAGGCTCTAGCTAAGATAGGCAGAATGCTTCTAGCTTACAGCAGTGGTCTGAGGCTACAGGCATGGCTCTCAAATCTTGGTCTTCCAAATTAAGTGTAAGACCACTTTATGTAGAAACAGGAAATAGGGGTCACTAAGTAAACATCAGACTAATAGAGGCAATAATATTCTGTTGTCTTAACAGATTAAACAATTAAGGTAGTTTATGACTCAAGTCACCTAGAAAGGAAGATATTAATGACTTGAGTTGTTTGCAACTTTGAGGAAATAGGAGTATAAACTCTATATTCAGGAAAAATGCCTTAAGCACTTGTCTTCTGTACTAAACCAAGAAGTGGAACTAAGCCTCCAGCCCAATACAATGGACAGATGCATTAAAAAAAAGGGAATAATAAATGCTTCCTTGTCCAGGATTTACCTATTTTCTGAGATCTGCTGCTGATACCTCCTCAAGATAAATAAAAGCCTTTCTTACCCTAACTAAGAGAACTCAAAAATATTTCTCTCTTCTGAGTCTCCATGACTCTAGGTATCCATTTATTCCTGGGAACAATTAAGAGACCTAAAATTATCTTTGAACAAGAAAAATAATGCCCACTTAAATACAAAGAAAAATCCCATTAAATATCAATAATTGTTCACTACTTTATCAGTATATAACCATTATAATGTTTTTTTTTCACTCCCTGGTATATACTGGGTAGATTATAAGATCTGGTGACTCTCAGGATTCTGACAGCACAAGGAGAACCTGTCCCATTATTACAATGACACACATACTTAGCTCATAACTGAGCTGCATCAACAGTACATATAGAGCCTAGCTAAAGTTCCAAGGACATTTAGTGAGCCATTTGTTTGCTGGTCCTACCCAACACACACACACACACACACACACACACACACACACACACACACACACACACACACACACCCCGGGTATGAAATGATAGGGTAGTGTGGAGCTGTGCCATCACAGTGTTAGAAATCTATCTCTTTAAGGGGTCTAGACTCTCCATGTGCGCTTACAGCCTCAACTCACCCCATGCATATATAGTATGCCCCCTTTCCAGTCCCAGAAAATAAGTCACTTATTAGTCCATACTGGACATCTGATGACTGTCAGATCCTGCAGCTTATGGGTTCACCTAGAGGCTGTAGCCATTCATTCTGCCCCCTCAAAATGGAGTCTCCTAAGGCAAGACATACTCTAAAAAGCACTGTTTATGCAATACCAAATAATTCCAAGCAGAACATCCTTATAACAGCATGCTTTCCCTGGCATTCTAGATTTTCTCAGTCTGCATATTAACTAAACTACATTTTAAAACAGTTTTGAAATTTTTGCATTTTTAACGATCTCTCTTGAAATATGGAATGTTTTAAAAGCAACTAAAATGGAGCAAAAATGACATAGGAAGGAAGAATGTCTGAAATGCAGTTAAAAATTATATATAATGAAGCTTCAAATCATTACCAAAACAAATATGGAGGTAAGGTTGGGAAAGGCTATCCTGTACTTCAGAGGACATGCTCAGGGGGGGCTAATACATAAAGATGCTCTAGTAGAAGGATGTGCTAAAGCACATGAATGTGACAGTGTGTTTTGGAAACTACAAGTAGCCAGTCTTCAAAGTATTTGTATAGTACAGATCTTACTTATAAAACATAGCTTATGGCACACCAAGGACTCAAAAATCTCTCCTGTTGGTGGAGAAGAGCTATTAGCATGTCAAAGAGTGTAGCACCATGTTTAGATTTGTATATCATAAAAGTTCTCTTGATACAGCAATCCAAAATAGCCATCACATATTCCAACTGGGAACACTGGCATAGAAATGCCATGAAGTTCATTTGACTCAAGTTAATACTGGTACTGGAAAACAAAATCTATTTATATGGGCAAATATAAGAGAAAATATAGTCTACTGAAGTGATTGTAGAGGTGAAATATGTATATTTATATATTATATAGTTACTATATATATATATATGATATCATGGTTTGGTCCATAATAAAACATTGAAGGAAATTATCTGGGGCTAGAAAAAGACAACTAGTTAGGGGTTTTTAATATCCACATGCTAGAATTGACTTGAAAATCTCTCCAGAATAATGGGAAAAGGATTATCTTTGAAAGATTTTCCAGTTATTGTTGCTCATAGGTCAAAATTAGGGCATATGGTTTCTCACAAGCCAAAGTCAGCACAAGTGCCTTTTACTCAGAGGAGGAGACATCTTGTGTTGTAATCTCACCAAGGGAAATTTCATGGCTCACAAAAAGAGAATTAATGTTATAGAAGATAATGGCTGTTAGCCAGGTAATAATGACAGATAAATAAGTCTTACTGTCATTGTGTGTGTGTGTGTGTGTGTGTGTGTGTGTGTGTGTGTGTGTGTGTGTGTGTGTTTTCTATTCTGAACCAAAGAGTAATTCCATTGGGCACAATATATCACACATCATAATATTATCATAAGCAATTTGGATACATGTATCTAAAAGCTGAATGGTTGAAATATATTTCTCTCACATAAATAAGAAAAGTGCCCAGAGTTGTTTGACAGTTAGCTGGCTTACCTCCTCATATTTCCTTCCAGATGGTTTCGAGAACTGCATCCATCAAGTCTGATGTTGAGAAAGTCTGTGGAAGAGGGGAAAAAAAAGAAGACATTGCTTTCTTCCCAGTAGAGCTAGCTTCTGATAAACAGCCTTCTAGAACTTCTCCATGACACCTGAAGTCAAATGCTTCTCCAGAGCTTTCTCAAATAGCTGCAATGTGGGTGGACTTTTAAAGAATCCCATTGCAAGACAACCTTGCAGCTCTAGTCTGATTGGCTTTCATCATAAGATGGAGAGTAGACACTACCACTGTCATACTTAGGAATTAACTCTAATCTTCAGAGTACAGAAATAATTCTGGGTAGTTTAAACAACCTGAGGCTTTTAAACCACCCATTTTATCAATAAATCAAGCTATTATGTCTAAGTTTTAATTTTTTTCATTCTTGTCAATCATTTGAACTTTTTATCATAATTGGCTGCTCTTTTCAATCAAATACATTTGCCCTAAAGTAAAGTTAGAGTCATATTTCACTGATTGGAGTTGTCTTCTAGTGATTAATGAGCTAGCCTGAGGTTCACACTGTGCTTGTTGGTAACATGATAGCATCACTAGTAATGGAGTTTAAGACATTACCTTTCATTTCTCATTGCCACCCTTTTAATCAAGTGTTCATATACATAAGGAATGCTCAAGATGAATTTGTCTTTTGCCTTGTTTACAGTAGTGACCTTACTGGAAACCTTAGATATGTTGAGGTAGATTGTCTAATCAGATCTGAACATGAGGTGCAACATTTCAAGGATTGTTAAGCCAGTAAAATTTTACCATTTTTAAAGTTGTATGAACATGGTTATGTGAACTTTTGTGATTCTTTCTTTGTGACTCCTGGTTAGATATCATTAATCTAACCACAAGTGGTGGCTCTTTGACATATTGAAGTTGACCTTTAGAAATTGAAAATATTTCTTGTCAATACCTTCCAGGTTGCCCTATTGTTAGAACACGACTATACTGAGACAGACCGTATTTACCTTCCCTATCATCACTGTTAACTTCTTTTCTGCTGTATGTACTGGATATTCATTTTGACAAAGTAAAATGCCATCAAATTGCACACCCATATGAAAATGAATTTTAAAGGTGCAGAAATGACTCTGAATATGGGATATCTCTTGCCTTTCTAGAGAACCAAAATTCAGCTCCCAGCACCCATGAAAGTGGCTTTTGACCACCTATCACTTAAGTTCCAGGAGATTTGATACCCTCTTCTGGCTTCCCCAGGCACTGGTACTCATGTGCACACTCTCCCACCCCATATATATATATATATATATATATATATATATATATATATATATATTATTATATATATTAATATATACAATTAAAAAATAAATAAATAAAGTTTAATCTCACAAATGGATAGTATAAACAATTCTTAAAAAGGAAGTTAGAGACAGGGGATAAAGGATTATTGATTGGAGAGGGATGGGTCACTTACTTCAATATGTAAGTTCTGACTATAAACCTGAGAGAAATGAGGGACATATACTTAATTATCTACTCAGTTACAGAAAATAGAAAATTAAATCATCTAGAAAAGAGGTTGGTATGGTGTATGTGTTCAACAACTAGTAAGAAAACTATGTTCCCAAAGAGAATTAAGGGAAAATTATAGACGGATGAGGTAGAGAGGCAGTCAAAAATCTGTGACAGGATATGAAGCCTATAGTTTTGAGCAAAGAAGTGATACAAAGCTTCTTAGATTTAAAGTACCCATTCTGTCTGACATGTGGGGATTAGAGTACAGGGCAGAGGGAAGCAGAGAGATCACTTGGGAGGCCAGGTTTGGACAGAGACTCACGTTGATGGAAACAGAAGAAAGAAACCCAAAGCAGCAGTTCTAAATGTCCTCATTTGAGACCAGGGGTTGCAGAAGAACACTCAGGCCCTGTTTCTTTGTTTTCTATGAAATCAACACCTCTGCCGAGATGCTCTCTGTGTGTTTCTACGCAATTGAAGCTGAGAAGAGGCACCTAGACATCTGATTGGGACAACTGGGGAGAGTTCATCCCCTTCCCACTCCTCATCCCAAGTTCAGCATAAGCAGTTGATGGTGCCTTACTTCCTGGGAATCTTCTTATTATATAGAATCTCATCTCTGTCACTGTCTCTCTAAAATGCATCCTCTGAGATCCACGCATTCCATTCTTACAATTTGTTAGACAAGAACTTGAAAGCCATTAGATTGGGGCTGCTGTAGCAGCCACTGAGGTTCTGAGACCCTGTCTTTCTGAGAAAGGCTTCATCATTCTCAAAGATACCTGAATATTCTATCAATAGTATGTAAGTGATTTAATGCTAGACATGTTTTGAAGGAAGAGTCTATATGTTCACTAGTGGATTGTGTATATACAAAGGAAGAAAATATAGCCAGTAACATGATTTCATCTGAACAGCTGCAATAATGACTCTACTATTTAATGAAGTGAGGATCTTGGGAGAGTGGGACATTTATGCTGAAAAAAATGAATTTTAAATATTTATTCTAAGGTTTTTATATGGGCATTCAAATGGGGATTGTGCATAGGCAGAGATCTTTAAATTAGAATTCAGATGAATTAGGGCTGGAGAGATGGCTCAGCAGTTATGAGTGTGTACTGGTCTTGGAGAGGACTTGAATTCAGTTCCAAAGCAACCATGTCTGGGGGTTTACTGCTGCCCCCAGCTTCAGGGGATCAAACACCCTCTTCCTGTCTGTTTAGACACTGTACTCACTGCACTTACCATAGACATACATGTATACACACAAAACATAAAATATTTAAAAATAATTGCCTTAAGAATTCAGATGAAAAAACTAGTTTATAACATAAACTTAATTTATGTTGCTTAATTTATAAGATGTCAACTATGCAGCTAGATTATTTTCCCTGTTGCTGTCCAGAATTAGTACGATGGAATTGATGAGGATAGACACTATTTACAAGTGTAAATTTCTATGTTAATGATATCAAAGTCATAATAACAGGGTATACTGAAAGATAAATTTTGTTGAAACTGGTAATAGATACTGTGATATACTATCACCCTTAGGATGAAAGAACTCATGTCCTTAGCTGCTGGGTGCTAAGAAAGTAGAGACCACAGGTGAAACTTGGAGAACTGTTCTTGCCATGCAAGTACTTCTTGATGGTTTGTTCACATCCAATGATTGGCCGATGTGGGAAGTATAGTAAGGCCAGGGCTCTTTGCTTCCATTTGAGAACACTCTTAAGAATGCAACATATTTCAACTTCTTCCCCTGTTTTATTTCCTTCCTTTATTACTTAGAGGCACTTCTGAGACCTTTCTCTTGCAATGCTCAGTCAACTCTACATCTCAGGATGTGTTCAGCAGAGAGGTCAACCTTGGAGCATACATGCTCTACAAATGCCAGTGTTCCTAAAGGAAATGTTGTAAGGCAAAAATGTAAGGAAACACTAGTGATACAACTGAAGTTGTTATTATTGACATTATTTATTATAATCATACAGTAATGCTGACTAACAAGAATATTCAATTAAATTACATCCCTGTTTTGTTTTTGTGTTTTGGGGGACAGGGTTTCTCTGCATAACAGCTCTGGATGTCCAGGAACTCACTCTGTAAACCAGGCTGGCCTTGAACTCACAAAGATCTGCCTGTCTTTGCTGCCCAATGCTGGAATCAAAGTTGTGCAATATCCACCCACCCTGGTCAAACCACAAATACCTTAAGTAGGTATTAATTACTATATAGCTATTTTACCTACATTCAGAAATAATTATTATGAACTCTGTTTTCTTATTCCTAATAAAATTATTTTATGTGATAGATATTCATGCAGAAATAATCAGTGTCTTATGAGAAATATAAATTTTTTTGCCTTGTATTCTGCTTTACAGTTTAATTATAGTTTAAACTAAAGACAATTACATTTTAAAAATTGTAGCAAAATCATATTTAAAATATGAGAAGTAAAGTAAGTGTGATGGGTAATCTCCATTGACAACTTGATGAAAATCTAGACTCACTTAGATAGAGAGCTCAGGACACACCTGTGAAGGATTATGAGGAGTTAGGTTAGCCTTTAGACATATCTATGGGGCATTATCCTGATGTTAATTGAAGTTGGGAAACACATCCACTTTGGGTGATACCATTCCCTGACTGAGATCCCAGATCATGTATGTCTGGAAAAAGGGTGCTAGGCAGTGGCATGAATTTGTCCCTCTCTTCTTCTTGTTGCAGTATGACCAAAGCTTTTGCACAGATTTTAATTTGTCATGCAGATGCTTTTTCTGAACATATCTTCTTATCATTCCAAAAAGGTAACATTTCCATGACTCAGATCTTATTATTTAAAAAGTTCTTTACCCTAGCTTTCTATGCTTTTTAGTAGTATTTTTCCATGCTAATAAATGTTCTTCTGGTGGATTGTGTTTATTTGAGTTCTTATAAACCAGCAACCTTTCCAAACCACAAAGAATATTCTTCATTTTTAATTCTTAAAAGATTTAAATTTATTGAGTATTCTTTGCTTTTATTGCATAATTTCTAATACAGATTTAAAACTTTTTGGAACTGTGGAAGAAAAGCATAGCCAGCAAATGAAACACACATGTGAGGACTCATTATTTAATTGCTTTTTGAAGCAGTGCCTCTCAACACAGGCAGAGCTGTTGGCCAGTTTCCTGGTGTTGCTTCACCTCAACTACTCTGGTTTTTTTGTTTATTTACTTTTTTAGAAAGGAATTTTAATCCTCAATTTCTTTCTATTGCTTGATAGAATAAAGCTCTACTATAAAAGAGAACTTGAGAAGTGTCATTCAGATAATTTCAAAGAGAAATAGCATAATTTATGTTTCACGAAGATTTAAACAATTACAATTTGCAAATCCCAGTGAGTAGTGACTTACAGCGTCCTTGTCATAGACATCTATTGTAGAATGGACTAGAGTACTGGCCAGGAAAGTTGAGATCTCATTCGAAGTGTGAAATTCTCTAAGTTAAATTAATGGCTTTCATAGTGTTCTGAGACCGGAGCCTCATGTAGCCCAGACTGACTTGGAATTCATTATTCTCCTGCCTTTACTTCCTAAGTGTAAGGAATACATGCCTGTATCATCATACCTTACTCAACAGCCTTATTCAACAGTCCAATTCTATTCCAAATCAGAAATGTTTCAAAGTTATATTGGATGATTTTTTATAGTGAGGCTGCAAAGGCAGTTTGTTAATTTTATTCTTTTCAGTGCTCCAAACACAATTCCCAAATTTTAATCTGTTATGTTCCAGCTAGGCTACGGACAGATTTGACTTGTCTTGGTGTTTAGCATTATGGAGCTTGTCCCAGAAACCTTTGTGTCTCTCTGGGGAGGAGGGACTCTAGGTCTTCATAGTGATCTTCCTGGTTGCCCCATGGAGCTGGCCCTTCAATGCTAGGCATATATTTCCATCTATGCCACCCACATGTGGTGTGAGAAATCATTACTTCTTGGAGATTTTTCTCATCTGGAAGTTACAAAAAGACTTCTGCAGATGTGAGTAATGTAATATTCTTGAGGCAAGATTATCTGTGTCATCCCTATGTTATCATGAGTTCTTAAAAGCTATGAACATGACTAAAGATATAGCTTTCTGGCAGATCACATGCATAGCCCAGCATGCACGGGTCCTTAAGTTCCACTCCAGTACTACAAGAAAGAAAGTGGAATGTTGCAGGATATATAATCATACTGTGAACCCCTAGTTTGTATCTGCATTAATTAAATAAAATCTACTTTGGGTCAGGAGGTGGAGCCACCAACTAGTTGACAGAAAGTAACCAAGGAGAGTCAGAAGGACTCCAGGAGATAGATAGAGATGCATAGGAAGTAGTAGTGTGGGACTACAAGTGTGGTGGTACTTTTTGGTTTAGAGCTATGGAAGAGACACTCTCTGAGACACTGACGAAGAGGCAAAATCAGCTAGTTTCCCCTCAGACTCTCTGAGCTAGCTGATTTTCACCCAAGCCTCTGACACCTGAGTCTTTATTGGTGCATAGAATGATAGAGACTTAGTTTAAAACAACATTTGGTGGGAATGGCAGGAGACAGATATGGTAGGACATAGAAGTCCTGCTGAGCCACTGCCTGAGAGGTGGGCCAGTAACTGTGCAGTTGCAGTTAGTGACTGAAATACCTGTAGATTCAGGTGCAGCCACAGTGCTGGTGATAAAACAACATTTTGTTGCTCCAATGTGAGGCACGGCCATATGAATGGAGAAGAGAGTCCACATCAGTTGGCCTCTGATCATGGGTACTCCAGAAAGTGGGCTGGCACTTGGAAATCACTGGAGGGGGTTGAACCCACCACTAATACCACTGTTGAAGACAAATGGAGAATTCATCAGATTTGATGAGACACCTGAGAAGTCCACAAGGAGAGATTTAAGTAATATTAAAAAAAAATCATTCCCACGTTAAGAATGGTAAACATCACATTTCAGGGTGCTAGGACCCTGTATAGTGCTACTATGGATGGCTTGAAAATGGAAACAGTAAATGAAGAAATAAATGACTTAGTTGGGATTGACATAATGTTGATTATAATTATTATTAGTCTGATAATTTATATTTTGCCCTTAATAGTCACCATATTTTTTGTGCCAAATATAAAAAAAATAGTCTAATAATTGTCAAATGTGAACATTTGACTGATAAGATACAAACTTTAGAAAAACTTACTAATGAAACTAAGAAAACTTTGACTGGTAAGATACAAGCCTTAGAAAGATCTACTAATGAAAATAAGAAAAACACTCAGACACAGTCTGAGGAATTTAGATAAGAACCTACCAAACCACTGAATGATGAAACTGAACAGGAGTGGCCCAAGGTTATTAGAAAACCAAACTTAGTTCTTCCAGTTACTATATAAGAATGATCAGCAGACAATAGGCACCCCTGAGGTTATGAAGAAGTCAAATGGACTCCTATAGAAACATTATATTTGAGGATATTTAAAGAAGCAGTCATTTCATATGATATATATTCACCGTACATGAAGCAGATATTAAATTCATAGGGAACTCAGAATAGAATTATCCCCAAGACTGGAAAGATTGAGCTACAGCAATATTGGAAGCTGGTCCTTACTTACAATGGTAAACATGGTGAACATAGGAAGCCAAGGTCATAGAACAATGAAAGAAGGCTAGAAGCATTAATATTTCCCAAGATCAGCTCCTAGGTAAAGGCCAATATACTGAGTTGCAAAGACAGTGTGAATTGGATAACCATACAATGGCCCTATGTCATTTAGCAGCTTTAAATGCTTGGAACAAAGTTGAAGAAGCAGGAAAGAGGTGTAAGCCATTTATTAAAATTATACAAGACCCCAAAGCAGCCTTCACTGATTTTTTTTTTACTGACTTCAGGTGTAAAAAGAATAGTATCAGTTCCACAAGCAGATGAATATTAATTGAATTGTTGGATTTTGAAAAATACTAGACAGGTGGTGGTGGCGCATGCCTTTAATCCCAACACTTGGGAGGCAGAAGCAGGCAGATCTCTATGAGTTTGAGGCCAGCCTGTTCTACAAAGTGAGTTCCAAGAAAGGCACAAAGCTATACAGAGAAACCCTGTCTTGAAAAAAACAAAACAAAACAAAACAAAAAACAAACAAAAAAAAAAACAAAAACAAAAGAAAAATACTGACTCAGAATGTAAAAGAATGATTAGGCCTTTAAAGGCAAGATCAGCAGCAATAGATGAATGGATTAGAAATGATCCATTCTGATGGATTATTAGACATAATATAACCTGATATGAGATCTCATGCTTATGATGCTGCTTTGATAAGAGAAGTTCTTGAGTTCTGAAAAAGGCTGGTTCTATAATTACACATTTGTTAAAAGTCATGGCAATTATGGGGATACCTGTATAAATTAAGAATGACAATGCTCCAGCATATGTTTCCAGTAAAATGAAAAAGGGTTTTGCATATTACAACATAAAGCATATTGCAGATATACCACACAATCCTACAAGACAAGCAGTTATACAATGATCTAAGCACACTTTAAAAGAGATGCTTAATAAACAGAAAGGGGGTAGTAAAGACCCCCAGAGATAGATTACACAGTGTTTTATTAACTTTAAATTTTTAAATACTAATGAGAAAGGAATAGCAGCTGCTGAGATGCTGGATAATAGAAAAATTGCTGAATTTAATTAGCTTGTATATTTTAAAGATGTATTGACCTCAGAATGGAGACCAGGATATGTGTTACAATGGGGAAGAGGTTTTGCTTTTGTTTCCACAGAAGAATCAATGCTATGGATACCATCAAGATTGATAAAGATTATATTTGAGCAGGAGAGACCTCTTGATTAAGGAGAGGTGATAGTTCACCAAACAGCTTGGTCATTCAATCCAAACTAACTTATAAGACTAACAAATGCCTTTCATTTAGTCAGGTATGAAAAAAAAATAATTAAAAGACAATACTTTTTCTGTTGCCAAAAAATATATTGCCTTAACAAAGATACAAACTGCAAAAAAAAAAAAAATCTCCCAAAAGATATTGTTGGGGCAGGGCTTGTTTTTGTCTTTCCAGGAGAATAAAATCATCCAACTAAGGAATCCAGAGACCCCCTGGACAAATGAATCATCTGAAGAAGAAGGATGAATCATTAAGAAAAACATGTCTAAGAAAAAGTAAATTGGTCTAATGTTATAGCACACCTCCAACAGGGTAGAATTTTATAAATCTTCCCAAATGCTTGTTTTTGCTCCTCTCTACAAACACAAAAGATAAACGGTCTTTTTGTGGTCTCAATTAAATTAATAATTAAAATAGCCTTTGGAGTTGGAATGTGGCTCACTCCTTCTGTAAACCCATGCATGCTTGTTAAAGAAAAATCCAAAATCTTTGCTTCATATCAGAAGAGCCATCTGGTATAGGACAGAAGAAAACCAAAATTAAGGGAGTATTATATTGCCACTAATATCATAATCCTTTGGTTTTATTTTGACTCTTTGAAACTTTTCTTAAGATATGAATATTATCTCAAAATCTATAAGATCATTACACATATATAAACTTTCTCTCAGGATATTAGTAGTCATACAGAGTACTAACTTTTTGTAGAATATTATTTCAAGATGTGTTACATTTGTTTATGCTGTGGAACACTTGTTTAATGATGCAAAGATGTTTTTCATTCTTTTATGTTACATTTGTTTAACTCTGTGAAGCTGTGTTACTTTGCCAGTCTAAAACACTTGATGGTCTAATAAAGAGCTGAATGGCAAACAGTGAGGCAGGAGGAAGGATAGGCAGGACTGGCAGACAGAATAAATAGAAGGGGACATCTGGGAGAAAGAAGAAGAAAGAGCAAGAAAAGGAGGAGAGGAGGATGCCAGGGGCTAGTCATCCAGTCACCCAGCCAGCCATGGAGTAAGAGTGAAAGTAAGATTACAGAAGTAAGAAAAGGAAAAATCTGAGAGGCAAAGGGTAGACAGGATAATTTAAAGTTAAGAAAAACTGGATAGCAACAAGCCAAGCTAAGACTGGGCATTTTTAAAGTAAGAATAAGCCTCTGTGTGTGATTTATTTGTGAACTAGATGGCAGACCCCCCAAAAGAGCAAAAACAAACAACAACATTAATTCTAGAAATAAGTTTTATATAGGTTCCTGTATATGTTTTTGGGTTTGAATCTAAAGCAGGTAATTAGAAAGTGTTTGAATACCCTGGATTACTTAATAGATTATGGTCTTTTCATATTTCCGAGATCTGTTGTATATGGCATTTAAAATGCTTAACTTTTCTGCAGTGAACAGTCACCATTCCTAACAGTGACCTTTGAGGTCTCCAAAATGATGATGAGTCCCTGTAATGATGATCCACCTGGACTGTAATAACACCATTAAGATGACTAACACCACTCAATGATCAGTTTTGGACTACAAAGTGTTCAGTACAATTTCAGAGCTGCTAGCTAAGAGGGTCTACTCTAGCCAGGACTTCAGTTAAGCCCTGCATTTTCGATCACACAGAGATTAGACAATAAATAATATATTTAGCTCTCCCAGGACTTGGAAGAAAATTATCACAATTTTCTCGAGGTCCCCTAAAGATACAATTACCCCAAGATAACAGGAAGTAATTTTAAGAACATAATGTCCACATTCACAAGAAGTGGGTGTGTGGTTTTGGTCATTTGATGGGTTATGAATGTTTGTCATCATTTAGGGGGTTAGTTATTAATCATGGTCAGGAAGGAAACTAAACAAAGAAGGATAAATTAAGGAATTTCTTTCTTGTCCTTTCCTCAATCCTCCTTTCTCTCCTATCTAGTGAAAAGAAGGGGAGGCATAGGAATGGTAAGATAAAAGGATAGATTATAGGATCTACTTTTAAACTCAAAGCCAGCACTAGTCTCAAATATTTTACATTGGTATGGATTTTTGTATATTGATCCAAATTTAAAGTTATTTTTGTTATAATATACTATATATGTTTCTACTCTTGTTTAAGGTATTATACCTATGCAGCTCATTTTAAAATGTAATGTAAAGTTCTAGGCCTTGAAAGCTATTATTACAAACTTTTCAGCATGGCAAGTGTAGCACAGATAGCCACTGGGCAAGAAACTCCCCTTGACTCAATGCTGTCCAAATTGGATAAGCAAGCCACAAAGTAAGTAGAGTGTAGATATTTGCCAAGACAAGGTAGGCCAGTATTTCAAAATTTCTGCTTCACAAAAAAGTCTGTCAAATATTTTAGGCCTCTAGGCTAAAGATGGATGTCCCAATGTTGCAGAGGAAACTTTGGTGACTGTCCAGGTAGCTGGCTGTCTCTGTCATTTCTATAGTTTTGGGAGTTGCTTTCTCTGCAATTCCTGTTTATTCAGGTAATATTTTATCCTTTTTTCAGGTCTCTGATAGGATTGAAGACTAGATAGTTATAGTTTTTGACTCACCAAGCTAAGACAGATAATAGAGTATTTTCACTGAAGTTGCTACATACACATGGACTGGTCATTGTGAATATAATTCTTACTTGATAATTTTTTTCTGATTGTATATAGTTTTATTGTGGTAGAGTTAAAACCTTTCTTTTTATTTAGCAAAAAGGGGGGAGATGTTGCAGGACATATGATCACACTATGAACCCAGAGTTTGTGTTTGAATTAATTAAACAAAATCAACCTTAGGTCTGAAGGCAGAGCCAGTAACTAGTTGACAGAAAGTAATCATAGAGAGTCGGAGGGAGTCCAGAAAACATATAGAGAGATGCACAGAAGTAGTAGTGAGAGACTTTGTGTGTGTTGTCCTTTTTGGTTTGGAGTGATGGAAGAGACAGCCTCTTTCTGAGATGCCAGTGAAGTGGGAAGGCTCACTAGTTGCTCCTCAACCTCTCTGATCTAGGAGATTTGAATCCTAGCCTCTTTAGGATTGAATCCAGAGTCTTTATTGGTAAACAGATTGATAGAGATTTAGTTAAAAACTACATTTGGTGGCAGTAGCAGGAGGCAGATCCAGCAGGACATAGAAGTCTTCTGGGCTACTGCCTGAGAAGTGGGCCAGTGGCTGTGGGGCTGCAGTTACTGGCTGACATAGCAGCAGATGCAGGTGAAGCTACAGTGCTGGTGATAAAACAGGAGAGAGAGAGTGAGAGAGAGAGTGAGAGAGAGAGAGTGAGAGAGAGAGAGAGAGAGAGAGAGAGAGAGAGAGAGAGAGAGAGAGAATTAGAGAACATTTCCTTATTATTGTTAATGACAACATGAGGTCATACAGGACAGAAGACAGGATAGAGTGTTCCAATGCTTCTATCTTTGAGGATGGTGAAAGGTCCAATGAGCTAAGGAATGTGGGTAACTCTAGAAGCTGCTCAAAACAAGGAGATTGATTCATCCCTACAGAGCCTTGGTAAACAAGGCAGACTTGCTGATATCTTGATTTTAGCCCTTGAGACCCATGTTAGACTTTTGGACTGCAGGACTTCATTTATCTTGCTTTAAGTTATTGTACTGTGGTCATTAGTTTAAAAGGAAGGGGGAAACAAATACATCACATTACAGCCATTTGGCAACTTCTGCTAAGAGGATCCATGAGAAAGGCTGCTATCTGCACAAACCTAAATCCAGTATAGCACACCCCTGCAGCAAACATGGGTATTCTTCACTCTCCTTCTGTTGAATGGACCATGAGTAACTCCAAACAACCCAAACAACTCATGTGACTATAGTGTAGGTAACAAATTTCTAAAGGCAGCTCTAGCACGTGGCAAGACCCAAACGGGCTTCTCTGAATTATCATTTTTAAGATAATACAGTTAGCATGTTTTTTTTATTTTTATTTTTTAACCTAACAGACATAGTATTTTAACTACTGTTATTTTCTCTCCATCAACATCTAGAAAGCAGGCTAGCAATCTATTGCTTAATGAGCCAGATGTGGACCAGTGGATTGATCTGTTTCAGTCAAGAGGGCCCAAGACTAATTAACCTGGGGAAATTAGCACACATTCACACCTTTTCATGCTCTTCTATTTTTCTTTGTCAGAAGAGGGCTCACTGCTGGGCCTGGTACTGTATATGGAAAAATTTCTATTTTCCACTTTCCCGATTTTGTGTGTGTGTGTGTGTGTGTGTGTGTGTGTGTGTGTGTGTGTGTGATAAGAAGCTAACATTTCAGAACACCCATGATTGCAGAAAGGAAAGCATCCAGTTAAAAAAGCTCAGTGGATAGGGTGAAGGCCTAGTAAAGGACAGGGTGACACTAGGTGAGCTAAATACTCACTCATGCAGTATGAGACTAGGTGAGCTACATACTCGCTAGTACAGGGTAAGACAAGATGAGTTAAGTACAACTCTAGTCTTGGGAACTAGTACATAATTACTACTTAAGGAAGGATGCCTTCCTTATAGTCTGTAATCCACTATGCAATTCTCTAGCACACATGGACATCTAACAAAATTCACAATGTGACATTGAGGTTCAAGCCCTTGGAGTCAAATACTGACTGAAGTACAGACTTTGCCATTAGATAACTATGATCATAGTTGTGATTCAGTTCCTGCTTTCTTGTTGGTGACATTGAAGTAAGATTATAGGCCAAGTACCCAGCATACTCCGTGAAATAGAGGAAAGACTTAGGAAATACTGCCACTTATTTGCTTTTCATAGGCTTTGTTGTAGGGTAGGTAGGGCAGTGGAAAATCACCCCACCCTTGGCCTGCCCCCTGGGATTTGGAAGTCCTCACCTCATGACTCAGCATTACTATCCAACCAATGTTTCAGAGTTAAAGACCTAGCAATGCACACTCCAAAGACATATCAGAACAGCCAGAACTGTTATGCAGAGAAACCCTGTCTTGAAAAAACAAAAGACAAAACAAAACAAAAACACAAAAACCCTATAAGAGCCCACCCTCCCACCCAGGCAGTTGCCATCCTGTGTTTCTCTCCAATAAATCTCTTGTGTGAGGTTTGTTGCTTGGTGAGATTGTGTATTGTTTAGCTCCCAATTCTCAAGATACTCTTGTGTCAGAAAAAAAAAACCCTTTTAGCAGGATACACTGTGAAGTCACAGAAAAACAAAAGCGTGTCTCTGGATGCTCAGAGTTCTCTCCCACCTCCATACTTTTCCTACCTGTGGCACACACCAGAAAAGCAATAACTCTCACTTTTGATTAGTAGTCGTCATGTAAAAACCAGGGATTTTTTCAAATGTATTTTGTCCAGAAAATCCATAAATAAATCCCTTTGTATTTATTCATTGGTATTTACTGATAACTGTAAAATTCTCTTTGTTACGTAAAGAGCAATGCAAAGGAGAAAATTAATAATTCATAAGCTATTTCCCTTTAACTATGATGCACAGAGAAATAAATGGAAGTCACTTAGCAGAGATTATCTTCAAAAATCATGGAGAATAAAGTGGGAAAAGGAGTCAAAATCTTGCATTATGTATCTATCCATAGCTTCACCTGGTTCCCTGGTCTGTCCAGGACACCATTATCATTGCCATAAACTGGAGGGACAGAGCTAGGCAAAGATGAGAACACTAAGCATGGTCTGGCCAGGATTGTGGGGTGTCAAAAACTGCCAATGGCTCTAGCTTGTGAACTGAAAGAAAGGAAACCAAACCAAGTTTCACCTCAGTATTTACAAAAAGATAAAATAAAGCCTGAACAATGCAAAAACATCCAATAAATAAATAAATAAATAAATAGATTTTTTTAAAAAAGGTTCCTCAGTATTTCAGAAAAGAAAAATCCTGAAGTTTATTAAAACTAAGGTTTAAGGGGGTGCTTGATCATGATAGAAGCATGTTGTTGGTTTTTTTTTATTGTTGTTGTTGTTGTTGTTGTTTTTGAGACAGAGTTTCTCTGTGTAGTTTTGGTGCCTGTCCTGGATCTCGCTCTGTAGACCAGGCTGGCCTATAACTCACAGAGGTCCGCCTGACTCTGCCTCCAGAGGGCTGGGATTAAAGGCGCATGTTATCTTAAAAGATATCATTCAGAAGCCACTACCTTCCTTCACAGGATGCAATGACAGGTATTTCTGACAAGCAGCTAAGGTTCCTTCTTCTCAGGGATTATTTACCCACTGCTCTTCCTGGGAGCCAGTTTCAATGAGTTCTTATATTTTGAGGTGGCGTCACAAATCCATTGGCAGGAAGTAGAAATGTTGTTTCCTCGTGCCTACAATTTCAGAAGGGATTCTGTGGCAGAGTCTTACTGTGCACTTCATAATATCATAGAAAACACTGAGGTTTTGTGGAGAATCGAGGAGGACTGCAATTCGTTAAGAGGGCCACAGAACATCAGTACTAATATGTATTTAAACATACTGAACTTCCCACCATTGTGAATTAGTATTCATTGTTACAGACAGAGCACTGAATACTTGAATAGCCAGCAAAAGCCATACATAATCCCATTATTTATACTTCTTTGAGCAAAAATTAACTTCTTTGGTGACACAAAAGAATGAATCTATTAGAATATATATTTTCTGCTGAAGTCATGAACACTTGTGTTGAGTGAATCTAAGGATAAATGACTTTTTAACTGTCATAAATTTTATGCAATATTCTCAGAATGGTTTTATCTATGTAAAAGTGATACAAACGCATTAATTTGGCATGTGTGGTGCGTCGTATAGTCTCAATAAATATTGGCTATATTATCATTTGTAAAAACGCATTTGGTTTTGTTATTGTGTCCTAAAGATTAGTGTCAGAAAAGCAGAGTAACTTTGCTTATGTACAATGGAGTGCCGACATGACATTATATTGGCTTCATTGCACTATCAATCTTAGAATATGTTCATCTTCTGCATAAAATCTCCTATAGAAATTTACATTTGCAAAATTACCTCATCATGCCCAAATATCATTGGCTAAAACTCAATTTCATTTTTATTTAAAATAAGATTTAGCATACTGTTAAACATTTGACATTAGGTAGGAAAACTAGCAGCCTTAGTGGCTGTTCTTATAGTGTTTATGCGTGTTTGAAGGTCTAACATTAGTCCTCCCAGTAGTTTGAGAGTTTCATAATTGTGCTATTCCATTAGAGCCATATATTAGAGCCAGTTTAAACCAGCTTTCAAGAGCCAGTTTGGAAATATTAGGAAATTTTGCAAGTGAAAAATTAAATAGAGCCAGCATAATAATTAATGTTAAATAAAATTAAATTCATTAAACAAATACTAGAAATAAAGGTAGTTAATACTTCAAGTAGATTACTTCCTAAACTTCCTAAACTCTTTATTCAAGTTTTCTCTTCAGTGTTCATATCTATGGCATTTGTATGCAAAAGACTACATGATGGAAATAGAGACCCACTGCATATATATATATCTCTCTCTATATATATAAGAAATATATATATAAGAAATATATATATAAGAAATATATATATAAGAAATATATATATAAGAAATATATATATAAGAAATATATATATAAGAAATATATATAAGAAATATATATATATATAAATATATATAATGGTGTCTTATGCATATCTCCTCCCTACTCTGCATTCAATGACTTCGCTTAAAACTGGCCGTATAGATGTAGTACTTGCTCCATAAAAGCTTACATTAAAATGATGACTCTTCCATGAAGAATGGGCATTATATTTACAAATTTTGTGTGCCTTCTAATACCTACAAATGGATTTTAAATCTTTTTTTTTTTTTTTGCATCAGCAAAGGTCAATAAAGAGATCAGAGTGGGCATATCAGTACATTTCCCTAACATGAAATTATTCTGACTGTGAACCAGTGAGCACTGTAGAACATAGATGAAGTGGTTCTTCTCTAAGTTTTACAACATTTTTCATGGGGCAGTATGCAATATATAGACAGTATGCACTAGGTAATTCAGGTCTGGGTTGAAGAGGTTTTTTGTTTGTTTGTTTTGTGTATGTGTCCCCAACACCTTGAGGAAACAGCAACTCCAAGATAAGGAATTTCTACATGTTTCCCCTAAGGACTAACATATTTATTTACCTTCTTTTGAGCTTGGGGCACTCAGAAAAGGGAAAGGTAGCAAGCAAAGAAAAAAAATCCTTCTTCACTGCCACATTGTCATTCTTTGGATAGTCAAGGCAAATGAAACATATTAAGGAAAATATACAAAGTTAAACAGAAAACAATCTAGACATTCCTAATACAGTGGAATCATTTTTAAAGCTGCAGTGTAATTCCTTCTCTCTCTAATGTTTACAGAAAGCCTCATGTGTTAAAGCTTCATTTATTTTTCCCATAGATTCTTTTCTTTGTGCTTTCTATCATGGCATGCAATTCTCTTTCTCCATCACCTACTTGTAGTTTGAAATGCAGCTGGACAGGCCTGTAAGTGAAAGCGATGTCACTATGAAGTTCTTTGGAGAGGCACCTCCGAACTGAAGGCAAAAGCCAAGGCAAAGTGTCATCTTCCTGGGGAACAAAGTGGGTAGAAAGATAGAGAATGGATTTGAATAACAAATGAGGGCAGCAACAGGCAAACAAGTCACTCAAAACAGAACACCAGCACAGGATGTAAGGGTAGCAATACACATCTTGAATGCAGGTGCAAGTTCTTACGTATGAGTATGTTTTTTTTCAGTCGATTCAAGATGGCTTCTATATAAAGGCCCCTATGTTTCTGTCTATAAAGGACTCTATCTTGTCATCATCAAACTCAAGTTTTCAATACAGTTACTTAAATATAGCTCAAGCAAACATATATTTTTTTAAAAATAATATTATTTGTTTATTATGTATACAGTGTTTTAGCATATATGCCTACATGCCAGAAGAGGGCACCAAATCTCACTATAGATGGTTGTGAGCCACCATGTGGTTGCTAGGAAATTTACTCAAGACCTCTGGAAGAGCAACCTCTGAGCCATCTCTCCAGCCCCAAGCAAACGTATCTTTAGCTGTATAAATACTGCCTTCATTTTATACATACAAAATGGTATACAATTTCTCTTCAACATAGGTAATAGTTTCATTTCCTGTTTCTGTAAGAAAATATCCTGACAAAAGCAACTTAGGAGAGGACAGGTTTACTTTGGCTTACAATTCTAGGTTATTGTCCACTGTAACAGAAAAGTTGCATCATCAGGCACTCAAGAGAGCTGGTCACAGTGCATCCACAGCAAGATCAGAGAGCAATAAATTAAAGTATGCATGCATATACTCAGCTTACTTTCTCATTTTTTAAATACAGTTTGGGACCCAATCCCAGAAAATGGTGTTACCTGTCCACGTTTAAGCTGGATCTCCCACATCAATTTACATAATCAGGACAAATCCCTGCAGGCAACCTGCTCTAGACAATCATTGAGACACATTTCCCAGGTGACTCTAGATTGTGTCTAGTGGACGAGCAAAAGTAGCCATTATAACTGTATGTCAGGCAAACATTAGATTATAAAATAACTAAAGTGCTACTACTCTTTACAACTCTGTCTTAAAAAAGACCCCTTCCTGCTGATGCCCAACCTCATCTGGCCATGTAAATCCCCATCCAGGACAGAGTTCATTTCCCCTCTCTCTTTCTGGTCAGCTGTTTCTGGAAGGTCAGCTGAGAAGGGCTTCACTCTTCATGCTCACTAAAACACCTGCTGCCACTGCCACCTCATGGTTGTGCCTTTTCCCCCCCACCGTCCTGAAACCCTATCATCACAATGAGCTCACCAATGGGTAGCTAAATTAACAGAGGCGAGTAGCTGTCTTTGAACTAACTGCTCATAAGTGATTCCATTTAACTGTTTAGATGGTGCCATATTATGTTGGTAAGGATGGCCTCCACTTCCTAGTCTCAAGTTATCTTCCCATCTCAGTCTCTGGGGTCGTCAGGATTACATGTGTGCATCATCCTAGCTGGCTCATGTAGTCCTTAAAATAAACCTGTGGGAGAGGTTCTACTACTCTTAGTGAAAAGTTAAATGGCTTCTCCAAGGTCTGAAGGCCACACTCTAAAGCCACGTTCAAACCACAGGCCTTCAAAGTGTAACTCTTCCTTGGTGCCATCAAAGATTCTTCTTCACTATTAACTTCATTTCTCTATTCTTCTATTATTGCCTAATGAATAGTATTTATAATTCTGTCTTTGCTCTTAAAGGGGACAAGAACTTAAAGGTTTGTTTGATATTTGATGTTGAACATTCTTGTGAAGAAAAGCCTAAAGACATTGTGGCCAAGTTATTTAACCATTGGACTAAAAATAGAAATGCCCACTGAATCTCTTCCACATGTTGGGCAAATCATATGATACACTTCTTTTTAAATGCAAATATTGGCTCATAAGATGGAAGAACTCTTTAGGGAATGAGAAGCTAACGGAATGTCATAACACTTGAAAACCAAGTGTTGGGTATATCTTCCAATCTTGATGTCTCAGAGGCATAGGAAATGAGATTCTAGGACACTCAAAACAAGAATTTGGAATTACTTTCCACTTAACACTGAGAGCTATAAAATGCCACATTCTTAGAGAATGATTGACAGAAAGTCTACTCACCAGCTTAAAAAGTAGTAAGAAGCTGTAACAGTTTTGGTGGACACTCTGGATTGAAAATAAGATTTGACTTCTTTTCTTGGGTCCTGGGATCCCAAGTTAGACAAATAAATGTGTATAGACAAGTAACCGTGTGGTAGTGACAGAGAATCGCTGAGCTATGCAAGTACAAGCACTTTCTTGGGAGATGAGAATCATGAGAAGCCACATTACAAAGTTTAATCATCTGATTTAAATTTATGGTTCTGAAATTTCCAAACATATGAGTAACAGTAGTGAAAGTCAACAAAATGAAGAAGAAACTAAATCGGACCACCTAGGGCCTTGGTTATTCAAATTATTGGATATGAAGTTTTATATGTGTACACAGATAGTCATATGTTAAATTGAAGAAATATGGTGGGGTTTGAAGATTTTCTAATTGTTTTATGCTGAGTATGACAAAAATTTGCTGTAGAAGAGATAACAGTAAAGGTTTTGTCACACATAGCTCTGTTAACTAATTGAAATTTGGCATTTTCAAGCCTTAGCATGAAGAATGAAAATATTCACAAAACATATGGAAGTCATCTTTGAAATTGGAAATTATGTTTCTAACTCCCAATATAAATTTAATTTGAAAATTATCCATCTTTTAGTTGGTCTCTGGCTTGCGTTGTTCTATTGCATCTGTCTATAAAATGAAAGTTTTACATCAAACTATAGGGGAAAGAGAAATGCTTTTTCTTCTCTTATGAGTTCATTGACCATCTTGAGTATGGAAGTATTGAAAGTATTTGTATTTCTGAAAATTAAACATTTTTTATAGTAGTAAGTTGAAAATTTACAGATAAGGATAAATAAATCTAGATTTGTTACATCAGTATGGAAAAATTTCCAAGAAACATTGTTAAATAAAAATATAAAGACTGAAGCAGTTTTCAAATGCTTAGTTGTATAAAAACTCTCAGAAATATATCTCTGTAAGATTAGACAATTTTTGCAGACATGTGGAAAAATGCTATGGTATTTGTCTTAGTTTCTTTTTTTGTTAGTATAAAAAAGTACTCTGAAAAAAAAAAGCAACATAAAGGAGAAAGTTTTTTTTGTTTTTGTTTTTTTTTTTAGATTCACACTTCAAGGTAATAGTCCAATAAGGTAGGAAATCAAGCCAGCGGGAGCTTGAAGAAGCTGGCCATATCATCTTTGCAATCACAAAACAGAACCACAAACATAAACTTGCTGCTCATTTCACTTTCTTTATTTACATAAAATGCCCTGCCTAGGGAAGGGTGCCATCCACAGTGGTGGGTCTTCCCTCTTCAATTCCTGAAATCAAGGTAATTCCTTACACACATGCCCAGAGGCCTACATCCCAAATGATTCTTAGTTTTGTCAAGCTGACAACACTAATCATGACAATATTACTTTGGTGATGAAGTAAAGACTGTCAATCTAACCCTGTGGCTGTATTAATTCATCTTTAGAAATTAATTACCTACAAAATAAATAAATTTCCTGCACAGTCTCTGTTTTGCTACTTACTTAGGCTCTACAGTATTCAGCATGGATAGACACTGCACACTGGGCCATCTGTGACTCTTGACTTTACAGCTGATCAGCTTCAGAAGTTTGGAAATATCTATAAGCTGAACTTTTTTCCTTCCTGCTTAACGGCCATATTAATAGAGCAATTTTAATAATTAAATGATATAATCCATACAAATATTTTCTGCAGTAGAGACAGGGGCAGGTGACTACTGAGTCTCTGCAAATTTTGAGATTTTTAATCTCCTTATCACTTTTTAAAGTTCCTATATTTTAAACACATGGATGTACTAGAAAACCCAAATAAAAACAGTCACTAATTAAAGAGGAAGATTTTAATACACTGTTCTAGTTGGTACTTACAAAATATTGACTTTTAAAATTTTTGTTGGGAATATTTTGAAAATAATAACAAAGCCATGCAGAAATATCAGAACTTGACTGATACCCTTGACTGATGGAATGTTATCCCCCAGGAAACCATCTGACAAACACTTTTACAGACAAATTATATCTCACAGTTTATCAAATATTTCATATGACTGTTGGGAGTGGAAGTGAAAATAAAATATGTATTTTGCTTGTGAAATCATATTCTGACTTCATTTGAAATCACACATATCTGAAAAACCTTAGGGCCAGCTGGAGGAGGCTTGGCTTCCAGAGAATTCCAGATCACTATTATTCAATGAGAAATATAATTCATTATCAAACAGACCAAAATACCAGACTTCATTGATGCCTCTAATTATTGTCCCAGGAGACTGATTGACATTTGAAGCCACATTATGTACAGTAGGATGTTCATCTTGTAAAGTGCGTTGCCAAGAACCCGGGAATGGGCTGAGGTTTCAGCTGCGTGATTATGATTACTCTCCCCTTGGTGGATGATATTCTCTGATTTTACCAATCATCAGAAATGGACACCAAGGATCAAATTTCAGTCTAGAGATTTTGTTCCTATTTTGGCATTTGGCTTTAGTTAAACACTGGTGCTTTTGTACATGGTGATACATATTTTGTCTAGGTTAGACACAAGGCACCTCACAAACTTCCCAGCAGAACTTTCAACAGATGGTTGTTTTAATCATATAGAAATCTCTTAACTAACCATCTTTGTTTGTTACTGTTATATAATAAATTAATTGTTGTATAGTTTCTATGCGTGGAAGACTGCAGTCTCGCCTTAGGCTCACAGAAATTCTTTGAACTTGCTGGTTCTTGTCAGGATTCAGTTTTTTAAAAATTTTTTTTTTTTTTATTTTCAGGACTGAAGACCCAAGATCTTAGGGTCCACCATTCCTTATGTGTCTCTCCACAGTGGCAGATTGTCACTTTGAGCCATCAGAATAACATCTGTTACTGCTTGGATCCTCTTTCTCCCATCTGTCACAACAGATACAATGCAAGTTCTAACCAATATAACTTAATCTCAACAAGGAATGGCTTCACTTTCTATTCATAGGTGCCTCCTACCCTCATGGAGAATAGCTCATGTAGGCCTCTTACCAGGAATGGGAATCTCAGGAGTCAATTTAGAATCCTGCCTACTACTTACTATTATGAAGGTGAGAGGCAAGGAGGAGGGTATTTAGCTCCATGTTGGATTCACTGAAGGCAGAATATCAATCTAACTACATGAAAGCTAGATTTGCAGAGCCAGCATTGAAGCTGTGAATTCACATGGGGCACAGGGCAAGGTCAACAGGCCCCTAAGATCATGATGACTTTGGATTGGAATCACTAGTGCCCACATGAATTCCTTTTCTAGATTCAGATGAACACATCCTAATTGTGAATCAATGATAGTTCTCTACATATTATTCTTTTATTAGTAAGTTTTGATCTTTGACAATTCCAAATTGTGTGTGTGTGTGTGTGTGACGTTCTCTCCAAGCTCTCTCTTATTTCTCTCTACCTCTTAAGCCCTCCTTCCTCACAAATCTCTTCCCTATATTAGTTCTTTTGTGTTGTTTAATGTGCCATAGAGTTTAATGAATGTTACCCTGGGTTTGGAGCTAACCATCGGAGCCTGGTAGACTTATCAGTGGGTATAGATAGAACTGGATATTGTGCTTTTTCTCTTCCAAAATGTTAGTTGCCAATAGATCATATATAAGTGATAGTATTCATGAGCCCACTATCCATCCATTTCTGATTGTTGAGAGTGCTCAGACTGTGTGGACCCTGTGTAAGCAGGCATATATGTTGTGAGTTCATGATTGCCATGATCATGCCATGCTTAGGTAATAGCATTTTGCAGCCCTTCTCCCCATCTTCTGCCTATTCTGTTCTTTCTGTTTTCTCTTCTGCATTGTTTCTTGGGTCTCAAGGGAGCAGTGTGAATGTCTTGTTTAGTGTTGATCCGTCTACTGTCCTTTATTCTCAGCACCTTGTGCAGCCATGGATCTTTGCATTTACTATTAATCACTGCAAGGAAAGGCTTCTGTGATTTAGACTGAGAGTAGCCTTAAGAAGATGGTTTTATGCCATGTCAGTTCATCTAAGCAGCAGGCCTCCAGACCTCTTCAGTCATGGGTTTTGGATTAGGTTTACAGCATTTAAGGCATTGATGGTCTCTTGTTAGGGTGTGCCTTGAAATCAATCATGGAACAGTTGGCTACCTTCTTAGGAGCCATGACAGTATTGTACCAATGGGATATATCATGCCTGGTGGCTAGTATTATAGTTCACAGGGCTCACAAGCATAGTTATTAACACCAGGAATACTTGCCACCAAGAAGGAAGTGTCCAGCTGAGTTTCTACTTGATTTCTTTATACCTTGTATCCGAGGTACACATTCTTTCTTCCAGTCTTAAATATGGGGACATTTAAACTCAACTGATGTTAATAAAGAATAAATGCTGAAGATTTAAATTTAGTAAAGCTATTGTATTGCTTAATATCCATAGTGAGTATGTATCTCAGCCAGGATTTCAATCTCGTTCTGAAAGAGCATATTCTCTAAACCCTAGAGAAACTAGGAGCCTCATATACTTCCAGGCATCTGGTCCACAGCATTCCCTGGGTATCTGCCATATGTCAGGCGCTGTTCTAACAACCCCAGGGAATACAGTGTTGAACATGGTTTCTGCTTCTCAGAATAAAAGCTCAAGTTTCTGCCAGTGTCTGAGATATATATTTTCTATACCAATAGGGAATACCTAAACCTGTAGGTTTGTGTTATTAGTATTATCAATAATGTTGATTAGTAATATTAGTCACATGATTCCATATTAACAATAGCCATGCCTGGATTTTTTCTGTGTTCATGGTGAATCTAAACAGTTTCTTTTTTGTAATAATAGTAGAGAACCACAACACCTAATTAATTACTCTGCTTTTACTTTTGCATTTACAAATAAAATTGTAACCCTTAACTCTACCACTTCCCTGTGATGGTGTGTGTGTGTGTGTGTGTGTGTGTGTGTGTGTGTGTGTGTACCTATTTTAATATAAGCAGTCAAAAATACATGAGTATAAAAAGGAAAAAGGTCAACACATTGGGCAGAAGACTGAGATCAAGAATCAAATTCATCCAGAATTTTGCAGTGTAAGGTCTTTGACAGTGTAAGGTCTTTTTTTTCCGCATTTTTTTTGTCTTTTGAGACAGGGCCTCATGTAACCCAGACTAGCCTCAGATCTCTCACTTCAACTCAATAGTTGGGATGCCAGGCATGCATCAACATGCCAACCTAAAGTTTTGTAATTTAGTGTTATGTAAGTGTATATAATCAAGTGTACCATAGTAATTTTAGTAGTAATTTTAGTGTTCTAGGCATCTAAAATTCTTAATCCATTCTGTATATTTTAGATCAACTTTCTCACTCTGTGGGATGTCATTAAAACAAAAAAGATTTTTATTTAGGCACAATAGTGCACACTTATAATGCCAGCACTTGGAAGGCAGAGGCAAGTGGATCTTGCATTCAAGACCAGCATAGAATTCATTCAGAAACCCAATGTCAATCAAAAGAAAAGAACAGAAACCAAAACAAACAAATAAACATAAATATGGACTCTCAAAGTGGACTGGTGCATACCAGGTTTACTATTGTGTATAACAGAGACAGTATTGCCACCTAATGGTGAAAATACACACTGAAAAAACGTTCTTCTCACAGAAAATCCTCTGATCCTCTCATTCTTACAGTCTTCCCACCCTCCTCTTCTGCAATGTCCCCAGAGCCTTAGGTATGGGAAAGTTTTGCAGATGTGCATTTTGATTGGTTATGGCTTTTGGTAATGGTCTGTCTGTTGAGAAGAAAAAATTCACTTGATGATGGGTACAAGAGCAAATACTTATAGATTGTTGTTAGGGATTAAGCTGGTTTTAGTAAATTAGTTGCTCTATGTTCTTCTTTAATAACCATGGTGATTTTACTGGCACTAAGTAGTTATCTAGGTTTATAGGACCAGGCATAGTTCTGAGCTTAACAAGAACACCACCAATGGACATGCTAAACTGGACAGAAAAAAAAAAGCCCACTAGGCTTCAATCCTACCTAAGGAACTATAGGCAACTGAGGAAAACTGGGAACAGGAGAGGTGGAGGTGGTCTTCCCCAGAGAAGGGCAGATGTCCAGTGCTAAGTGGTCAGCCCTAAAAACATATATACAATTAACATTGTATAAGTTCATGTAATGAACAGGATATATTTAGGGATATATGTATGTGTGTGTATGTGCATATATATACAATAATAATAACTGATGAAAAAGAAGAGTTATAGGATGGTTAGAAGAGAGGAAAGAGAAGGGAGAAATGTAATTGTATTAAAGTCTCAAAACATTTTTAAAAGTTCTTCCTTTACTAAGTGTCTGCAACTTTTATAGCACATTGAACTAAATAAAAATGACATTATTTGCCTTAGAGATATGACAGGAAACAGCACCCATGAAATTTCAACAATATTGTTGTCAAGCAAGACTTTCACAAAAATGCCAGAGGAGCCCCCAACTGGATCAGGCCATCTGGATAAGTGAGACAGTTGATTAGCTTGAAGTGTTTGGGAGGCATCCAGACAGTGGGACTGGGACCTGTCCTCAGTGCATGAGCTGGCTATTGGGAACCTGGGGCTTATGCAGGGACACTTGACTCAGCCTGGGAGGAGAGGACTGAACCTGCCTGGACTGAATCTACCAGGTTGAACTCAGGGAAGTCTTTGCCCTGGAGAATATGGGAATGGGGGATGAGCTGGGGAGAAGGCAGGGGGGCGGGAGGGGGGAGAACAAGGGAATCCGTGGCTGATATGTAAAATTAAATTAAATTATAAAATAAAAATTTCCCTTAAAAAAAGATGCCAGTTGACATACCAGTGTGGATGGGGGGAAATTTCACAAGACCCTACTCCTAGATAAAGAAGGAAAGGTAATCAACAGATGCTGAGAAAGAAATAATCAGTTTTCTTTACAGACAAGACCCCGCCCCATAGGTTATCAATCCAAAGTGGTCAAAACTGAACCCATGTACATATGAGTAACACTAAATAGTTTCAGTACATTACATATATATGTAACAATAATAATTAAATAGAAGAGGTCATGAATTTAAGAGGGAGTTTGGGGAGGACACTGGGGAAATAGGGAGGAATTGATAGATAGAAATGATGTAAATACAGTACTTATATATGAAATTTAAAAAAACCCAAATTTATATGCAAGTAGAACCCAAATAAAGCAACTTAACACTGACATTTATAAAAATATGTATTGGTAACAACATATACATAATAATAAAAAGTGAATCACTTGAGGGGTAAAATTTAAGGTTTGCTAGGCAGATCCCCTTCCCTCTGATGCAGAGGGTGGTTTCTTAAACTGTAAGTCAACTGTATTAGGGTTTTTCTTGCTGTGAAGAGACACCATGACCACAGTAACTCTTATAAAGTAAAATATTTAATTAGGGTGACTCACTTACAGTTTCAGAGGTTCTGTCCATTATCATCATGGCAGGGAGCATGGAGGCATGCAGGCAGATGTGGTGCTGGCTACATCTTGACCAGAAGGCAGCAGGAAGTCAACTCACTAGAGAGTAGTATCCTGAGCATAGGAAACCTCCAAGCCTGACCCCACAGTGACACACTTCCTCCAACAAGGCCATACCCACTCCAACAAAACCACACCCCCTAATAGTTCTACTCCCTTTGAGATTATGGGTGCCAATTACAATTCAAACTACCACATTCCACTACCTGGCCCCTATACTCTTATAACAATATCACAATGCAAAATTCATTTAGTCTAACTTCAAAAGTCACCATAGTCTATCACAGTCTCAACAATGTTTTAAAGTTCAAAGTTAAAATTCTCTTCTGAGATTCATGCAATCTCTTTACTGAAATCCCCTGTACAATTAAAAAAAACAGATCACATATTTCCAACATATAATGGTACAGGATATACATTACCATTCCAAAATGTAGGGAAGGGAGCATAGTTAGGAAATACTGGACCAAAGCAAGACTGAAAACCAGCTGGGCAAACTCCAAACTCTGTGGCTTCATGTCTGATGTTGAAATGCTCTTCAGATCTCCAGCTCATTCAGTGTTGTTGACTACAACACATTTCTTTCTCTTAGGCTGGTTCCACTCCCTGTAATCAGCTTTCCTTGGCAGGTATCCCACTGCTCTGGTGTCTCTAACAACTTGGGGTCTCTAAGGCAACCCAGGCATCAACTTCACAGCTTCAAGCAATGGCCTCTCTATTAGATCTGCATTCAGGGACACCCCTAACACATGCCTGGCATCAGTGACTTTATTCCACAACTCCTTTCTTCTGTTACTAACTCTAAAGACAGAACCATGTGTTCTAAGCTGCCAAGTTCTGTTGCTTGCTGGGGCTGGAATATGGCCCCTCATTCAATTACATCTTCTCCAGCTTTCAATCTTTCTTTGCTTAAGTTTGGCTGTCCTGAAACTTGCTCTGTAGACCAGGCTGGCCTCAATCTCAGAGATCCGACAGCCTCTGCCTTCCCAGTGCTGAGACTAAAGTTGTGCCCCACCACACCAGACTCTAAGCTTTTTAAAGTTCCTTTTCACAAGTTTGAAATTTAGCTGGGTGGAATCTTTCCCTGAGGTCATCACTCCCTTTATTCCATTTCTTAATCCACATAGCTCTTTTAACACAGAATTAAGTTCTATTCCACTTCCTGGTGCTCTTTTTCTCCTCAAAATTTTCATTTTGAAATTTACCCTGCTCATCTTGCTCCTTTTCATTATACATCTTCATTAGAGGTTCCACTAAAAACCACATGACAGAGTCTATATTAGGCTGTTTTGAGATTTCTTCTGCCAATAGAATTATTCCAAAACTCTTCACTTTAGCCAGCAGACTCTTCAGACAAGGGCAAAAGGCAATTACTTTCTTCACCAAAATATCACAAGAATGATCTCTAGGCAACATGCTAAAATTCTTCTCCTCTGAAACCTCTTCAGTAAGCCTCTGGCAGTTTAAATAACTCTTAGCACCTCTGTCTGCCATTCTGCTACTATCATGGCCCATTAACACAGTGCTTAAATCATTCCACTGCTTTTATAACCCTAAGTACCAAAGTCCAAATTACTCCAAACAAACACATGGTCAGGCCTATCACAGCAATGTCCCAGTCCCTGGTATCAATTTCTGCCTTAGTTAGGTTTTTTTTGCTGTGAAGAGACACCGTGAACACTGTGACATTTTTTTTAATTTAAGAAATTTTTAAATTCATTTTACATGCCAACCACAAATCCCCCACTCATCTCTCCTCCTGCTCCCCTCCAGCCTTCCTGCCCCCTCCTCTCCTCCAAAAGGGTAAGGGCTCCCATGGGGAGTCAGCAAAGCCTGGTACATTCAGTTGAGGCAGGACCAAGCCCCTCTATCCTGCATCTAGGCTGAGCAAGGTGTCCCACCATAGGTAATGGGCTCCAAAAAGCCAGCTCATGCACCAGGGAGAGATCCTGATCCCACTGCCAGGGGTCCCTCAAACAGACCAAGCTACACAACTGTCTCTTGTATGCAGAGGGCCTAGTTTGGCCCCATGCATGTTCCACAGCTGTTGGTCTAAAGTTCATGAGTTCCTACAGGCTTGGTTCAATTGTCTCTAGATTTCTCCATCATGATCTTAACACGCCCCCCTTGCTCATATAATCTCTTTTCCTTCTCTTGGATTGGACCCCAGAGCCCAGTCTAGTGCTTGACTGTGGATCTCGGCATCTGCTTTCATCAGTTACTAGATGAAGGCTCTATGATGACAGTTAGGGAATTCACCAATCTGAATCCTGGGGTAGGCCATTTCAGGCACCTTCTCCACTATTGCTAATAGTCTAGGCTGGGGTTGTCCTTGTGGATTCCTGGGAATTTCCCTAGTACCAGGTTTATCCCTAACCTCATAATGGGTCCCTCTATCAAGATATCTCTTTCATTGCTTCCCCAGCTCTAGTATCCTGTTCCCTCATGTTCTCATGCCCCCATCACCTCCCTACTATTGCCCCACCCCCACCCCTTGTTTAGTTGTGGAGGTCTCATCTATTTCCCCTTCCCAGCATGATCCATGCATCCCTCTTAGGCTTCCTCCTACATACCATGTTTGTCCTTCTGAGTCTGGGTTACTTCACTCAGGATGATATTTTCTAGTTCCATCCATTTGCCTGCAAATTTTGTGATGTCATTTTTTTTTGTTGTTGTTGTTTTGTCATTTTTTTTTTAAACATCTGAGTAATGAGCCATTGGAACACTGCGACTCTTATAAGATAAAACATTCAATTAGGGTGGCTCACTTACAGTTTCAGAGGTTCAGTCCACCATGGCAGGGAGCATGGAGGCATGCAGGCAGATAGGGTGCTAGCTACATCTCCACCAGAAGGCAACAGGAAGTCTACTCACTCATTGGGCGGTATCCGGAGCATAGGAAACCTCAAAGCCGGCCCCCACAGTCGCACATTTCCTTCAACAAGGTCACACCCACTCCAACAAAGCCCCGCCTCCTAGTAGCGCCACTCCCTGTGAGATCATGGGGCCAATTACATCCAAACCACATCGGCAACATTAAATTGCTCCTTGCCAGACGTTTGGTCACAGAGTGAAAAAGTAACAGTTGGTCCCACAGCCTTTATTTGGTTGTTAATCAACCTATACATCTTGTTTTGTTTATATATATAGTGAATATAAAGGCATCTGCCTAAGCATGCATATTGATAGGGCATGTCACAGCTGAGTCTTCTCCTTACTTTTATGAGGTAGACCATAAATAACCTGTACGTTGCCACAACGACTAAGCTAATTACATACCATTGTCTTAGGTGAAGCCACAACTAAAGAATGACGTGGGATGGAGAGAGCTTTTAATTGTTTTCTTTTTAGGTGGAAACTTGCTGAATAGATGAAAATCTGGTTGTTACCACATACAAGTTAGCTAGCGTTGGCTTTTGAGGATAACTAATCCTAAATATAGTGAGCTGGAAAGTGTTTGGTTTACACTTTAATCTTTTTTTTTTTTTTCTGCAGCTATGTTCTCTCCGATAGGCTCATAATATTTATTTGGATTTTTTGATGCACCTTAACAATCTTGGATAATTTTTGCCACATATATGTATTGAAGTTGTGCATGGTAATTATATTTGAGTACACAAACAGTACAATTTCCCATTTCAGACTGACAAGTACTTTCTTTTCCATGGGCAACTATGGAATGATGATGTGCTAAATCGAAAGGCAAAGTTCCCATGAATTTTATTTATACTTAGGCCATGTTACTAGTGCCTTTCAGAGTGCAAGTTTCATGTGCTAACATATTTGTTGTGCATTTCATAAATATATGGACAGAAAATTGATGAATAAATCCTAAATGAAAGAGATCATGAAAAATTTCAAGAATGCATTAGTGTGAGACAATAGCTATAATGTATGTGGTTGTACTTTCTTAATAGTCTTATTAGGAATCAGCAAGATGGATTTTTAAATATAGGCCTCATATGTTTTTATAAAATTTATTTATATCTATTTAAATTGACTTTTATATTGTTGTAAATGGAGTTTTTTCATTTGCTACTTGATTATAGGAAAACTATTATACCTTCTATATTGGTTTTCTAAGCAACCCAATAAAAAATATAAGATGTTGTTAATATTTCTAAACTAGTTGTCTAATATATTTTCAAATAGATAGGCAAATAAGTCTATCATACAAACAAAAAAATTAATCTCATATTTTCAATTTTTATGCCTCCCATCTTTCAATGATATAATATGTTGGCTACTATCTCTAAATCCTAGAAAGTTGCCTGTTGCTTGCTTTTTTGTTTGTTTGGTTTTTACAGTTGGTAGAGTTTAATCCAACATCTTGAGCATGCAAGCCAAATTCTCTACCACTTGTTTTCTTTTTTGATGTGTTATGTATCTCTTTTAAGTCTTTTAGTACAACAATGGCCTTGTGCATGCTAATTAATATATCAATTTGTTATTGATAGAACTCAAACACTCCAATTGGTCTTTTTAAGCTGCTAAATATACTTCAGAGTTTGTACAGTTAGAACCTTGAGTATTCTTCTATATGAACTGAACATCAGCTCTTTGTTCATGAAAATTGGCCTTTCAACCTGAGTCAATGGTTCTCCACCTGTGGGTCATGACCCCTATGATGTTGCATATCAGAAATTTACATTAAAATTCATAACTGTAGCAAAATTACTATAGTTATGAAGTAGCAACAAAATAAAATAATGTTATGGTTGGGTATCACCACAAGATGAAGAACTGTTGCAGCATTAAAAAAGTTGAGAACCACTACTCTAACTTCAGCTTGGATCAAGTCATATACTAAAACCCATGCTCAAAACTGCCATGAGAAAATTGGCTCATAACTCAAAGATAGTAATCACAACTATTTTTATTTTCAAGTTTACCACATGACATGATGTTTGTAAGTTTTCTTTCCATGTTAATGCTTAGGTATAATGGTTAATACTTCCAATTTGATTGGAAAGAAATGTTCTTGGAGAATAATACACACTCCTGAGTGAGTCTGTGTGGGTATTTCCTGAAAGGACTGACTAAAATGGAAAGACCTGCCTGAACAAGCAAGGCATCACTTGCAGGCTATAGCCTGGAAGCAGTAAACAGAAAACAGGAAAAATCCCCAAGGTGGCCACCCTCTCTCTACTTCCCTGGCTGCCATGTGAGCTGATTCTCTGTCATTCCCTGCTGGCTCCTATGGACTGGAGCCTCTGGAATCAGGAGCCCAAACATTTCTTTCTTCCTTTTAAGTTTCTTTCTGTCAGATATTTGTCATAGGGGCAGTCTTTCTGCCTCTGGGGAACTGGCCTATTACTTTGTTTTTATATAAAGCAAGCAAGATGTTTTTATACTATGGATCCTGATTTGTTTGGGGCTGTATAGACCCAAAAGAAAAGAACCACCCAGGGACTGAGGATTTTACTTCATCAGCAACAGTGCCAGTATTTTTCTGTATTCTGGATCTCATCTTCAGATGAGTACTTGCATTTCTTTTCATGTAGGGTATTGACTCCTTGTCAACATGAAGATTTGTAGTCAGCATAAATAGGACAAGGAACAATCAGAATTTGGTATGATATAAACATCCTTATTTCTTAGTAAATGAGTGGAACAATCAATTTAATTTAAAGCTTTTGCCATCGTGTATGCATGCAAAGTAAGTTTAAGTAGTAGAAGTAGAATTAAGTACACCAATAATTCTGATAGAATGGAGAAGAAACAAAGCATTTCTAATCACTGTATCAGTTAAAGTTTGGCAGACGAACAGGACTCATAATAAAATGACTCTATGACACAGAATATTTATAGGTTAGCTTGCATGAAGAAGGCAGAGTGTTCCAACAGTGGCTTTGTGTATACCAAAGAGGCTTAGACCTTTGTAGTAGCTCAGTACACAAATCTGAATGCCTCAGCAGTGACAATCTGGCACTGAACAGCTGGACGACTGACTCCTGGAAACTTTCTATTCTTATTCAGCATTGGAAGGCTGATGTTCTGATGTCTATAAAGGATGGTGGCTTTGGCAGCAGGAGAGTAGATGCCCTCAACAGCAAGGAGTAATGGTGGGCTGCAAAAGTAGTATTCAATTTCCTTCACATCATTTTATTTCTAGGTATCTACTGGAAGGTGCTGCCCATCTGTAGGAGGGTCATCGCCCCTTAGTTAATCCTTTATAGAAATCCCCTCACAGGCATACCCAGAGGTGGGTCACTCAATTGATTCCAGATCCAATGAAGGTGGCAGTCAAATAACAATAAATACAGCAGAATGAAAATTTCATTGTAGTTATAAGTACACAATTACCTATACCTTGTTGATAAATGAAACATGGCTATCACCAAGTGATTCAAGTTAAAAACAGAACTTTGGGTAAAAGGAGCTTTACATAGAAAGGATGATATTATTTTAATATTATGTAAACTTAGCAGCATATCTGCCATATATATATATATACATATATTATATATATTCAAGAATTATAACTAAGACTGATTTGAGAGATTTGAAATTATATTTAATTCTCTTTTATTTGTATTATTCTTTTAAATATTTATTTATTTTCACGGTTTAAGTTACATTTATTCTAATTTGTGAAAACTCTCATTCTGCATTGTTTCTATTGGAATGAATAAATGAAAACAAGTTTTAAATTTTTCTTTATTCTTGATAAATTCATACATATATACAATAAAATATATTCATATTTAATCCCTTTCTTCTCTCCAGCTCTCGTGATATGATCCCAAGCACATTCTTCTCCCTACTTCATATGATTTTTTTTCTTCTAACCCACTAAGTCCAGATAGTGCTGCCTACGTGTGTACATTAATGCCTGTACAACAGCACATGTGTGGAGGTCTGAGAACAACTTTGAGGCGTTGGCTCTCTCTTTGACCATGGATTCTGCAAATGAAACTCAGGCTGTCCAACTTGCATGGCAAGTGCTTTTACACATGGAAGCATCTCTCCAGCTCAGAAGATGTAGTGTTTTCATTTTATCTTTTACAAATGTATAATTTTAAAAAATTGAAATAAAACTATATTTTAAATGTCTGAAAAAAATCTCTAAATCCAAAAACATGTTTTTATAAGCCAGAAAATACTTTCTATCCTTGTTCAATCACTAACATGAGTATAGAGTACCAGAATATTTTATGAACTTTTATTGGGCCTGTTTCTTATGCCATAGAACTATTCTGATAAATATCCCAATTTTCTGTATGTTGCCTACTCAAAACTATGTCTTCCCCTCCTTTGATGAATAAATGAATAAATGAATAAATGAATAAATGAAGGACATTGTTCTTCTGTTCTCAGATAATCATGGATGAGCAATGCACACCTTCTCTCAATGTGGAATCCAGGAACGTGCCTGATAAAGTAAACAAGTGATAATCATGTTTGGATCAGCCATGAGGTACATGGTGACGTGACCCCTGTTATTTTTTGTTCTCTGTCCCTTGGCAGCTACATGTTCACATAAAACCTTGCTGTCTCCCACACAAGAAAGCTGCGTCTTTGGTGGCCATCATGTCTATTATTTGTTATTGTGTAAAGATATTTCCAGTGTATAGGTCAAAGAATAATTTCTATGAAGTCTTTTTGCAAAGATCTATTTCCTTTATAAATGAAATGCTGCTTAGATTTAAGATGAGATTTTTCTTTTAAAAACAGAGGAAATAGTTACTTGGCAGTGTTTTACCTGACGGTTCTTTAAAAGGATCCATCATCCACTACTCACAATGGCAGGGTCCTGTCAAGTCTCCCTGCACTCAACATTAGACATAATGGAATAAGACATTGGTGGGATATATGATTCCAGAGAACTGAGGGCAAAGGGGAGTAATTCAGTCATTATGATCTTGTGGAACTCTCCAGAAGAAAATATATTTAGTTTAAAAAAAATAATTGGCCATTTCCCTGGACTGAGTCTCTTTCCAATGAATGTATCAAAACCATCTGTATGTCTAGACATAGCCAAAGACAAAGTGTTCCCAATAGCATATTAAATAATAAAAATGAACAAATTAGAAAATGGATCGGTTTTAGGGAGTGTTAGTAACCCTTCTAAAGAACTGAAGGGCTAGTTTAAGTTTGCAAACTTGTTAGAATTCCAGTACAGCCACTATTTCAATATCAGTAAGTTATTGAAATACTAATTTCAAAGAAAAAGTTAACAAGATATAAAAGTTGAATGCCTTTTGACTTATTTAGGTACTCTAAATTTCTTCAATAAAATTTTTAATTTTCAGTGTGCAATAATTATGTCACTTACACCCAAATTGTTTAATTATTTCTGATTCTTTTAAAACTTTAACTATGTACATAATTTCATCTTTGAATCCTCCTTGCTACAATACAGAAATATTACTGTTTTGTATGTTGATATGTTTTTGCATTCTTGATAGATACCTTTATTACTTCTAATAGCTATTAGTCAATTTCAGTTATTATTTATTTTCTATTCTATCATCTGCAAATAGACATAGTGCTAATTCTTTCTAACATCGAGGTGATTATTTTTCTTACCCAAATAATCCAGCAAGATCTTGAAGCACAATGTTGACTAGGAAGAGACAGCTCCATCATTCTTGTTTTCCTTGTGATCTTAGAAAATATTCAGAATAATAGCTCTGGGTATTCATATTGATACCACTTTTTAGAATGAGAACATTCTATTATATTCCAGCTTGCTTAGGATTTTTATCTTGAAGGTGCATTTTCTGTATCTGAAATGACTGCATAGATCTTACTCTTTTTGTTTTGTTTTTGAGACAGGGTTTCTCTGGGTAGCTTTGCGCCTTTCCTGGAACTCACTTTGTAGACCAGGCTGGCCTCGAACTCACAGAGATCCACCTGGCTCTGCCTCCCGAGTGCTGGAAATTGAACCCACGCCCTATAAATGAACAAGTAGTGTTCTTCATCACTGAGGCATTCATCTCTTCAGCTCCTCTGTTATTATTTAAAAATTGTTTATAACTTAGAAGTTGTTTAAAGAGCTAGAAAATCATTAAAAGGTGTGTGTGCGTGCGTGTTTGTAAATGAATCTGTTTCAAAATTAGCAGTCAAATAGTTAGCTTAGATAATAAACAACATCTTCAAGACAACTGACTGTTCATGCCGGACTCTTTAAGGCAATGTTTTATTCTGATAGTTAATGTTCTCAAACAAACAAACAAACAAAAACTAAAAAGTACCACTGAATGTGTAGTAGGAGTCTCAACTTTGCTATCCTGAATATATCTGATCTTGTCTCATTTTTTAGTGTGTTTTCCTTATTGAATTTCTATCATCCTAATTGATTGTAAGTTCTCTTTTTACTATTGTATCTTAAAAATTCCAAAACATCTTGTTGATTTTCTCAAAGAACCAACTCTTTGTTTCATTGATTCTAGTGGCTGTGGAGCCCCCATCTGACTGGACTATGCCCTCTGGATACGGGAGACAGTTGTTTAGCTCAAACTGTTTGGGGGACACCCGGGCGGGGGATGGGGATCCATCCCTGGTGCATGGGCAGGCTTTTGGGAGCCTGGTGCCTATGGTGGAGCACTTTGCTCAGCAGCCTTGTTGTGGCAGGGAGGTGCTTGGACCTGCCTAGGCTTGGTGTGCCTGGCTCTACTGACTCCTCTTGGGAGACCTTGATTTGGAGCATGTGGGGATGGGCGGGGGGGGGGGGGGGGGGGGGGGTGTGGCTTGGGAAGAAGGACTGCGGGGGTGGGAGGAGGGAGGAGGTGGGATCTGTGGGTGGTATGTAGGGTGAGTAGAAAACTTCTTAATAAAAAAAATGAAAAAAAAATTCAGCAAAACAAAGTCCAAAACATGTGCATTTGAAGGATAAATTATCTAATGGAATATTTAATTGTCTCCATTTTAATTTTTTTCTGAAATGAAACCAAAATGTTCTGCTTGAATTAGAAAATGGAGAATTTTTTTCTCAAATATTTCAGATAACCAATTGGTGTGCTCTTCCCCTGGGGATGACTACTTCTCCCACTCTCAGCATCCCTGAGTTGCTCCTAATACTTTTGTAGGGTTGAGGCCTTATAGACTTTCCCTGTCCACTTTAGCAGTCCGATGTTGCCACCCTTTTTAGGCTCATGTTTAGACAGTCATGTTAGTGAGACTTTAGAAGTGTAGTTTCTGATGTTACCAAATGGCCAACCCTGAAAATATACGCGCAAATAACAGTATACTGATGGATCAGCTTATATTTAGGAATGCACACACACACACACACACACACACACACACACACACACACACACACACATACACACACACACACACATACACACACACACACACACACACACACAAACGCAACAACAATTATTGAAAGGAGAGGCCATGGATTTGAAAGAGGAAAAGGAAGAGTATATGGGAGGGATTGAAGAAAGGAAAGGTAAAGGGGAAGATGAAATTATACAACAATCTCAAACAATAAAGAAGTAATAAAATAACTTAAAAATAACTTAGATAAATTGACTAACAATACAGTCCACAAATTATTTCCCACATACAACCATCCCTTTAAAATGTGTCATGCTAATTTAATTAATTAACTTAATTATTGTCTTCTATTCTGTTTCAAAGTCATACAAAGATCACTCAATAGGACTGATTTTTGCTGGATTTTTTAATTGAAAATTCTTTTTTTCTGAATATAATATGCTGTTCAGAGAGAGACAGAGAGACGACAGAGACAGAGAAGGAATTTTGCCCTACACTTACTGGATAGTTGAAAACTCAACCATCCTCTGCCTTCCTTAATATTTCCATTCACCCCTGCTCTTGTCCTTTATAATTACTATCAAATTTTACTTACCCAATGTCAAAGAAAAAGGAACTACATTCTTTCAATGACCTAGCTTTATTTTCTTCTCATTATTTTCCTTTTACAGTTTGTCTCAAGGGATCAGTACTGACATCATTTTTTTCTTTGTGATCACACAGTAGATAATTGGAAGAGATGACTGTTGGGTGTGGATTCTTTGATCCTCTCTTTAATTTTCATTCCCTCCTCACTTCTATAACAATCTTCACTGTGCAACCCACCAACAATCTTAAGCCATTGTTCCAAGCATAAACAATGGCTATCCAGAATAAAAATTCAACTCCAAAGTACAATCTTAATTTTCATAGAACTTACAAAGCTGATTTTGAAATTTAGAGAGCAATGGTTCCTGAATATTCTAGACTTTTCCAGATAAAAACAACTGCTCTAGAAAATGATGAAATATTAAACTGCAACTATTAATCCATATGAAGATCACCACAGACATGGATAAAGCAAACTCCTGAAATATACAGTCTTCAAACAAATGATTGTACCATAGAGATTTCACATATGCACTAGAGTCCATTTGCTTGCTATCCATGGTTGGTGTCACTTCCATGTTTTAGGTAATTATGGAACCTTCCACTGTCAAAGAACAGCCATATCTTTCAAGGCTGGTAGATACACAGTCTGGCTGAATCTTTCCTTGTGGTTCTCTGGCTGGAGTGAATAGTTCAG
The DNA here is from genome assembly GCF_049852395.1 of Peromyscus maniculatus bairdii. Taxonomy (NCBI): domain Eukaryota; kingdom Metazoa; phylum Chordata; class Mammalia; order Rodentia; family Cricetidae; genus Peromyscus; species Peromyscus maniculatus. The sequence continues at coordinate 43,130,765 of NC_134857.1, forward strand.
AGAATAAGACAGACCTCATGTTACTGGGATCTCAGTGGGCCTAGGCATTCAGTTTGTCATTATTTCTCTAGGGCTAGCATTTCTTACTGGGATAGAGAGTGACAGTGAAGACCATCACATTCATTTTCTGGCTGTCAGAAAATGAGTTATTATGTGAGGAATGGATTAATTGAATCAGATGTTAGGCCACTTATAGCTGCTTTGCCAGCTGTGGTATCTGGCATGCTGCCTCTGGCTACTGTTGAACAATGTTCATTTCTTGAGTCAGGAAGCACACAGGGAAAGTTCACTTAATAAGGTAGTGTTTAGCCAGTATTTTGCTGCAGGGTGGGGTGTGTGTGTGTGTGTGTGTGTGTGTGTGTGTGTGTGTGTGTGCTGATTCTTTTCTTTATATTATTTGGAGACCTCTTGATTGATTCCCTACGAACGATCATCATGCTGGCTCACAATCTGATGTGACCTTGATAGCTGGATTAGTGATCAGTAGAAGCCACTACCCAGTCATATAAGTAGATGTCACACACTCCTGTAGTCTTTCAGTTTTTTTTTATTTTTTTATTTTTTTATCCACTGACCTGGGGCACACTTAAAGATCACCTTCTAGTGATTTGTACTTAAAAGAAAGAAAAAAAGCATAGTTTTTAGTTGGGTATATTTGATTGTTTGAGGTCATATATGTCATACTTGAGTATATATCACAAGCCGTATATCAGATTACATGAAATGGGCTAGGTTTAATTATGGACCCATTTTAGGTGACTCTGTAGCAAATTCAGGATAGGATGAAGACTATGCTATCACTTAGTCATGTAATCCTGTAGACCTAAAAGTGCTAGAAGAATAGATATGTGGAGTCTCCCTGAAAGTCTCAACAGGACAGCACAGAACAAGTGGGATCCTGAGATCATAAAATAATCTCACTTAAAAATTATCTTAGTGGAGAAGGGAGGTATTGGTGAAGATTGGGAGTCTGATTAACTCGAAATCTTGAGTCACTTATCCTAAACTGAGCATCGTCAAATTTACCGAAACAAAGGTGGCACATGAAATGTCATCCATGGGGCCAGTGAGGTGGCCAAGAGCATAAAGTCACTTGTTGCTGAGTTTAACAGTCTGAGCTTGATCAACGGGAGCCACATGGTGAAAGGAGAGAACCACAAGTTGTCCTCCAAGCCCATTTGTATGCAGTGGCATACACTTGCCCCCCCTATATACACACAATCATATGGTAAAATAAAAATGTAATAAAAGTTACAAGCTTCAGTATAATTCATATATGCTGGAGATAGTACAGCTACTATGTCCAGAGCAGGAGGAGAAGCCACAAGTGCATCCCATTCATAGGTAGCCTTGTTCTATAAGAACACCAGTGAAAAAAATCTTTGCAGTGTTTAGAGCTACATATAGTATGAAATATGCTTGTTCACTTCAGGTGGATGAGAGGTAACTGGATACATAAAAATGCACTGGTATTGATAATTGTTGATTTGGTTAGCAGTCTGGAAAAAATACAGGATGAGGAGTTCTTCCAAGAGATGCATGGGTTAAGCTATGGAGCTGGATACCTAAGTGTCTTATTTCAAACTGGTGATAACACTTCCCACTAGGGGATCATGCTGGTCCTGGTCATTGTGTCTGATCTATTTCTATCATTTTTGTAAACTGCCGGTAGCTGATAGATACCCTGCAACAGGCTTTCTTTTGGGCTACCAACCAAATCATAACATGGAGACGTATTAATTGTGAATGCTTGGCCTTAGCTTAGGCTTGTTTCTTGCTAGTTCTTATAACTTAACCTGTTTCTCTTCATCTATGTTTTGCCTCAGGGCTTTTTACCTTTCTTTCCTTCTGTATATCTTGCTTTCACTGCCTCTCCATGTCTGGCTGGTAACTGCCTGGCTTCTGGCCCCAGGAATGTTCCTCTCGTTCTCCCTCTTTCTCTTCTCCTTCTTCTCTCTTGCCTAGATTTCTCCTCCTACTTATTTTCTCTGCCTGCCAGCCCCACCTATGCCTCTCCTGCCTAGCTATTGGCCATTCAGCTTTTTATTAGAACAATCAGGTGCCTTAGGCAGGCAAGGTGAAATAGCAACACATCTCTACATAATTAATGAAGTGTAGCATAAACAAATGTAACACTTCTTTACATCATTAACTAAGGCAGCAGAAACAAATGTAACACATCTTTACACAGCTAAAGTAATAGTCCACAACAACATACTTTGTTGTGTTCTGTAGAAATTTAATTAATCTCTCTCATTAGGAAAAAAAAGAGTTGTTATACTACTTGTTAATGCTTTAAGAGTGGACGGTACCTTGGTGAGTTGGAGCCAAGGACAACACAGTCATGCCATGCAACAGAGCTCACGTGAGAGGTTTATTGGGGAGGAGGGGTGCAGAAATGGCCTCTGAGTGAGAGCAGAAAGAAGAGAGAAAGTGAGGAGAGGAGGTGCTTGCTTTTTATAAGGGGACATAGTGCATGTAAATATGGAGAGTGTGGAGACTCAGTGGTGGCAGTAATCACAGTGTCCCATCTTGGCTACAGCTGACAATGTGTCTTGCTATTGTTCTCTCCCTGAGGGCAGGTTGTTGTAAATGTCTGAATGCTAACAGTACCTACTCATAAATTGAGGAGGGTTCTATGACTTTGAATTGTCATGCCTTCACAAAATATCAATTCTTTGAGTTTCCTTCAATATTTCCCACAAACCTCCACATTTATATTTATATTTTTCTCCTACAACTCTGAGTGTCCCATCAAAACTAAAATCCAACTACTGAGATCCTCATTGGTACTCTGGGTTGACTTATATCTGGGTTCCCACCTAGGATCTGAAGCAATGCACTGAGCTGGGCCAAACTTCACCCTAGGCAATCTGTTATCTGGGTCATACCATGCACATCCTAGAGTGGTAATAACACTGAGACCATCAATGTCAAAAACATGGACCTCATAGTCTGTAGCAATTTACAGAGCTACATAAAGGACAAGCTTGTATCCACTGACCTCTAGGAATCTGTTGGACCATATGTCGGGGTTCAACTTCTGAGTCTGTTTCAAAGTAAGATTTTGTGAGAATGTTGTACCCTGAGTCCCTCAAAGACCACCAAGAGTCCTAATCCGATGCAAAGTCTTTTTATTGCGAGTTAGCTTGGGACTCTCCATCCATCTGATGTAGTAGCAGAGCAGAAGAGACCCTGAGTAGCAACGGGGCAGGGTTTTTAAAGCAAAGGGGTCTTGGGGTCTACAGACTACATAGGAACAGACTCTGGATTGGTTTATGTGAACGGCAATCATATTAGTAACTTTTAATTGGCTATAGTTAGTTACCATTTTGGGGCAGGCCTGGACAAGTCCCAGTACTTACTGACTGTGGGGAATGGTTCAGTGGCCCAGGGTCTGTCCTTGACTCATGCACATAGCTCTGAGGGGTCCCAGACAGTAAACAACTGGCTGAACCTTGAGCAGTCAGAGTACGTGCAGAAAGGGAGCTACTGCAAGGACTATGTCTTTTGTTCACGGCCCTCCCAGAAACTGCTTGCTTAAGTCTCAGGAAACTGAAATTGGGGCCTGGTCTCTGAGAGAAGACTGAGCAGCCTGTTATGGTGTCTGCCTGGTCCTTTCAATAATAGTTCTTCTCCCTCATGTTAGGCCTGAAGCTGCCTAACCAACAACTCACCTTCAATATCTCCTCCCTACATGGCTTGATGGATTTTTCAGAAATGATTCCTAGAATCTTCAGGAGACTCAGCCTTAGAAGTTTGGCTTTACTCGGGTGTTTCTGCTTCTCTGTGGATCAAGGCAGTACTTTTAACAAAAAGGAGACAAGGATGCTGAACTTCCCTTGATCCTAATGTATCAACAAATTCCCCTCAGTATTCTAGTAAGCAACTCACTGTGAAGAGCCACCCATGTCCAAATGGTGAGAGGCTAGGACTCACGAGACTCTTACCTATCACAAGGGATACAGAATCTCCACATTCCATGTCTTCTCATAAATTATTAGAGGAACTGTTTATTGTCACTGGATAACTTGACCAAAATTTAACCAAGTTCCCCATCTCGCACAGGTCTCTAAACAAGTTATAACTTGTCCCAGAAAGTAAACTTAGTATTAACACAAGAGTGACTTTCTGAATGACCCCCTCTGGAACAGGCTGACCTCCTACTTCAGCTCTCAGGACAAGCTTCTGCCTTTCCTATTTTCACTTCTCCATTAAAGAAAACACTTAGTGTTCTGACACTGAAGATTCTCACGGGTTTTCTGGTCGATCTTGTGGTTAGAACACTCTCTTGAGTGCATTGTGACTCTTTTTGACTGAAATCTCTCCTTAACTAAGTCTGGATGGTTATGTTATTGTATTAGTGTCTCTCAATTAGCATTCTCTGCAGGAGAGAAGCTGCTGATGCTCTTAGCAGCCACAGGACCAGCATGACTTGGCCCTTGCATGTCATCCAGTCTCTCTATTGCTCAGCCAGGTATTTACACACAGGCCTGGGATCAGCTTCATTTGGTGAGAATAGGAATCACCTGTGAGCTCAACCGCATAGAGGGGTGACCTTGCTGCTCTTATTAGCTGTTCAATCACTAGATGCAGAGACTGATGCTGAGCCTGTGTCCAGCCATACTACAGGAACCCCTGTAGCGGCACAGACACTTCTGATAAATCAATTGAGACTAATTGAGCCCTGGAGGGAAAAGTAATCACCTCCTGCTGGGAGCTTTTCATACACACTTTAGAAGTCTTCTGCCTAACTATAGCTCCTCTAGCAAAACTGTCCAAAGAACTCAGACCACCTTAGGTGGTTTTTGTTAGATTTATTTTGTATTTTATGTGTATGGGCATTTTGCCTGAATATATGTCTATGTACCAGGTGTGTGCAATGCCCTAGGAGGCCAGAAAGAGGATGTCATATTCCCTGAAAATGGAGTTATTGACAGTTGTGAGTCACCACGTGGGTGTTTCAAATCAAACCTGAGTCATCCGGAGGAGCAGCCAGTGCTCCTAAGGGCTGAGTCATCTTTCCAGCCTTGCCACCTGAGTTTGATGTGACACCTCACGCAACACTGATTCAGAACAAGGGACGCATTTTCAAACAAAGGGCACTGCAACACTGGGGAAAGGAAACACTATGCCTGGAAGCCAGAGTGTTGGATTCCATCTGTGAGGCAGCAACTGTGCCCCTGCAAGAGCAAGCAGAGGGGATCAGCAACTTTTCCTATCACTTGGAAAGCATGTTGGGCAGAAACAACCTCCCAGATGACCCAGGAGGTAATTTAGTAATGTCCTAGACTCTTCTCAACCCAGTTGAGTTGGCTGTCATAATAACCATCCCAGCAAGCTAGGGTTCAGACACTTTTGGGGTTGACCACCTGAGTCACTCTAAGAGAGACACTGAATGAGGCCACTTTTCCTGAAGTCTGACAGTTGTAGCACTGGAAATCCTCCACTCCAGGACACCCTTCTGCTTTAGGAAAAACAAACTTAAAACTCTCTTGCTCCTTGAAGATATCTCATCTCAGACTCAGGCAAATTGGGGTGGGTGGCTGACTTATTCCAATCATTGTACAATGCATACATCCAAAGTGCTTGTCAAAATAAAAAAACTACAGAATGGTGGTAAGAGGAAAAGATGATACATATAACTGAGGAATCCAGGGTCATTTTTGGTAGCATAAATTGTGTCTCAACTGGCTTAAGTCTATGGAAGATTGATTTCATTTTAAGAATTAGAATTACACATATTTCTTTGGGGAGAAGCAATTAGGTGGTCATTGTCAAAGTGGGGCTAGGAGAGATTATGCACCTATGGTGGTTTGAAAGATAATGGCCCCCAAAGGGAGTGCCACTATTAGGAGGTGTGGCCTTGTTGTAGTGATGTGGTCTTGCTGTAGGAAATGTGAGCGCAGGCTTTGTTTTTGTTTTTGTTTTTGTTTTTGTTTTTGTTTTTTTTAATCAAACTTCACTCAGGGTGACAGCTAAGTGATTTCTGGTTGCCTCCCTATCAAGATGATAATAGACTGAACCTCTGAAACTGTAAGTGAGCCATACCAATTAAATGTTTTCTTTAGAAGCGTTGGCATGGTCATGGTGTCTCTTCACAGCAATGAAATCCCTAAGACAGCACCTATCTGGGAATGGCCTATTATTTCTGTTCTTGAGGAGATGCCTCACAGCCTAAGTGATAATGCCTTCTCATTATAGCTCAGAAATTAATGGTATTAGATTGATCCATACATGGTGTGTGAACTTTGCCTGAGTGTGATTGGGGATTTCTACATGAATATTATCCAGTAGAACACCAGAATTAGGGAGTTTTGAGGGTATGTCTATTCCAAAGAATATAATATCCTTTATATTTGGCTGGCTGTGGTGGTAATCCCACTGATTGGAAGGCTGAGACATGATCACAAGTTCTAGGCCTACTGGAGCATAGCAAGATTTTGTCTCAAGAAGAAAGGTGGGGGGGAGGGAGGAAAGGAGGAAAGAAGGAAAAGAAGGGAAGAAGGAAGGAAGAAAACAAAGGGAGATACAAAAGAATTCAAGGGCAGAGAGAAGTTTTAGCAGTTAAGAAACTGTACTGCTGCTCTGCTTTTTCAGAGGATCCAAGTTCTCCTCCTAACACCCATGTTGGACATCTCACAACTATCTTTAACTGTAGTTCCAAGGATCAAACACCCTCTTCTGTATTCTGCAGGCACCTGCACTGTACTCATTGATGCACAAATAACTCTCTCTCTCTCTCTCTCTCTCTCTCTCTCTCTCTCTCTCTCTCTCTCTCTCTCTCACACACACACACACACACACACACATACTTCTTAAATTTAAAAATGGGTGTATTAATAAATAATGTATTAAACATTATGTTTTCTTTGTAGATATTGGAGTGATAGTTCAGCTGTTAAAAGCACTGGCTGCTCATGCATAGAACCCAGGACCAATTTCTGGCACTCACATTCTAGGTCACAAGGGTCTAGAATTACAGCTCCAGCTCTGCCTTCTGGTTTCCAAGAGCAACACAGCATGTGGTACAGAGCATAAGCAGTCAAAGCACCTATGCACATAAAATAAAAATAAATACATCTTTGGGTGTAGGGAGGCAGCCTCTAACCCCAGCAGACACTCTCTGGGAACCCACAGGCCACTCTGACCAGGCAAGCAGATAGGTTGACTGCAGATCTTCAACTCTCCTGCTGTTCCTCCAAATCCAGTCTCTTAGTCTCACCCCCCCCCCCCCCCCCCCGGCTCTGCAAGAGAACACCTACTGGAACCTCCCTTCCTCTCCTGCATCTATCTCCAGTAGATCACACAGATCTCCAACTTGAAACTTCCTTACCCCCACCCATTCTTTCATCCTAAATCCCACTTCCAGAAGGCACTCCCTGGGAACCCAGAGGCTACTTAGGCCAGGGAAGCAGGTACGATAACTGCAGATCTTTATCTTTCCCTCTGCTCTTCCAAATCTGATCCCCCGCTTTTATCACTAGCTCTTAAGCAGACCTGCTGTGGTCTCTTCTCCTTCTCTGCACCCATTCTCAGGGGACTAAGCCGATCTGAGTGAAACAACCTGCTTTTCTCCTTCCTGTGGATCCCCTCAGCTTTCCCCACTCTCATCCCCCAGGCATCTCCACTCCCAATATTCAGAACCTGGAACATCTGGTGTCTACACGTATTAAGACACCAGAAGAATTTCTTACCTGGCAGCACTCAGCCACCACACTTGCCAAAGAATCAGACAGTGCAACAGAAACTAAGAAATGAAACACCCACCCAACAAATACAAGATAAGATATCAGCACCTAGAATTGCAGTCTTCCATACCCCAGATGTCTATATGCCAGCACATAAATACTATCAGTGACAGCCAGGACATTATGTCTCCACTAGAGCCCCACCATGGTAGTCCCTGTGTATTCCTACATAGCTGAAGCACAAGAAAAAGACATTAAAGCAGCCTTCATGAATATGATAGAGGTTCTTCAAGAGCAATGAATGACTCCCTTAAATCTATGGAAACACAAACAGTGGAAGGAAATGAATAAAATAGCTCAATACCTTAACATGGAAATAGAATCAATAAAGAAAATTCAAATGGAGGGAATTTTAGAAATGAAAACTAGGAACTTGAACAGGAAGCACAGAGGCAAGCTTCATCAACAGAATATAAGAGATGGAAAAAAGACTCTCAGGCACTGGAGACACAATAGAAGAAATGGATAGTTCAGTCAAAGAAAATGTTAAATCTAAAAAACTCCAGGCACAAAACTTCCAGGAAATCTGGGATAATTACACAAAGACCAAATCCAAGAATAATAGGAACAGAAGGAGAAGAATCTGAATTCAAAGACACAGAAAATATATTCAACAAAGCTATAGAAGAAAATTTCTCTCACCTAAATAAAGATATCCCTATCAAGGTACAAGAAATATGCAGAAAACCAAAATGAACTGGATCAGAAAAGAAAGTCCCCTCGGCACATAATAATTAAAATACTAAATGTACAGAACAAAGAATAATAAAAACCACAAAGGAAATAGAACAAGTAACCTATAAAGGCAGACATATCTTACACCCAACTTTGCAATGGAAACTAAAAGTCTGAAGGGCCTGGATAGATGTTCTGCAGAGTCTGGGAGACTATACCCAGCAAAACATAGATGGAGAAAATACTCTATTTCATGATAAAGCCAAACTTAACATCTATCTGTAGATCAAGCCCAACACAAGGTGCTAGAAGGAAAATTCCAACTCATAAAGGTTAACTACATCCAAAAAACCCACATGGAATAAATAATTCCAGAGGAACAAAATTAGAAGAGGGGAAACACACACACACACACACACACACACACACACACACACACACACACACACACACACACACACTACCACCACCTCAACTACAACCACTACTACCACCAACACAGCAACAAAATAAGAGGAATCAACAGTCATTGTTCTTTGATATGTCTCAACATCAGTCATCTCAATTTCCCAGTAAAAAGACACAGACTAACAGAACTGATGATAAAATAGATCAATCCTTCTGCTGCATCCAAGACACACCTTAATATCAAAGACAGACAACAGCTCAGGGTCAAAGGATAGAAAAAGATAATCCAAGAAAATGGACCTAAGAACCAAACTGGTGCAGCCATTTTCATATCTGACAAAACAGACTTCAAATCAAAACCAATCAGAAGAAATAGGGAAGGACAACACATAATCATCAAAGGAAAAGTTCACCAAGAGCACAATGTAATTCTTAACATCTATACCTATACACAAAGGCAGTCAAGTTCATAAAAGAAATACTGCTATAGCTTAGATCAGATATTGACCCTCACACATTGATAGTATATATGGGAATGTATTTTTATACAATAGTATAAAATATCTTGTGGTAACTCTAACCAAACAAGTGAAAGACTTATATGATAAAAACTTTAAGAGACTGAAGAAAGAAACTGAAGAAGATATTAGAATATGGAAATATCTCTCATGATCGTGGATCAGTTGGATTAATGTAGTAAAAGTTTCCATCCTCTTAAAAGCTACTACTAAGATTCATTGCAATCCTTAGCAAGATTCCAACACAAATTCTCATATCTTGAAAGGATGATTTTCAGCTTCATATTGAAACACAAGAACCCAGGATAGCTAAAACAATCTTGAATAATAAATGAATTTCTGGAGGCTTCAACTTGTACTACAATAATACACTAATAAAATCAGCATGGTTTTGGCACAAAAGAGACACATTGATCAATGGAATCAAATTGAAGACCTGGCCACAAGTCCACATAGCTATCAACATCTGATTTTTTATAAAGAAGTCAGAAATACACACTGGAAAAAGATAGCATCTTCAACAAATGGTGCTAGTCAACTGGATGTCTGCATGCAAAAGAAAGCAGATAGAACCATACTTATCACCCTTCACTAAACTCAAATCCAAGTGGATCAAAGACCTCAACATAGAACCTGATACACTGAAACCTGATAGTGGGCAGAATGGGGAATAGCTTTGAACACATTGGCACAGGAGACAAGTTCCTGAACAGAACACCAATAGCACAAGCACAAAGTCGACAAATAACTAAAGGCACCTCATGAAACTGAGAAGGTTCTACACAGCAAAGGACACTGTCATTTGAACAAACTGACAGACCACAGAATGGGAAAAGAATTTTATCAACTACACATCTGATAGAAGGCTAATATCCAAACTAAAAAAAAAAAAAAAAAGAACTCAGAAAAGTAGGTATCAAGAAAACAAATAATCCAATTAAAATTGAGGTGTAGATCTAAACAGAGAATTCTCAAAAGAGGAAACTCAAATGGCTGAGAAAAAGAAATAGTCCATATCCTTAGCTCTCAAATAGCTGAGAAAAAGAAATAGTCCATATCCTTAGCTATCAGGGAAATGTAAATTGAAACTACTTAGAGATTTCATCTTACATCTGTCAGAATGGCTAAGATCAATAAAACAAATGACAGTTCATGTTGTTGAGGATGTGGAGTAAGAGAATACTCCTTCGTTGCTGATGGGAGTGCAAATGGCACTATGGAAATCACTGTGGCAGTTCCTTGGGAGGATGGGAATTGATCTACCTCAAGATCCAGCTACACTACTCTTGGGCATGTACCCAAAGGATGCTTCCTCCTGTCTACAAAGAAACCTGTTGAATCATGTTCATTGCCGCCTTATTGATAACAGTCAGAAATTGGAAACAATCAAGATGCCCCTCAACAGAAGAATAGATAGATAAAGAAAATGTGGTACATTTATACAATAGCGTATTATTTAACCATCAGAAAAAAAAATGACATCATGAAATTTGCAAGCAAATGGATGGAACTAGAAACAAATCACCCTGAGTGAGATAACCCAGACCCAGAAAGATGAATACGGTATGTATTTGATTATATGTGGATAACTGAGGTTAAGTCTTTGATAATCAAGCTACAATTCATAGAATCATAGAGGTTAGGTACAGAGTAAGGGTCTACAGGGCACAAGTAGATCTCATCAGAAAAGGGAAGTGGAATAGATAGTTGTGGTGAATGGAGGGGGATTAGAATGGGAGTATTGAGTGGGAAGGGGCAGACGAGAAAGGGATGAGGGAGGGAATATGGTGAGAGAAAACTAAAATGAAGGGCCACTTGATTGATAGTATGGAAACCTAATACAGTAGAAGTTTTTAAAATATCTACATATATATTAAGGTAATCTAAATAAATGGGGAGTCAGAATCCCACCTTGCCATTTTCTGTCACAGAATGAAGCTTCTAGTACTAGGTTTAGGTTACATCTAATTGAGTTATTGGCCAAAGGGCTCCCGTGCGAATCTCCAGAAAACCCAGGCTGTTGCCAAGACAATGAGTTGTTCTCCACAAGCTGATAGCCAGGCCCCATTCCTGAAGACAGCGCCTATGCAGCACATGAAGTTAAGCTGGTGCTTACATAGAGTCTTCACTTTGGGACCTATCGTGAAATTAAATAAGACTGGACTAAACCCCTCCCCCAAATTACTCACATAATGGCATTTTGCTATACTCCTAGATCGGTGTCTTTCTCAGTCATCATCAGAGAAGTTTCCTCCTGGAGCAGATACGAACAAATACAGAGACCCACAGATCCATATAATGCAGAAAGTGAGAGACCTTGAAACACTCGGCCCTAAACAGGATGTCTCTATCAAGTCCCTTCCTCCAGGACCCAGAAAGCCCCATGGAAGAGGAGGTTGAAAGAGTGTTAGTGATAGAGGGTATGAAGGACACCAAACAATCAAGACCCTCTAAATTAACACAAGTAAAGCTCAGACAAACTCACAGAGATTGAAGCAGCATGTACAGGGCCTGCATAGATCCGCACCAGGTCTTTTATGTCCATATTATGGCTTCCAGTTTACTATTTTTATGGAATTACTATGTTTGTGAAGGCATGGGTCTCTGATTCTGGTGCCTTCTCTTGAGCTTTTTTCACTTTGTTGATTCGTTTTGTACAACTGGATGAACAGATTTTCTTTCATCTCATTATATTTTATCTTGTTATATTTAATTATTATCCCTTAGAAGCCTGCTCTTATTTTTTTTCTAATTAGAGACAAAAAGGGAGTGGATCCAGATAGAAGGGGAGGTGAGGAGGAACTGGGAGGAATAGATGGAGGAGAAATAATCAGAATATAATAAGTGAGGGAGGAAAATCTATTTTCAGAAAAGGGAAAAATAAGCAAAAAAATAAATTTTTAAAAAATTATCACTTCTTTCTGTGTTAATTGCTCAAGTGAAAAATAATGACATTTGTTAGTCAGATAATGCCTAATTAATGCATTAATTTCTGAGCAACATCTGGTTATTGCCCAGATTTTCCAGTAAAGATGCTAATCTGAATAAAAATGATTTAAGAGCTCAATGAAGGCTGGCACTCTGGTTCCCGCCATCGATGATCATCCATAGCATTTTCAAAGAGACGATTCCAAGAAAGGTTCACAATGAGAGTGAAAGTCTTTTTCCAGCTGCTGAGAAGATGCTTAATTCATTCATTCATTCATTAAAATTTGTACAATTTATCAATAGACTTAGGTAAAATCACAAAGCTAGTCCAGGAGTAAGAGATATGAATTCACTTAATGAGTTTCTGTAACTTCCAGCCTCAGACTCCACTTGGGCCTGGCAATAAGCCCAGCCAATGGCTAAGGGGCCATCTCCACTCTGGCATGGGATTCTTGTTTTGCAGTTTCATCCCAGAAGATTCCTTTCTGTGCCCTGATGACATTTTGTACTTGGAAGGAGTGCTTTTGTTTTGAGTCCTTCTGAGCTATTTACATGCAGCACCTGCTTCCCATCTGTGAATGCTCATAGTCCACTCAACATCTACTGTTGTCATTGTCTACCAGTGTTCTCAGCTAACTGCTCACAAAGTTCCGGAGTTTCTGTTGTGAACCCTGAGAATGTAATTTCGCTGTCTTCTTGCACTTCTCTGGTATAGGAACATCCACTAGGCACAGACATTTCCTGTCTAGATTCTCTTTTAATTTTTCCCCCTTCCTTTGAGTCTGTTCTCTCCCATGCATGCCTAATTTAGATAGGGTTACATAATACAGTGGCTCATTCTGGCAGGGTGCACTACTTTCTGGTCAAGATCCCCAGTGGTACACCTCTCTGTGTTGACATTTATTCCCGTAATTATACATTCCTATGGCGTGTTCGGAAACTGTAAATCACTCAATAGATTGTTTTGACTCTAAATAAAACATGGAATATATTGTTAATAACTGATGAATTTTTGGTTCAAATGCTATAATTAGACACCCAAAACAATGCTACTCTATGGATTAACATCTTGAGGTCTTAACCTATCATCCATCTTTGAAAATATGTACTTTCTCCCCATCTCACTATTCAAGCAGGAAATTGAGAATATATTTCGATCATTAAGAGAAGCATGTAGAAGGGCTCCCACAGAATGTTGCTACAGCCTGAGTGGCTTAAATAAATAAACATTTCTTAACCACAATCCTAGTGATTTGGAGGGTCAAGGCTAAGGGTGAGGAGATTCAGTACGTGGATGTTCTGCTTTCTGCTGTGCAGACAGCTATGGCTGTACTGTTGTTTCATTCCCACTTGTCAGTGAACAGGGGAGAAAAGACAACTTGTTCCTCCTGGATCTCCTCGTGAATGCACCAATCCTGTCATGGGAGTTCCACCCTGTGACTTAGTGACATTCCAGTGGCTGCACTTCTCAAAGCACTGCATTTATGCCTCAGAGTTCAACATAGGACATTTGAGGGGGCATACATATGTGGTCCATAACATGCAATTTTCCAGGTACGCTTGGGGGAGGCAGTAAGAGAAGAGCTGCATTAAATAGCTGCACCACTTCTGATACTTACACTGGGCATGGTTTGCAAAGGCAAGCATTGTGCTTTCAGTGTCCAAGGTTCATATGTTTCAAATGCTAGCCCTAGCTGATAGTACTCATTTGCAAGGTTGTAGAGTCTTTGGGATGTTGAGGTCTGATGGAGGTTATGGGCTAATGGGTGGTGAGCTTGGAGATTTTATAACCCACTCCCACTTCCTGTCCACTTTATGACTACAATTGTGATGTGACCAGCTGCCTCAGGTTCCTGCTGTTATACCTTTCTTCCTATGATGGTTTGTTTCTGTCTTAGTTATCATGAAGATAACAACTCTTTTATAAGAATTTAATTTAATTGGGGTGGCTTACAGTTTCAGAGGTTTAGTCCATTATCATCATGGTGGGACGTGGTGGCATGCAGGCAGACATGGTGCTGGAGAAGGAGCTGAGAGTTCTACATCTTGATCCAAAGGCAACAGGAAGTGAACTGTGTCTACACTGAGCTTGGCTTGAACATAGGAGACCTCAAAGCCCACCCCCACAGTGACACACTTCCTTCAGCAAAGCCCCACCTACTGCAACAAAGCCACACCTCCTAATAGTGCCATCCCTATGAACTTATGAACCAATTACATTCACACGACCACAGTATCCCTTCTTCAATGGTGACTACTAAATAAACTCTTCCTTCCCTGAGTTGCTTTTGTCCTGTAACTTGTCAAGAGCCAAAGTTTTTGTAGCCCTGTCACAACCACTGGTTTGTAAGCTTGAGTCTAGGTGAGATGTTAGGTCATCTCGTGCCCAAGGGGAGCTGCTGTTATGAAAAGGTCATGTAGTTGCACATAAACATGTGTATACATATGCTTTCGCTCCATGTTCTAACTCTAGGGGTGAACAAGAAGCAAAGATTCTAAAACGCATTGTGCTATGGCTACATACACATCATTCAGTCAAGGTGAAGGTTACAAACAGAAACTGAGGCTAGAGAAATGACTTATTATTTGAGTGTTTGGAGTTTGGAATTTGGTTCAAGGAGACCTACCACTGTCTCTAGGAGATCCAATGCCCTGTCTGGCCTTCATGGGCACTGCAGTCTCCTGCATATAACCACACATAAACATACACTCACACCATACACATAGTTGAAAATTTAAAAATAAAATCCTAGCCGGGCGGTGGTGGCGCACGCCTTTAATCCCAGCACTCGGGAGGCAGAGCCAGGTGGATCTCTGTGAGTTCGAGGCCAGCCTGGGCTACCAAGTAAGCTCCAGGAAAGGCGCAAAGTTACACAGAGAAACCCTGTCTTGAAAAAAACAAAAACAACAACAAAACAACAACAACAACAAAATCCTCAAAATAGGAATTAATTTTGATTGTGAAAAAAATGGAAGTAATGGCTCTTGCACACCTGAGATTTATATTTACTATGCCCAAAGGCTTCCCAGGTATTGTTCATTGTCCCTGATTGGGGACTAACAACTCCCCATTTGTCACACCAGGATTTTCTTTGCATTATATTTATCTTCAGGTCACCTAAAGATCTGATGCTTATGTTGTGAATTCTGACACAGGAGAGACAATGCTATTCTATAAGATATAACAAGAGTACCACCATGTTTTCTTATTTTTAATCAAAAATTGTTTCGTACATTATATTTTGGTCATGGTTTCCCCTCCCCCACCTACTCCCAGATCCTCTCCACTTCCTTTACCTAGCTACCCAACTTTCTGTTTAAAAAAAATGTGCAAGAAATAAAACTGGACAAAACCACAAAAAACAAAAACAAATAGGCAAAAAAAGACAAAAAAAAATGCCCAAACAAAGCAAAATAAAAGAAAAAGTCCACAAAAATACCTTTGAGTTCATTTTGTGTTGACCAAATGTTCATGGGTATTGAACTTGCCCTGGAGTATGATTGATAAACTCAGTGACATTCCATTGGAGAAAACTAATTTTCCTTTTGCTAGCTGGTATCAATTTATCTGTTTGGTTAGGAGTGAGATCACATGTCCACTTCCTCAATTGCAGTACTGTGCCCATTTCTGATTTGAATTTGTTCAGATCTGTGCATGCTGCTACAATCTCAGAGTTCATATGTGCATCCCTTTTGTGTGTGGAAAACAGTGTTTCCTTGGAGTTATGCATCACCTCTGGCTCTTAAAATCTTTCTTCCACCTCTTCTGCATAGATCCCTGTCTTAAGAGTTTCCATTGCTGTGAAGAGAAATCATGACCTCAACAACTCTTATAAATGAAAACATTTCATTAAGACTGGTATACAATTTCAGAGTTTTAGTCCATTATTGTCATGGCGGGAAACATGGCAGTATTCAGGCAGCTATGGCACTGGAGAAGGATCTGAGAATTCTCAACTTGATTGCAGGCAGCAAAAGGAAATGGTGAGCCACAGTGGGCATAGCAGGAGCATATAGGACCTCACAATCCACCCCCTCAGTGACACACTTCCTCCAACAAAGTCATGCCTCCAAATAGTGCCACTCCCTATAGGCCAAGCATTCAAACACATAGTCTATGGGGGTTATTCCTATTCAAACCACCACAATTCCCAAACCTTGAGAGTTGGGGTTTGATTAAGACATCTTATTTAGGACTGAGCATTCTAAAGTCTCTCACTTTCGGTACCACCATGTTTTCTAAAAGCAACTTTATTGAGATATCATTTTCTTAGCAAAACATTTACCCACCATAACTGCAAGTCAACAATACCAGTGAATTTAATGATTTGTGTCAAGAATCCCTACAGCCCAGCTTCACATCAAAGTCTGTCATGCAGAATGTTCTTTCATGTCCCTCTGTAGTCTATTATTCTGGCTCCCCCAGGCCTACGTAAGTACTGATGTGTTTCCCATTGCTATAGTGTTCCTTTCCCTAAACATTTTGTGTTATGTGGACTCACAAAATATGTGGAATTTTGCATCAGACATTGCTCATCTAGCATAAAATATTTGACGTTTGTTCACATGCTGCAGGGATGCACATATCACATCTAAAAAATGCACTCATTGGTTGTTGGACATTTGAATTGTTTCCAAATTTAGGCTTTATGAGTAATGCAGACTGAATACTTGTTTCTGTGTATTTATAGAACCATGTTTTTGAGAGAGGATGCTCCAAATCAGGCAGAAGAACTTAGAGAAGGAAGTCACATACTATCCAGAATATAGAAAGTAAGGCAAGCTTGGAGGGTGGAGGATGTTGTATATTCACAATAAATAACAATAAAATGATTGGTTATACTTGTGAATAAGAAGGGGGATTAATGACTTTAACAGGAGATTCACTCCAAAGCACAACTTGCCAGAAGATGTGCACATACAGACATACACACCCCATGTCTCACTACCATTCTGAGCCTTCTGACATCGCCACTTTCTAAAAAAATAGAATGCCAATGCATTCATCTCACTGATTCTGGAATCTCTGGTTTGTTCATAGCACATCCTGATCATTATCTATCACTCATGTATGAGTGACAGGAGCTCCGATAACTTCTCTAATACGATGACATATTAGCAGTAGAGGAAACTGGAAGAAACAAAAAACTAAAGTCAAGCCTCGTTCACAGAGATGAATGTCTCTTCACAAACTCTCCAGTGGTTTCCCTGAACTCAGCCCTAACCTTCTGCCTTGCTCTAGTTACATAGACTAACAACTTCAGCAGAATGCTGTGTCTGAGCAGATGGTATAATAAGGAAGGATAAGTGACCTTGAGTTTAACATCACTCAGAAGGCATGGCAGAGGAAACTCTTACATCTCTAGTGTTGAAAATGAGTGAAAATGATCCAGATTCCAATATTTGTGATTCATCCCAAGAGGATCATTGGTCTTGAAAATCAGGACCATTTAAATGCACCTACCAGAAATAGCCACCAAAAATTGTTTAGCACTTTTTTTGTGTGAATGTATGAGCAGAATGAAATTGAGCAAGGAGCTCTGTGCCTTCTGTAAGCATTTACCCCACAGATCAACATCTCCACGAGGAGTGTCACTGACATTCTCTGATCATTCTGGGATTGATGCTAGATGTTCAGTAGTGAACTTCTTTGATGGGAAGAAACTTGCTATCTTCATTGCTATATGAATCAGTAAAAGTCCAATGATTGTCTCTTAGAGGCTGATGGTATCCTGACCCTCCTCTCAAATAATATGTACTATTTCAAGCTAGTTCTTTTTATTGTTTTTGGTCTCAGATCTTCCTTCATATCCTCTGTTAGACTCACATTAATGTTGTGAATCTTTAAACATTTTATATGATCTCTTGCTATTCAGAATCATCCATATTATTCTAAATGATTGAATTTGTGCATTTATTTTGCACTTCAGCCATATTACTGGTCTCTTGTGACTTCTCAGTTAAACCAAATGTACCCTACAAAAATGAAACAAGTACATGCACAAGCTGTTAATATGCTGATTGCAATCTGACCTCTACCCTTGCAATCTCCCCCACTGGATAAAACAAAACAAAATTTGACAGAAAAGAAAAGAGAAAAAAGAAAAGAAAGGAAAAATCTCCAAGTGGAAGCTGAAGTGTGGCACAGTGAGTTACACAGTTTACCGTTTAGTCCTTATGTCATTACTTGTCAGTGTTCATTGGTCTGGTTTGAGGCCTCAGGTTTCTGCTACATCATCAATACTGGGCCCTCACTGCTCCTCTTGGATATCCTATTGTTGTCTGGAGATCCTGCAACTTTGAGTCTGCAGGACCATCCCCTTTACGAGCTCCAGCAGATCAAAGATGGAATGGATAATGGGATGGGCCAACTCATAGCCCAGGTTTCGGGTCTGGGTGGTTGCTGGGTTGGTCATCCTCCCAGCTCTCCCTCATCCTCAACACCAAGGTGAGCTCTCCAGCACTGCCCTGGCTAGCTCGCCCTATGTAGTCATACAACAAGGAATGGGGCAAGTACTTCTCTTCTCATGTTCTCAGGCCAGCTTGCCCACACCCACACCACCAGGGCCAGCTCTACTGTGTTGTCCAGCTGAGGTGTAGGGGCCACTCTGCCGAGTGCTGCAGCTGGTAGTAGGACTAGCTCTCCCATGCTCACAACATGGGTTGGCTTACCCATGCCATCACCAGCAGGGCCAGCTCTTCTGTGCTGCCTAGGTGAAGTACAGGGCCTGCTTTCCTTAGTGCAGCAGCCAGTGAGATGCTGGGCCAGCTCACTGGTTCAGTTCCCATGATCAGGGAGATCAGGGCCAGCTCTCCCACCTGCCACAGGCAGTGAGGCGTGTGTGTGAGGGCGGGGGGAGAAGAGGACATCTCCCTGTCGGTTAAGCCACCATATCACAGATGAGAGGTGGGGACAGATCTCCTATGCTCTCATTCTCCAGGCTAGCTCACCCGTACCCCTGTCAACAGGGTCAGCTCCAATGTGCTGCCCAGACAAGGTGCAGGGCCTGTTCTCACTGGTGCTGCAGTTCAAGGATCAGTTCTTCCACCTGCCACAGCTGGGGAGGGGTGAGGTGGAGAGGGATGAGGTGGAAAGAAGTGAGGTGGAGAGGTGGGGAGGGGTGAGGTGGGGAGGGCGTCTTTCCCTCACCCATGCCACCACATGGCAGATAAGGGGGGCTGGACAAGCTCTCCCACTCTCACATGCTCAGGGTCAGCTCCCCCACCCCCAGCAGGGTCAGCTCTGAAATGCTGCCCACGCAAGATGCAGGATCCACTCTCTCGAGTGCTGAAGTAGGTGAGGGGTAGGACTAGTTCTCCCTAGCATTGCAGCCATCAAGGGGCAGCTCCAACTCCGTGGAGCCCTATCCTCTCAGTATTCAGTGGTAACAGGAGCCACAGACATCAACACAGACCACAGCCGTGGCGGGTGCAGACACAGCCCTTGGCTGCTGCTCCAGCCTGGGCATCACCATGGCCCCAGATGGCAAGCAGGCCGCTCACCTCAGCCCACTCCTCACTGCCTTCACCTTTTCAGATCTGCCTCTCTCCACAGGACATGAACCACTCTGCCTCTCTTTTTCCCATTCCCTGCTCATCATAATTGAGCCCATCTGCCCAGTGAAGAGCCTTGGACCAGAATGTACATCTGTGTCCTTCATTGACTTTTTTATATGAACATTATCTTCTTTATTGAAAATAGATTCTTTTCTCATACAGTATATTCTAATTATAGTTTCCCCTCCCCCCACTCCTCCAAGTTCCTCTTCACCTCATCTTCCCTTTGAATCCACTCCCTTTCTGTCTCTTATTAAAAAGATCTATGAGGTAACAACTAGATATGGCAACATAAAATATAATAAGATGAAGCAAAAGCTTTCGTATTGAAGTTGGATACTCAAGCCAACAATAGGAAAAGAGCCCCAAGAGAAGGCACAAGCTTCAGAGCTCTCACACTCAGGAGTCCCATAAAAATGCTAAGCTAATGTTGGAATACATTGCTGGCTGGTTAGAGGTCACTCTCTCCCCATGGCCTGGCAGCTTATCTCAATAGCTAGGCAACATGGAGCTCCCTCCCTCCCACAAAGCTTCCTGCTCTTTACCTGCCCTTATCTGAAGAATGTCCCTGGGCCTGAAGGACTGACCTTATCTGAAAACTGTCTCTAAACCAGATGTCTGATTCATCTTTAGCTTGACTCTTGGCACAGTTCCCTGCTAAGAAGAGTTGTACTAGGAGCTCTGCTGTAGGACCCTATAGCCACATACTAAGCCTTGTGATAGGAACATGCCACTTAATACAAATTAGGGTTTGTCCTCGGGCTCCCAAATCCTATATATTCCTTATACTCTGGAATAAAGTTGAGCTGATTCACTGAAGTCTGTATCCCGGAAGCCTCCCTCCATCTGTCTGTGCTCATGGGCTGCATACAATGCTTCTGTCACCCCTTCTGCTTCTTTCCCTTCGCAAACTGGTGGTCAAGAGGCTGAGAGGGAAAGAGGACCCCCACAAGCTGATAGCTATAATAAATAGCCAGAGGACCTGGGGTAGACTCTTGTAGGCCCTGTGCTCGCTGCTTCAGTCTCTGAGTTCATGTGCTCCCTGCTTAGTTAATTCAGGAAGCCTTATTCTCCTGGTGTCCTCTATCCCCTCTGACTCTGAAAATCTTTCTACCTCCTCTTCCATGGGATTCCCTGAACTCTGAGGGGAGCGATTTTTGTGGAGGCTGCTGAAGAAGGAAGCCTCTTTGATGATGACTGGGTAAAGCACTAATCTGTGAGTATAACTGAGTAACATTAGGAATCATTTTATTTTATTATTATTTTTTAGACCAACCATGTTTGGTATTACCCTAGGTCTTTGGGATATCTACAACCAGAAGTCTCTGGTTCTTGGTTACCCAAGCAATGTCAGATATAGATCCCTTCTCATGGAGTGGATCTTAAGCCGGATCAGATACTAGTTGAGTAATCCCACAAATTCTGTGCCCCCATTGCCCTAGCATATTTTTCCGGAAGAACAGATGGTAGGTCAAGGGGTTTGTGGCTGTATTCGTGTCCATGTTTCTCTTTCAGTAGCCTGCAGAGTACCTTCCCACATCAAAGAGAGAATGCACAGATGAAGGCTTCGTGTAGGCACCAGCTGGACTTCTCCATGTTCAATGAGTTCTGTGGATGCTGTTCTCAGCAATAGGGCCCCACTATCAGTTGGTGGAGTGCAATTAGCATCAGTCTGGGTTGTTTAGGAATTTCCATGCTATCCCTTTGGCCAATAACTCAATTGAATGCAACCTAGACTCACCACTGGAAGCCTTGCCTGGCTATGATGGATAGAGAGTTGAGCCGTTGTATCCCTTATTATTATAAGATCTCATTAAAATCACCTTCATAGATTCCAGGAAGTCTCCACTGCATTAGGTCTCCACACCCACCCAATACTCCCAATTCCATCTCTCCCTCCATCCCATGCCTCCGACCTCATCCCTCCCACTCCTGCTTCCTTCCCTACCCACTCTCAGTCCACCCACAATTTAATCTATTTCCCCTTACCAGGAAGGTCCAAGTGTCTCCCATTAGACCCTTCCTCCTCATCTAACCTCTCTATGTACATGGATTGTAGTTTGGTTATCATTTACTTAATGGTTAATATCCACTTATTTGTCCTTCTGTGTGTGGATTACCTCCTCACGATGATTTTTTTTAATAGTTTCATCCATTTGCCTGTGAATTTCATGATGTCATTTTTTTAAACATAGTATTAAACACTATGCAGCACATTTTGTTTATCCATTCTTCTGTTGAAGGACATTTAGATTGTTTCCAGTTTCTGGCCTTTATTAATAAAGCTGCAATGAACATGGCTGAGCAAATTTCTCTGTGATAGGATGGAGTGTCCTTTGGATATATGCCCAAGAATGGTATAGCTGGACTTGAGGTAGAGTCATTCCCATTTTTCTGAGGAAGCACCATGTTGATTTCCATAGTGGTTGTACATGTTTGCCCTCCCACCAGCAATGGAGGAGTGTTCCCCTTATTCCATATCTTTGTCACCATTAGCTGTCACTTATATTATTGATCTTAGCCATCTAACAGGTATAAGATGGAATCTCAAAGTACTTTGATTTGCATTTCTGTGACCAATAAAGATGTTGAACATTTCTTTTAAATGTTTCTCAGCCATTTGAGACTCCTCTATTGAGAATTCTCTGTTTAGATCTGTACTCCATTTTTAAAAATTTGGTTATTTGTTTTCTTGATAAATAGTTTCTTGAGTTCTTTATATATTTTGTTCTTTATATATTTATATATTTTAATCCTCCATCAGATGTGGAGTTGGTTAAAATCTTTTCCCATTCTTTAGGCTTCCACTTTGTCTGAATGATGATTTCCTTTGCTATGCAGAAGCTTTTTCAGTTTCATAAGGTCCCAGTGTTGTGTTGTTTATCTTAGTGTCTACACTATTGGTGTTCTGTTTAGAAAGTCATCTCCTGTGCCAATGCATTCCAGGCTATTCCCCATTTTCTCTCCTACTAGGTTCAGTGTATCTGGTTTTATGTTGAAGTCTTTAATCCACTGGAACTTTATTTTTGTGCAGGATGATGACTATGGATATATTTGCATTTTTCTGTATCAGCAGTCATCAGCCTGTGGGTTGTGACCCCTCTGGGAATCCAATGACCCTTTCACAGGGGTCACTTAAAACCATAAGAAAACATAGATATTTACATTCTTAGCAGTAGCAAAGTTATAGTTTTAAAGTAACAGTGAAAGTAAGGATATGGTTGGAGGCCAGCACAACATGAGGAACTGTGTTAAAGGTCACAGCATTAGGAAGTCTGAGAGCCACTGTTCTACATTCGCTATCCTATTTGACCAGAAGAATTTGCTGAAGGTGTTGTCTTTTTTTTCCATTGTGTATTTCTAGCTTCTTCATCAAAAATAAGGTTTCTATTTGTGTTGGAATTATGTCTGGTTCTTCAATTTGTCTGTTTTTATGCAAATACTATGTGAATTTTGTTACAGTAGTTCTTCAGTACAACTTAAAATCAGGGATAATGATACCTCCAGTAGTTCTTTTATTATTGAGCATCATTTTTAGCAATCTTGGGTTTTGTTTTTCCATATGAAGTTGAGCATTGTCCTTTCAAGGTCTGTGAAGAAATGTGTTAGGATTTTGATGGGTATTGCATTGAATCTTCAGATTGCTTTTGGCAAGATGGCCAGTTTTACTATGTTAATCCTACTGATTCATGAGAGTAGGAAATTTTCCATCTTGTTCAATTTCTTTCTTCAAAAACTTGAAGTTTTTGTCACACAAGTCTTTCACTTGTTTGGTTAGAGTTGCCCCAAGATATTTTATATTATTTGGGGCTATTATGAAAAGTGTTGTTTCCTTGATTTCATTCTAGTTGATTTTTTCATTTTTAGGGAGGAGAGCTACTGATTTTTTTTAGTTAATCTTATATCCAGCCATCTCACTGAAAGTGTTTATCAGCTGTAGGAGTTCTCTGGTGTAATGTTTAGAGTCACTTTTGTATATTACCACACCATTTGAAAATAACAATACTTTGCCTTCTTCTTTTCCAATTTAAATATCTTTGATATCCTTCAGTTGTCTTATTGTTCTAGCTAAAATTTCAAGTCTACACTGAATAGATATGGAGAGGGTGAATAACCTTGTATTGTTCCTGATTTTTTTGGAACTGCTTTGAGTTTCTTTCCATTTAATTTGATGTTGGCTTGCTGTAAATGCCTTTATTATGTTTAGAATTGTCCCTTTATCCCCAGTCTTTCCAAGACTATTATCATGAAGGGGTATGTAATTTGTCAAAGGCTATTTATGCATCTAATGGGATGATTATGTGATTTTTAAATTTCAGTTTGTATATACAGAGGATTACATTTGACTGATTTTTATATGTTGAAGTATCCCTGAATCTCTGGGATGAAGCCTACTTGTTTATTCATGGTGGATAATCTTTCTGATGTGTTGTTGGAGTCAATTTGCCAGTATTTTGTTGAATATTTTTGCATCTGTGTTCATAAGGGAAGTTTGCCCATAATTATCTTTCTTTGTTGAGTCTTTATGTACTTTGGGTATCAGGGTAACTGTAGCCTCATAAATTTAATTGGGCAATGTTCCTTCTGTTTCTATTTTTTGGAATAATTTGAGAAATATTGACGTGAACTCTTTGAAAGTCTGGTAAAATTCTGTGCTAAAACCATCTGGCCATGGGATTTCTTTTAGTTGGGAAACTTTAAATGACTGTTTCTATTTCACTAGAGGTTATAGGTCTATAAATAGTTTATCTGTTATTGATTTAACTTTGGCAAGTGATAGCTCTCAAGAAAATTATCAGTTTCTATTAGATTTTCTAATTTGGTGGAGTAGAAGCTTTTAAAGTATGTCCTTCTGATTCTCTAATTTCCTTGGTGTGTGCTATGTCCTCCTTTTCATTTCTGATTTTTATTAATTTGGATATTCCCTGTCCATCTTTTAGTTAGTTTGGATAGGGTTTATTTTTCTTGTTGATGTTTTCAGAGAACGAATTCTTTGTTTCATTGATTCTTTGTTTTGTTCTCCTTATTTCTATTTTACTGATTTCATCCCTCAGTTTATTTCTTGTAATCTATTCCTCTTGCATGTGCTTACTTATTTTTGTTCTAGAACTTTCATGTGTGCTATTAATTTTCTAGTACAAGATCTCTCCAATTTTTATGTAGGCACTTAGTGCTATGAACCTTCCTCTTAGCACTACTGTGTGTCTCCCAAGTTTGCCTATGTGTATTCATTTTTGTGGAATTCTAGACATCTTTAATTTCTTTATTTCTGTTGACTCATTCTTCATTCAGTATAGAGCTGCTCAATTTCCATGAGTTTGTAAGCTTTCTTTTGTTTCTGTTGCTGTTGATACCCAGTTTTAATCTGCAATGGTCTGATAGTCTGGAGGGAGTTATTTCAGTGTTTTTGTACCTGTCAAGACTTGCTTTGTGTCTGAGTATGTGGATAATTATGGAAAAAGTTTCATGAGGTGCTGGGAAGAAGGTACATTACTTTGTGTTTAGGTAAATTTTTTTATAAATATCTGTTAGGTCCAGTTGATCATGTCTGTTAGCTCTAGTATTTCTCTGTTAGATTTTATCAGGATAACCTGTCCTTTGGTAAGAATTGGGTATTGAAATCTCCCACTATCAGTGTGTGAGGGATAATATTTAAGATACAGTAGTGTTTCTTTTACATACAGATGCTCTTTTGTTTGGGGCATAGACATTAAGAATCGAAATGTCATTTTGGTGGATTTTCCCTTTGATGAATATATACTGTACATCTTTACTTCTTTTGATTAATTTTGATGTGTAGTCTATTTTGTTAGATATGAAAATGATTATATCAGCTTGCTTCTTAGGTCCATCTGCTTGGAATATCTTTTTCTAGTCCTTTATACTGACATAATATCTATCCATGATATTGAGTTGTGTTTCTTGGATGCAGCAGTAGGATGGATCCTGCTTTCATATCCACTTTATTAGTCTGTGTCTATTGAGGGAATTGAGTACATTGGTATTGAGAGCTATCAATGAGCAATGATTATTGATTCCTATTATTTTTGTTGTTGTTGTTGCTGCTGCTGCTGGTGGTGTGTGTATATTCTTCCATTATTTTGGTTTTGATGGTATGAAATTATTTACTTCCTGTGTTTTTATGGTTGTAGTTTTCCTCCTTAGTTTGGAGTTTTTCTTCTAGAACCTTCTGTGTGGCTGGATTTGTCAATAGATACATGGGATATCTTATTTTCTCCACCTATGGTGATGGAGAGTTTTGCTGGGTATAGTCTGGGTTGGCATCTGTGGTCTCCTATAGTCTGCTGCAGTACATCTATCCTGGTCTTTCTGGCTTTTAAAGTCTCCATTGACAAGTCAGGTGTATTTCTAATAACTCTACATTCATATGCTACTTGTACTTGCAACTTTTAATATTCTTCATTTATTCTCTTTATTTAATATTTTGATTGTTATTTACCAAGAAGACTTTCTTTTCTGATCCAATCTATTTGGTGTTCTGTGTGCTTCTTGGACCTTTATAGGTATTTCCTCCTTTAGGTTAGGAAAATTTTCTTCTATGATTTTGTTGAAAGTATTTTCTGTGTCTTTGAGATGGGATTATTCTTCTTTCCTCTATTCATGTTATTCTTAAGTTTGGCCTTTTCATAGTGTCCCATATTTCCTAGATGTTTTGTGTCAACAATATTTTAGATTTAACATTTTCTTTAACCAATGTATCCATTTGTTATATCATATCTTCAATGCCTGAGATTGTCTCTTCCATTGTGTGTATTCAGTTGGTGATGCTTGCCTCTGTAGCTCCTGTTCAAATCCCTAAATTTTTTATTTCCATAATTTCCTCAATTTGTGTTTTCTTTAATGTTTCTATTTCCATTTCAAGGTTTTATTCATTTCCTTCAACTGTTTATATTTTCTATAAGGAATTTATTCATTTCCTCCAATTGTTTGTTTGTGTTTTCTGGGTTTTTGTAAAGGATTTATTTCTTTCCTCTTTAAGGGCCTCTATCATCTTCATAAAGTTGTTTTTAAGTTCTTTTTTGTGATTCAACTATGGGGAATATTCAAGGCCTGCTATAGTAGAACAGATGGATTCTAATGGAGACATATTTAGCTCTGGATGTTATTGTTTGTGTTCTTATGCTGACTTCTGGGTTTCTAGGTTTGGGATGACTATAGGTCCAGGTGCTGACTTTCGCTTTTGTCTTTGTTGGATGGGTGCTTTGTTCCTTGGTTTCTGTTTCCTCTCTGGATTTCAGAGAGAGTGATGGGTTTGAGTTCCTTGTTTTATTGGCCTGCTCAGCTGGTGTATTCACAGGGAATGTCTGCTGAAATTGTTAACTGTGATACAAGCAAGGAGTTAGAGGAGAGGGGTTAGGAGGTGATGCTCTATGGGATTCACAGGAGACATGGGCATAGTGGAAGGAAGGCTGCAGAACAGAGAGGCTGCAGCTTCTGCAGCTGTGTTCTGTTACAGCACTAGGAGCAAGACTGAAAAATTGGGTCTGGGGGACCAGAGAGAGCAGAAAAGGTCTGTGGACAGACTGCCTGATATTCTAGAAGCTTTGTCCTGTGGTTGAATAGGGGGTATCAGCTTGAGTTGAGGACTGGGATACAGTGACAAGTTGGGGGAGAGAGGTTAGGAGGGGATGGTTTGTGGGATCAAGCATTATATTTTTATCTTCCACTTTTAATGGAAGTTACCATATACACTAAATATTTTCATAACTCCTTCAGAAAAATACAAATCTGTTTAGTTGAATCTATGGTAGGTTTGTTGCCTACCATTTCCTCTGCTAATTAATAATTATCTGTATTTGCCTAGAGTTGTTCTCAGCTTATCATGTGTATTTTGAAGTCTGTATCTGCTTTTTTTTTTTTTTTTTTTTTTTGCAAAAAATGGAACAGATTTGCCTGTCTTATTTTGGTTTGTTCATTTGGTAGCCTTTCTTCAGTAATTTCTTTCTCTGAGTTTCCTCAGTTCCTGGGGTGCAATGGATCTGAGGCAAGACTTGGGCTAATTGAGTTGGCAAATGCTATCTGTTGATATCCTCAGTAGTCTTGACTTTCAATTCCCTCTTGAGATTTCTAGTGTAAAGTTTGACTTGTATTTGATAAATAAATGAAAACAAAATAAAAGAAAGACACTGGGTGGTTCACTGATGCCTGTAGTTCTGCTCTCCACTCTCTGCATGCTTTTTTACTTCTCTGTTCCTCTTCTTAGCATGCCTACTTACTTTGTGTACTTTGAAAGTTTTTATGCCTTACCTTTCTCTAGTCAGTTCTGATGTCTGTTTCTGTCATCTATATTCACAAACAACCTGTTCCTGCATTCTTCCTCCTGCTGTATTTATTTAGTGGATGAGGTCTTTGTAGAACTTTATGGTCTTACTTCAGACTTAGCATGGATCTTTTTCTTTCCATTGAGTTTGGGTGAATTTGCACCTATACTAATAAGATATATTTCATGTGAATATCAAAAACCATATGTTTTTACAGTTATTCACTTTCTGAAATTTTGGTATCTGCCACCCTAAAATTAATTCTAATGTTTCTTTATAATTTAAACAAAATTATATTAATATATCATGCAATAGTTTCCCACAAAAATCTAAAGAAAAAAGGAAAATTTTAAAACAAAGAGAGATCCAGTGGAATCTGCAAATGATTGGATAATGAGAATATGATGTCGAGTGAATAAACAAAAACATGCTTTTGGTGAGATATGCTCTTCCCCTTTAATTTCAGCTGAAATAGCCTATCCACATCAAAGTTGGTTGAAAGGAAGAATTCCTCCACACTTTTCATTATCCATAATGCAGTGACTATAACAGTTTGAAACCCGAAAACCAGCCTGTGATGCATAAGTGTGTACCTGTGCTCATTAAGATGCACCTCCCCAGCCCAGGAACACATCTTCTACACACATGCGTCCTTTTTTCACTTCCATATAGAGAGAGAATTTCCAGAAACTGGTAAGCAAACAACAATGATTATGTAAGGAGGAGTATGGCAGAGTGGGTGATGGTTCACCATGATCTGAGAAGTAAGATAGTTTCCCCATATGGGGCTCTAAAGGTGGCATCCATGGTGGCTTTCAAGGTATATTAGAGCAAGATTTGTTTTTAAATGTTTTTATTTTTCTGAACCAAATGGATCCCGCTCTTATTACTTCTTAGAACTCTCCTATTCTATGAAGGACTACACTAACAACTCTACAAAAATCAAAAGAGGTTCTAAAGAAATATAAATGATTTATGTCAATAAACTACATAACTTAAATATATAAATTCTTAGATACACAAATTGTTGAAAACATAACAAGAAGAAAAACTATCTTAATAAAATAAAAATTGATCTGGCCATTAACAATTTTTCAACAAAGCAAAGTCCTGCCACACATAGAATTCATTGGTGAATTTTGTCAAACAAAGAAATTCTTTCTGGAGATGGAAGCTTCCTGGAGATTTCCCAGCCTGTTGTTTAAGGCCACTATTATAATTATGCTAAAGCAAAGATATCACAGAGTATATAGGATTGCCTCAGGGAAGCAGGAGTTAAAGACCGAAGATTTGAAGTATTTATATATAAAAGAACTATATAACCTTTTGTTGTATTTATATCCATCTTTATTTCTCTACTTTATGCTTTGCCATAGTCTAGAATTTATGTGTGGTAACACTGATGAAATTAAATTAAATCCTTAAGATCATCCCTTGCAACATTTAATTATCTCATTTAATTTTCATCTAGTTTCTACATTAAATCTACAAATATTTTTTACAGCACAGGTGAGGTATAGCCCTCAATGTCCACATTTTTCTATCATTTTTTTCATGATCTCTAGAGCAATCAAGCAGAAGCTTTTCTGTAGATTATGCAGACAAGACTCCTGAGTCATGACTATTGACTTCTACTCTGGAATGCCAACTTTCCATTGGCATTCATAGTTCTTGACCCATTCCTGACAGCTCTCACCTCTCTGGGTCAGCTCATGACTCTTGGGCTAATTAGATAATTCATAGCATCCACAATAGCCAGGCAGTAACAATACACGTAGCTAAACCCCGCCACTCCCAGAATTCATACCATGTTTAAAATAGAAGAAAAGTAAAATCCTATTGTATTATTTAAATTATTGAAAAATAGAGCTAAGCTAAATCAAACAGCTTTGAAGTAGGTTCAGTTTTCAAGGTTAATGAAGTTTCATTTATGAAGTTTAATTAGCTTGTTAAACAAACTTAGGTAGCTATAGAAAATCATGACTATCTTAGCAAAACTGTTTGTCCATCAGTATGCATATGGGGATGATTTCTAATTTTTATGTATTTTTATGTGAGATTATTAATCTGTTGTGGAATAATCTTTTTGTATACTGTGAAGATGTGTCTATGCCAAGAAGACTTCTGATTGGCTTAATAAAGAGCTGAATGGCCAATAGTTAGGCAGGAAGAAGCTAGGCGAAACTTCTGGGCAGAGAGAGAAGAAGGGGAGATGAATCAAGGTGTGGGAGAGATGCCAGAGAACACAGAGAGAAAACAGAAAGTGCAAGATGGAAGAAAGGTAAAAAGCGATGATGCAAAACATAGATTAATATAAATGGGGTAATTTAAGTTATAAGACCTAATGGGACAAGCCTAAGGTATAGGTCAAATTTTCAAAATTAATAATAAGTCTCCATGTGGTCTTTTGTGAGCTGGCGGCCCAAAGAAAAATCCATCTACATTAATCCATAGATGAGGGTGTCTCAGAAGTAGATAAAAGGAGTAATACTTATGGACTGCTTATGCTGATTAACAAAATGGTAGGTAGAACTAACCTTCAGAACAGCAATAAAATATCAGTACTGTTCATGCACTTTGGGAGAAATAATGGATGCTTGAATGCCATCATCAGTTTATTCAAGAACACAAAATTATTAGGCAGAAAAGGAAGGGTTGGATTGTCCCCAAAGCATATTCCTGTCACACCCCACTGTGTATCTACTGCTGAAGCTTTCACAGGGCTTCGAGTGTGGAGCTGCTGAATTCACTCTGAAAGTGGCAAATGTGGTTACATTTTAGTTCTCAATTCAGAACTGAAAGCTCATCCTGAGAAGCAGTTGAAGAAAGCATGATGCATGGATTCAATTCCCTGTGTATTTGTTCTCAGATACAATGGATGGTTTATTTGTCCTTCCCCTTTTGTTTAACCAATTTAACACATAAGCAAATGCTCTTAGTGTAATGCTATAATGGAAATATATCTTACAGACTGCCACCTTGGGAAAAACACTCAATTTATATCTCGAGGGAGAGTGTTGGGTTTAAAATTCAATTTCATTTTAAAGGATTACTTCTATGACTTCAAAGAAAAATCTTTCTTCATTTCCGTAAGTCACAGTTTGCATGCCATTGTTGTCAACACAAGTAAAAGAACTCAAAGGGGACAAGACATAGTTTATTCTAAAGGAAAATATGTGACCATGGCCTGGAAACAGATTAAGGTTGTCCCAAATTCTGCCTTACAACATGGTAATGGTTTTATTAAGTTTTTAGAGTACCAGAACAAAGTAAATCATAAGTCAAGACACTTTCCATTGTTGGAAATACCAGGTAGGCAGGTTATAGCAAAAATGGGCAAGTTTCAGTTTTATGTCATCTAAGGGCAGTCAGCCAGCTAGCAAGTGGATGCCAGGGGTCTATATATTCCAAAGGATTTGCTTAGTAGTCACAAAGAAGCTAGACAAAGTGCAGAGCTGGGTCATAAACAGTTTTTGAGAAAGCTGAAGATGGCCCAAGATAATGTTGCTCTGGATTTACCACAGTCCAACCTTGCCACATCATTAAAATTCTCAGCAGTCAGTCTTTGTAGTTACAGTCTCTTTCTAGGAACTTTCCTTGGCTGCAGGTTGTAATCACAGTGACTTCACTCTGCTTTCTAACATGAACTAAACATTTTTCTTCAATAAACTGACCGACAAAACAAGATATTACTGGTAATAATACCTTGGTTCAATTTTATACTGCAAATACTGCATCTGTGAATTTTGTTAATCATTTCTTCTAACTAAACTGAACTAGAGATGGGATTAATGTGTTTATTTTCATGAAAATACACACCTGTAATTTAAAGAGTGGTCAGTCATATATCAATGTGCAGAGAGTAAACGAGTAGGGTGTCTTTCTCACATTGCTCTGCTCAAGGCTCAGATCTATGGGAAAAGGAAGCAAAAAGACGAGCCAGAGGTGGGGGATGACTCGGAGGAAGCAGCAGCATCTGGGCACAGCAGGGCTGATGCACATAGGAACTCACAGAGACTGTGACAGCACATAAAGACCCACACAAATTCAAACCCAGCAAGATGTCAGTGTTAAGGGGGCAGTGCAAACAAAACCCTATCCCTAATGAAGAAGACGCTATTTGCAATGGATAATAACTCTATGAGAGGAACAATGAATCCATGTTCTCTAACGGAAGTACACTGGTGTCAGCAACACTCCAGAGCAGGCCTCATGCTCAGGCCAATACAAAAAGTACTCCTTTTTTTTTTTAAAAAAAAAAATGTTTTGTTTGTTTGTATCAAATTTTTTTTGTCTTTTTGTTTTGATTTTATTTTTTGAGAGAGAGAGAGTGAGAGCAAGTTACATTTTAAGTTTTAATTACTATGCCTCAGAGATCCATGAAACAAAATGCGTCTAATTTGCAAGGCTCTTTCTCAAGGACAGATAGTTCCTGAAATGCTGAGGCTTTTTTCATGGGAGATAATAAGCCTCATCTTTTTGCCTCCCCTAAACATGTTTGTTTAACCCATATACACCTGATGTTCTTGATCTCATGTAGGCGGGAGGTTCACAGGCAGGAATAAGTCAGGATTTATGCTTGGGCCTGATTGGATGTAGGCTGAAGGTATGTCAGGATGTGTGCTTGATGCTTGCCCCTGACTGGATCTAATGGGAAATACTTAAGCTTCTGCAAACCATGATTTGGGGCCATTTTCTGGAAACCCAAAGATGGACCTGGCCAGAGCCCATCCACTTGGCCACTATTTAATTAAAGCTTGCTTTGAAATTTGCTTTAAATTATTGTAATAGTTTTATTCTCTACTAGTGGGAGAGAGAGAGAGAGAGAGAGAGAGAGAGAGAGAGAGAGAGAGAGAGAGAGAGAGAGAGAGAGAAAATGAAGTTGGGTGGGTAGGGAGGTGGGGGAAGATCTGGGAGGAGTTGGGGAGGAGAAAAGGGAATTTCAAAAATGATTATCAGGTTTGGGTCTTAGAATGCCATTCATTAAGCTATTTGAGTGGTTTAAGAGTTGGCATAGTGTTTGCTGAGCAAGCAGAACTGAGTTCAGAGCTCTAGCAGGCATAGCAGCGCATACCTATAACCCAGGGCTAAGGGGTGGAGGTGGAAACATGTGTCCTGATGGCTCATTGGCCAGCCACATGAGCCAACATGTTACGTTCCATGTATTTTTTGAGAGACTGTGTCTCAAAAAGAAAAACAAAAGGTGGAGAAGGATAGCAAATTATACCCAATCTTAACCCCCGGCTCCACGAGCATAACAATTCCCCCATGCACACGCTCACACACACCCCACACCGAAGTTTTTTGAAAACGCCAGAATATTTCTGAGGGTCAATGGGATGGTGCAGCAGAATTCTGCAAAACCAGGCAAGGCTCAGAGCCTATGGACTATAGTACGGAGCTGCCCTCTACACCTGCCCAGATAATGTGCAGTTCTTGGCTATGAAGACTTCAGGGGCACTGATGGCTGCCGCAGAGGGTAGAACAAATCCAAAGGTGACCCAGTCTCCCTTTGCCAATGAAAGTCGGACCTTTATCTCTTTTCAGGTTAAAAGACCAGCTTCAAACCTTCAGGACTTTGTTCCAGGCTCTCTCTCTGGTCCTCCTTTTTGCCACCACTTCCTCATTCCTCCTTCTCCTTAGAAGGGAATAGAAGCCTGACTTGAATTAGAAAACCCCACTTGGAAATTCATGTGTGCTAGTTCTTAATCCAAGTCCACATAATATACTTTATAAAACTTTTCAGTACAGAAATTACTCAATAGAGCAAAGACAGAGCTATCTGACCTGACAGAGCTGATCCACAGACAACTCACAGGGAAAGGAATGACAGACAGTCGTGGAAGGAAGCATGGCTAGGCATGCTGCTCTATACTCCCCTGAAAAACCATACTTCCTTTAGTTTTAGTTTAAGTGAAGCCAAAATGATGCTTGTTGTTCATTATGAGAAATATCTTATTCAGGGCGTTTTTTTTTTAAAAATCAATTTGTTATTGTTATGCCTTGTTCATTTTCATTTTTCATTGTGCTGAATAAAGTTTGGGATTTTCAATCTTCCTCTACAGAAACCAGAAGAGAGAAAATTTTCACAATGCTGGAATAGCTTTATATTTTTAAAGTGTTTATAGTTTTTTTTTTTTTTGGTTTTTCGAGACAGGGTTTCTCTGTGTAGCTTTGCGCCTTTCCTGGAACTCACTTGGTAGCCCAGGCTGGCCTCGAACTCACAGAGATCCGCCTGCCTCTGCCTCCTGAGTGCTGGGATTAAAGGCGTGCGCCACCACCGCCCAGCTGAGTGTTTATAGTTTTAAAAGCCAATATATTTATATCTATATCTATATATATGTTCATGTATGTGTACAAACATATATCTATATGCATATATGTGCATGTATATGTGTGTGAATTTGCATGTATGCATATATGTATATTTATGTGTGTGTGCACATTTTTAATGTTATATATTATCTAAACACATATTGTTTAAAGGCTTTGAAAAGAGCGAAAGGACTTGCATTCTTTTGTTCTTTAGACTTAAACTACAATTAAAGCTATGCACCTTTCATGTAACACCCACTCAATTTGATTTGCTAGAATCCATCGTGAGGTACCATAATTACAATGAGTTTTTATTCATATACTTACAGAATACAAAAACTGCCAATAAGGATAAATTTTAATTTCTGGTTTCCCTGTAAGGAAAAAACAATAAAGTAAGATGTAATTGATTTTAGAATATGAGTGGAACATGAGAAAGCACTAATTTAGTTTGTAGCTATGACAAATTAGACTTTAGGGTTCTGTGCCATTTGAATGTTGTCTTTCTAAACAGAAACACTGCATTTTTTTTAAGACTAAATGTGTTCTTAATGCCACGACCACTGCTTAATTGAAGTGCATTTTTATTGCTCAATTTTTCATTTCTCTGAAGAAATTTTCTTTCCAAGTGAATTATTTATGTTATGGCCTTGGTACACAATGGATACTCATCAATTTCACTTAAATACAGCTCTATTATTGAATATCTTCCTTATTACTGTCAAGTTTGGTATATTTTATTCCTACAATATGTACAGACACTTATCAAATCTTGTGAGGCAGTTTTCATGATTTTATTTTTTTATTGTTTTACCTCTCTCTTTGTCACAGGCCCCCTAGTCCCCCCTTTTCCTCCCCACTAAGTGTTAGTATTATTTTGACATTGTTATTACTACATTTAAAAAAAACCCTCAGTTTTAGTTTTTATTTTATTCTTCTTACATTTATCTAATCTCATTTTTGCACTTTCTTAATATAGGGAAATCTTCATTTATTTTCTCTTTTTTATAATCTTTTTATCTTTTTTCCCCCTTTGTATATATTTCTGTCACTTCGCTTCTTAAATTTTGCTGTGTATTTAGCCTTGCATCTCTATTTTTTTGTTCTATTTTTCCCTTACACCATTCACATGCTATTTACATATTTATCCTGATAAATTTTAGCTTCACAGCATATTCTAAATTAGTTTTTCCACTTGGGGTTTATAGTCATTTGTAATTTATTAGGTAGCCTCAAATAAACATAAGAATATTTTAATATCTTATATGGTTGGATTTTATTGTCACTACAATAATTTGTTTGCTCCACTCAGAATGATTTTAGGGATTGAATATTCAAGAATAGGCTGAGCCATGAGAAAGGCCCCCAATAAAATTTGGAGAGGTATCTAACCTAGCATTTATGAAAATCACAACACAGAAATATTTAAAAAAAAAAAGAATAAAAAAAATCAAGGCAACATGACTCTTCCAAAAAATTCCCGACCCATCACCAATGGAACCCAATGATACCAAAACAGGTAGAAAATTATAAATGAAAATTTAAAAGCCTACTAATGGACTTGACCAATGACCTCAATGGAGATAGATACAAAAGCCAGATTGACTCAATCCAGAATTTAATTAAGAGAGTCAGCAACATAGAGGAAAAAGTCAGCAAAGTGGATCAGAGAACCTGTAATAAATATGAAATTGTCATCAACATGAGGGAAAAAATCATTTTGAAAAAAATCAAATAAAATATAAGTAGCAAAAATCTTAATGAATCAAATGAAAACCGTGATGGAAAAATGTCACCAATAGACTTAACTAGAAGAATACAGAACACCAATGATGAATGGCAAGATTGAAGACACACTAATATGAAATATCAGTGAGGAGAAGAAATAGTGAGCATGACCACAATAATGTGAGCTCAAAGCTAAGACTCCATGGGATTGAAGAAAGAGAAGAGACAAAACCAAAGGCCAAGTGTCTGTTCCATGAAATCAGAGCAGAAAACTTTCCCAAAATAAATAAGGCATATAAGACACAAAATAGACATGAACCCTACTGTGACAAAATGTATTCAATGTATTAAAAATATAAAACACAGAAGTGATATTTAAAAACTGTAAAGGAAGCCGGGCGTTGGTGGCGCACGCCTTTAATCCCAGCACTTGGGAGGCAGAGTCAGGCGGATCTCTGTGAGTTCGAGGCCAGCCTGGGCTACCAAGTGAGCTCCAGGAAAGGCGCAAAGCTACACAGAGAAACCCTGTCTCGAAAAACCAAAAAAAAAAAAAAAAAAAAAAAAAAAATAAAAACTGTAAAGGAGAAATGACTACTCATTTACAAAGGAGAACACACCATAATAACACCAGATCTCGTGATAACAGCAAATCTAGAAGCCAGGAAAACATAAAATAATGTTTTTGGAAGGCAAATAACTGAGAAGCAAGACTTCTATTTGGTCAAGAACTCGCTACAATGGATGGATAAGGACATTTCAAGACAAGCACAAACTAGGCAGTCCATAACCACAAAGTCATCACTAAAGGAGACACTTGTGCAGACAGGAGCAAGGGCAGCTTCCATCATAAGAGAACTCGTGAAATAAAGTTTACAAGAGGCATAGATGAACAGATGGGATCTAGAAAGGACCACATCATGCTCAACATAAAAACAAATGAATCCCTATGCAAAC
Organism: Peromyscus maniculatus bairdii; assembly: GCF_049852395.1. Taxonomy (NCBI): domain Eukaryota; kingdom Metazoa; phylum Chordata; class Mammalia; order Rodentia; family Cricetidae; genus Peromyscus; species Peromyscus maniculatus. The sequence continues at coordinate 43,167,881 of NC_134857.1, forward strand.
TAGAAAGAAAGCAAAGAACAATGATTCAAATAACTAGTAAAACAACAAATAAAAATCATAGGAATCAGTAACCGTTTCTCAATAATAGCTTTAGTTATAAATGGTTTAACTCACTAATGAAGTGAAGAGACAGTGACTGGCTGAAAGGATTAAAAATCAAGATGCAAACAAGTCCCTGTTTTTCTCAGTGTAGACACCCAGAGACTGAGAATCAATGGATGGGTGTCAACCCATTAAGTCAGAAGAAGCTGGTGTAGCTATTCAAACCAAAATTTACCAGAAGACATTTAAAAAGTCCACTTCACGCTAATAAAGAAGATAATCTATCAAGAACACACAAGGGTTTAAAGTACACATGTACCTGATTTGGTGCCCAGCGTTTGTGGTACGAATTCACGAAAAAGCTGCTTGTCTGTGGCCTTGTGGGCCCCAGCTCAGGCCCGAGCTACACTAGGCCGGTTGTGGTGGAGTACGCTGGTAGTATTTATTGAAGAAGGCAGAGGCAGGAGGATCCCGAGTTTGAGGCCAACCTAGAAGAAGGTGCGGCCAGGACCCAGCCACAAACGGTGGTGGGGACCATGGAGGCAGCGACTGCTGCTCCGAGTTGCTGGCTTCTTCTCATCATGTTGATGATTGCGGTGATGCTGCTACCTGGCACAAAGAGTTTACTACTGCTTGTTCAGAAAAGAATTGCCAGGACCATCGTGTTACAAGAAAGCATCAACAAAGGTCAGTTTGGAAAAGTTTGGCAAGACAAATGGTGGGGAGAAATTGCTGTGGAGATTTTCTCTTCTAGGGAAAAACATTCATGGTTCCGAGAGACAGACATTTATCAGACTGTGATTGCTCCAAAGCACAGAGGAGGCACAATAAAAAAAAAAAAAAAAAAAAAAAAAAAATGTCTGCAGGGAACCATGACCACACCTAACATTGACCTTGGAATCTTCAAAAGGATGACAGGATCCCACAATGATGATTCCACACGGACTATGGTGAAGCCATTAAGCTGGTTAACACCACAGAAAGATGGACTTTGGACTACAAACTACTCAGGACAATTTTGAGATGGCTAGCTGAGATGATCCAGCCTGACAGACTGCTTGAAGAAGGACCTGAGACAAGCCCTGCACTTTTCCATTGTGCAGAGACTGGACAAATGATACAGGACTTGACAATTAACCCAAATTTTTCTTTTCAGAATCCCCTAAAGATGCCTTCATCTTAGAAAGAGGAAGTAATTTTAAGAAAACGACGCCCACATTCTCAAGAGGTGGGATGAGAGGTTTTTGGTCGTTTAATGAGTTTTGCATATTGTCATTGTTTATGATGGTTGGTTACAAGTTGTTAATTGTTAATGGTCAGGAAAAAAGCTGAACAAGGAGATTAGATTCAGAGTTTTTGTTTAAAAAAAAGATAAAGAAATAATAGGATAAATAGGTAGGTCACTGAATCTACACTAAAAAGAAAAAGGGGAAGATATAAAAATGACAAAAGGTAGATTACTGAATTTATTATGAAAAGAAAAAATACTTCTAAAAAGGGACTACTTGTTTTAAATAGGATAAGTAATGATTTTTTTTTTGTCTGAGTTTATCAAATGTTACTGCACTGGACATTGTTAATATATATAAGGGAGTTTTTTGTCTGAATCTGTCAAATGTTAATGGACTAGACATCATTAATGTAATTTTTGACTGTATATATTGTAAATACTTATTGGATAGTTTTTCTTGTATTAGTTATAAGCTTTTTTTAATTTTAGACAAAAAGAGAGGAAATGTGGTGGTATTGTGTTCCCCAAAATATTGTGTACCCTAATAAACTTATCTGGGGCCAGAGACAGAACAGCCACTTGATGCAAAGGCTAGAAAATGGTGGCACTCACACCTTTAATCCTAGCATTCCAGAGGCAGAAATCCATCAGTTCAAGGATACAGCCAAGCATGGTGACTCATGCCTTTAATCCCAGAAAGCGAGCCTTTAATCCCAGGGTGTGGTGGTAGAAAGCCGAAAGGTATATAAGGCATGAGGATCAGAAACTAGAAGCATTTGGCTGGTTAAGCTTCCAGGTTTCTAGCAGCATGGTTTAGCTGAGAGCCATTCGGATATGAACACAGAGGCTTCCAGTCTGAGGAAACAAGACCAGCTGAGAAGTTGGCCAGGTGAGATTAGCTGTGGCTTGTTCTGTCTCTCTGATCTTCCAGTGTTAACCCCAATACTTGGCTCCAGGTTTGTTTTAATTAATAAGACTCTCTAAGATTCATGCTACAGGGGGTCTTTGTCAAATGAATAAATAAATAAATGAAGAAAAAATAAGTCACGTAGATCAAAGTCCAATAATAATAAGAAGCTTCAAAGCTCACTCTCAGCCTTGAGATAAGTGAACCGAATTAAATTCTCCATTTAAGTACTGTGGTAGCACACTGAGTGCATGCTGGAGCAGACATTATACAAGTCAGTGCAGAAGTCCCTCAAATCTAAATATGCAATTATTACATAACCCAGAGGTATCTAACTTTTCTTGGTGACAGACGACTAGCTGTGTATTCACCTCAGATAGTTCATCAATGACAGACTATATAATCCACCCACCAAAGCTTAAGCTTAGTTGTGGTTCTGTTAAGGAGCATAGATGAAGGTACCTACAGAAATATTGTCAATGTATACTTAAAGGCAATTACACCACTGAAGAAAAATATCTCTTGTCACCAGTTTTCAAGATCTTATACATCATTGGTAAAAGAGAGGCCTGTGTCTCAAGTACATTGCCTAGCTCCTAAATGGCTTACATCTATCTTGTGGGCCATCCTTTGAGGAAATATTATTGGACCCAGTTTTGTGAGAATTGCATGTGGATAATCAGCTACTCTGACTTCAAGACAGCAGTGACTATATCATACCCGGAGAAAAGCATTCCATATACCTAGCTCTACCACTTCTCAGTTTCTACCAAAAGACTCCAAGTCCACCTACCTTGCCACAGAAATCCTTGTTCACCAATGTTTATTCTTGTATTTTCACAATAGCTAAGAAAAGTAATCTGTATAGATGTACATATAACTGATGAATGGACAAAAAAAATGGTGCTTATATACAGTAATGCAAGTTTTCAGAATAAGAAAAAAAATGAAATAATATTAGCAGAAAATTGAGGAAATTGGAGAGTTATGTTAAATGAATTACTCTAGACTCAAAAAGAGAAATACCATGTTTGCTCTCTGTCTTAGTTAGGGTTTCTATTGCTGTGTAGAGACACTATGACCACAGTAACTCTTACAGAGGAAAAACATTTAATTGTGGTGGCTTACATTTTCAGAGGTTTAGTCCATTATCATCATGATTCAACATGGTGGTGTGCAGGCAGACATGGTATTGAGGAAGGAGCTGAAAGTCCTACATCTTGAACTGCAGGCAATGGGAAGTCAACTGAACTAGGCATAACTTGAGCATAGGGACCTCAAAGTCTGCTCCCACAGTGACATATTTCCTTCAAGAGGTCCACACCTACTACCTGAAGGCCACATCTATTAATAGTGCCACTCCCTATGAGCTTACAATTACATTCAAATGACCATACCCGCATGTGCATAATCTGCATTTAGATTTGTGTGTGTGTGTGTGTGTGTGTGTGCACTTGTACATGCCTGCGTGTGCAGTGGAGGTGTAGCTCATGAAAAAAGAGTGAATCAACCATGAGAGTAGAGAGAGAGATCATAAGGGAAACAGGGAGAGGATGAGACAGGAAGGAAGGAAGCACACAGAACAGGGTCTGGGTGTGGTGGCCCACAGAGGCTATCTAGTGAGAATCTGAGCTTGCTTTACCCAGCAGGGCTGCATAATGGGATGATTTGGCCAGGGCCATGTTTACCAGGTGTTTGGGAGGGTCTACACTTGGCTGTATGGTGTTCTTTGATTTGGCAATGAGGAGGTCTTTTGTCTTTCATATTATAATTATATCATATTATATTATACTATTCTATACTATATTATATTAATTGTATTAATTATATTATATTATTATATTATATTATATTATATTATATTATATTATATTATATTATATTATATTATATTATATCATATCATATCATATCATATCATATCATATCACATCACATCACATATCATATCATCATATCATATCATATCATATCATATCATATCATATCATATCATATCATATCATATCATATCATATCATATTATATTATATTATATTATATTATATTATATTATATTATATTATATTATATTATGCTATACTATAAAAAGCCTTTTTGAACAAACCTCTGGGCAACTGGATATCAACCCAGGTCCCTCCTGAAGCTATCTCGTGTCTCTGTCTTTCTCTTTTTCTACCTAATATTTCCTCATTCCTCTCTCCTCCACCCAAGAACCCTTTGGAAGGTGGGAGCAGGTTGGAGCTGGACTCTGGCAGACTCCCATATCTGGGAAAATGAAAGACAGCAGTGGAGGAGATAAATGAATAAGAACATATATGTATGAAAATGCCACAATGAAATCCTTACTTTGAATGCTAATTTTTAAAAATCAATAAAATAAATAAACCAAATATTATGGAATGAATGAAATAAAGGCATGCAGTGCCTAAATGGATTTACAAAAAACTATAGCAATAGGTTCAAGATGACAGTTTTTAGATTTTTAAAAAGTAAATAACAAAGCTACCTAAGTTAGTAGAATTTCAACACACAATTTGAATGTAAAGTTTACTGTGATAAGTATTTTCTGTTTGTTACTTAAAAAAATGGAGTTATATGCATTTATTCTCTACCTTGTATCGTATATGCAAGGTAGATTGCAGCTCTGTTCCCAGAGCTAAATTATTACCTTGATAAATGTGTGTTTCCAAGAACGTACATTTCCAGTCAATGTGTGTTTGGCAATGACTCTGTAAGCAATGATCTGTCTCTATGCAGGTAACAAGGTATTTTATTTGAATGACTCTTCTACAGTCACTGGCATTCCGTAAAGTGCTTCCTCCAGATCTGCCTCCTGTATTGTGCAGACACCCTGCAGGGGGGAAATATAATTGGCCGTTATACCTTGTCTCCAGCCATGGAGAGCTCTGATTTCACCCGAAAGCTCCGAAGAGTATATACACGGATCCTTCCTTTGAAAATCATACAGAACTCTGATAATGATCATTTCTGGGTCAACTTTCTGCTTTATTTCTATAATCTTGAGCTAAACTCTATTAAAACACAATTACTTCACCTAATTAAATTATTGGACCTACCATCTGATTAAAGAACTTTACTTCTCATGTCTGTGGTTTCAAAACCAAGAGAAGGAACTGGAGGGAAGAATTTCCAAAGTTCAGCATCCTAGAGGTGAACTGGCAGAAATGTCTGCTAAGAGAAACAGCATCACAGGAGACTGCGTTCTGCAGCTTTTCTTTCTTCTGCTTCTGGGGGTGGGTGAGGGAAGTGTCCTGACTGAGCAAATCCAGGATGGGGAACTGAAAGGAAACAGTTCACTTTTCTTTACTGAGAAAAAAAATCTTCCTGCTGTCTAGAGAGAAAGATGAAATGAGGAAGTCAGGCTAAAAGCAGCAGCATGGAAGAAAATTGACCTTAATGCCTAGTTGAATAAATTCTAGGAACATTTCTGATGTGTATATGAAATGAAATGAAAGGAACAAGAAAAATCATGCCAAAAAGAAAAACTTTAGAAATTACAGCAAACAGGCTCAGAGAAGTAAAAGTTCATTAGGTGGAGATTGTGTTTTCTTAAGAGGGAAGGGAGAAAGTGAGTTATGAGCAGAATTCACGACTATGCTGGCCCTATTTGTAAATACGGCAAACTCAGACGCAGGGCAGGCAGCCTGCGCCCTCTGGCTCTGAGTGTTACTGAGGTATGGCTGCCACCTGGTGGCCAGTATCAGTTCCTAGCCTGGCTTCTGTTTGGAGAAGGTTCTAATTAATTTTGGGGAGGATACTCAAATAGTGAAGCTGCTGCTTCTCCAATGACCTCCTGCAAATCAGCTTCTCTGGATTTTTCTCAGTAGGAAGAGAATAGGAGGTTACTTCCTAAGAATTGAGTTTTGTGCTGTCAAGTGTACAGCTCCTTAGAAAGACCACTCTTACAATTTTTATTTGAATAGTTAGATGGCAGCCCTATGAGGAAAATCAAGTTCCCGGTTTTTCTTAAAATGTTTTCAAATGACAGAATTTCACCCACTTCAAGTGTTATTTATGCTGAGAAATGTTTTCTCAGAAGTACTGAATGCTGAAAGGGTCAGCTTAGTAACGTGACAGTCTTGTCACTTGGAGTACGTGGACAGATTGGGATGAGGACAGACAGAAAGAGAGTAAAATGGAGCTTCCTGCAACTTAAGTTTTTGCTGTCTTGTTATCAAATTCTTTGAACTTAACACAACTACAGATTTATAGAATTCACATGCATAGATTGCAACAGGCTATCTCTTTGTTTTTTATTTTTAATATTAATCTTATTGCAGGAAACTAGTTTATCATTATTAGCGATGCTTTTGGAAAGTTAAACAACTTCAAAATAGCACTGTCTGTGTCCTCTAACAGTGGAAGTGTACTGTGTAGACGTGAGCTCCTGGAACCACATCGTGTAGGCTTCTGAATTCATACTGGGTTCTTTTCCTCCCTGATAACAAGTTTCCAAGTGAACCCCTGATGACAGTGTGTTCTTCCTGAACTCTGATCACTGCAAATAGCACGGAGCAAACAAATGGAAAAGTGACACATAGCTTCAATGTGACCCTTGCCATCTTTCTACCAGAAATGTGCCCATTCATTTCACATTCTGTTTTACATCTTCTCAGCTGTATTTGAAAAGGTCATCATCATCTATCTCTGCCCTGAATAAATGGAGGTAATTTGTAACTGTCAAAAGGAAAAGAGAAAACTTTTAAATATTAAGAAACAAAAATTCATATTGATCAAAATAACCCCAAGTCTTTGTTGAGTACTAGACAGATGAATTAAGATTAAATACTAGGGCATAGGGAAAGAGCTAACAAGGGCATATAAACAGAATATTGCTAGAATACATAAAATCAAGGTGTTGCTAGGACACTAAGAGATCAGGTAATTTGTTTTAATTTGGAGATATTTGATGTAAACTCCAAAGGAACATGTCTTCATAAAATTATCCCTGAGTGATTTACTCAGAAGTGTTCTATCAAATCTTGAAAACAAGATTCCACATTATCAAAGCAGTCTTAACCATGTGACAAAATGCTTTTTAAGAAAATGCAGATACTCAAGAATGCAACATACAAAACACTCAGTGTGCTCTCAAACATGACTGGCTATGACAAGGAGCAGGCAATGTGATCAATACACACCGGGCAGAAAAGGAAGGGCTTGTGGTGTAGCTTGGTGTAGAGCACTTGGCTATCATAAACAAGGCCTTGGTATTCATCCTTGGCACTGAAAAAAAACATTTTAAAATATAGTCACAGTAATAAAACATAGACAGAAAAGAAATAAAAGCAACTTCACATAGATACTTTATTTTGGTACATATATCAAAGAATCATGACCCTGTGTAATTTGACCTAACTTTATAAATGAGAAAACTTAGACATGGATAAAGTAAATAAGCTACCAAAATAAATCACCTTAATAGTGTCTAATAGTTTCAAATTGCAGCACGATTCTCCCAAATCCTTAATGTTTTTAAAAAGATGTAACATGAATGTGAACCACAGTTAAAGGAGGCGACTGTGGGAGGTAGGTGGTTTATCACACTGAGTTTTCCAGCTCATTCACTGGGCAGGTGTTCAAGTGTAAGATTATGCCTCTGAGTATGTGTGTCTGTATGTACAGAGCCACTGTGCCATGCAGATTGTGCAATATGATACAAGTTGTTTTTGTTATTATAAAGTATAGTTTACAACTCTGTACTCAAATCTCTGCCTAGCTATTTGTGGGGCATTTACCCACCACCCCCACAGCTTCCCAGAGTTTTCTTGAGTGCGAGCAGCAGGAAATATTAGATAGAAGGATTTATAGCAGAGAATGTTGCGGAGATAAACAGATAGAAAATAAAGGATAGCCTCGAGAGGGCCTGGAACCTATTCCAACGGGCCCCAACTGTCTCTGGCCCAGGGTTTTTATAGAGACGCCAAGGGGGTGGAGCAAAAGACCTCCTCCCCCAGCACAGCCAAGTGCAGGCCATCTCAGACACCTGCACTCAGGCCCGTGGTCCTGATCATCCTCTATTCGGACCTGCTGGGTAAAGCCACGAGGAACCCCAGAACGGGCTCCCACAGCTATTATAACAATGATGTCAGCTGAGCATGAGTGTGGTGGTGTATGCCTGTTACCTTAACACTCAGAGGCTGAGGGAGCAGGAGCACAGTTGGAGGATAGTCTAGGCTACAAAGCAAGTTGCTCTCTGGAAAAGTAAAAGCAAAAGCAAAAACAAAACAAAATAAGAAACCCCCCAAACAAACAAACAAACAAAAAAAACAAGACTTTTCTAATCTGTACTTCTTGCTAGTTGCAGAGACCAACTCACAATAAATTAAAGGCTTAAATGCAAACATTGAGAAAAGTTGGAAATGTTCCAGGATATTAAGGTGGACAGATTTTTTTTTCAGACTAGAACTCAAAAGCACACGGAAGAAAACAAAAAAATTGACAGAATTACATCTAACCCAAAAGCCTAGAAAGCAAAGGAACCAAGCAGTAGGGGGCAGAAAAAACCTACAGAACATAGAAAATGTTTGTAATGTCCACAAAACAAGTGTTGACACACAGAAGATGAAATGATTTCCAAAATCTTAGTAGCAAATACCTCAGAACAAATCAGCACCAAACCAAACAAAATAAAAAGCACAGCCAGCTAAGAAAAGAGTACAAGCCTCCACGGGAAACACCCCTTTCTCTAAAGAAGACACAGAACAGGTACATGAAACAATATTCAACCTCACTACTTATAGATAAATGCAAGGAAAGATAGCATCTCACCCCAGTAAGAATAGCACTTTCCAAGAAGACTAAAGATAGTAAGAGCTACTGTGGTGTGGCTGAAGGGTATTCTTAAGCACAACTGGGGGGGGATGAGAATTAAAATAGTCACTACAAAATATGAAAAGATTGTTGCTCAAAAAATTAATAATTGAACTGTTGCAAGATCCAGCCTTGTGTTATTGAACACACACACAGACACAGACAAACAAACAGACAGTCAGACAGTTATTAAGATGTCTGGACTCCTACTTTCTTGCAGCACTAGTCACAATAGACAAGAAACGACCAACTTGTCTATGGCATGAAGAATGAATAAAGACAGTATGGTAACATTATTATTATTAGAACATTATCTGTCCATGAAAAGAATGTGAGCACCTCATTTGCTAAATCAAAACAGAGCTGTGGATCACTATACAGAGTGAAATAAGAGAGCCACACAAAGGCAAGTACTATGAAGTCTCACTGACACATGGAACCTGAAATGTTGATCTCACAGAGGTTGAGAGCAGAGTGGTGGTTAGCAGAGCTGCGGAGAGTGGGGACATGAGAAGGTGGTGGATATTACACTTTCATCAGACTGGAGCAGGGGGTGCTCATGTGATTTTTGCAGAGTAGCAAACTATGCATGACAACTCTATGTTGTAGACTTTGAATAAATATAAGGTAAGATTTTGAAGTTTTTTGTTTGTTTTTTGTTTTTTCCACAAGATTGATGTATTTGATGTAATTTAAACGAAGTGAAAACACACATTGGATCTTACATCCTTCTCATTAATGTGCAGCATTTAAGCTTTTATGTATTTGGTTAAAAATAAATTTGATAAATGGCTTTCCTGATGGAACTACAATTAAATCCTGTCCATTTCAGAAGACAGGGCTCTGAAATAATGTGTTAACCACATAAATAGAGAAAAAAGAAGTGAGCGGCAGGAGCTTGTTTTCACTAAGAGCTCCTTTTATATGGCAGGTCAGTATTCCCCAAGAAAGAGTTTTAACTGACATAACTTTTCTTGCTGAAATTTCTATACAATCAGCAATGTGTCCTCACAATGCCTGTGAACTCTGGAAGTAGAGGGTGGACTAGTAGATGTGCAATGGTCTTACATTTCTCACACTCTTGTCAGGTGACTATTTGTTTTTGTCATTATTAAGAGAAACTGGAGTGCCATATCCCATAGAAGTTGTCTTATTTAGGGTCTCTATTGTTGTGAAAAGACACCATAACCATGGCAACTCTTGGAAAGGAAAACACTTAATTGTAGTGATTCAATTACAGTTCAAAGATTCAGTCCATTATCATCATGGTGGGACATGGTGGTATGCAGGTAAACATGGTGCTGGAGGGGTAGCTGAGAATTCTACATCTTGCAGGCAACAAGAAGTGAACTGCCCAACTGGGTGTGGCTTGAGCCTATGTGAGACCTCACAGCCTGCCTCTACAGTGACACACTTCCTCCAACACAACCACACCTACTCCAATAAGCCTGCACCTCCCTTTAATGCCACTTCTTTCGGGGGCGATTTTCTTTCAAACCACCACAGAAAGGAAGAAAACTGTGGAGGATGAAAACATCCTGTTTTTACTCTGTGACTTTAATATATTAGAAATATAGACTTGTTAGATGGTTTCTGTATCACAAGTTGATAAAGGCCTCCACTAGGATTGATTAAAACCAGTTCCTTTATGAATATACTATAAAAATACTTAACTCTATATAATTTATTAGTTCATGGATGCTGAAAGGAGTTTACACATGTGCATATACATTGTGCAAAAATCTGTGTATATATGTTATTAGACAAATGTATATGCATATGTATATTTTTACGTGAAAGTTTTTTAGTGCCTTTTACTGTATTTAAGATTATGAAAAATTGTTCAACAAGTATTTATGCACTGGTAAAGTCTAAAAATTTGAATTTGGTATGAAAAAAGTTGTTAATATTCTTCAGAGTACATATTTATCTGGAAAACAGTTTGGGAAACACATTGCACATGCTATCTGAAAGCGTTTGTGCTGACAAGTGGAAGCTTGGCAACTAGAAAGGGGACCCTGACATGCTAAGAGAGGGGTAGTAGATTATAAATAAAAGAAAAGTAGAGAATAGGATTACTGGGGATGAAAAGTCAGGAGGTGATAGAAAACAAGGAGATGGAGGACTTACCCAAAGGAAGAGTATGGAAAGTCATACGGTAGCCTACAGTATCACAATCTAATTAAAGAATATAATTAGGGAGATAGAATACATGAGAAAGAAGGGGGGTTACTGGGGTTAATGGATTAAGTGGATGTCAGAACAGAGAGATGGGGAGAAACAGAAGTAGTTGATGGATTAACCAAAACAACTAAGCATATATAAAAATTCCTTATAGAAACCCATTAGTTAGTATGCTAATTTCAATATACAACTTTAGAAAATGGAGTTCAAACAGAATTATCCTACATGGGTGGACAGTGCTTTTATCAGAAATCTTGGGTTATTTATTGAAAATCATAGTGTAGACCCATGCAGGCCCTGTGCTTGCTGCTTCAGTCTCCGTGGGCTCATATGTGCCTTACTTTTGATTCAGAGGGCCTTGGATTCCTGGTGTCCCTCCATCCTCTCTGACTCTTACAATCTTTCTGCTTCCTTTTCCATGAGATTCCTTGAGCTCTGAGAGGAGGGATTTGATGGAAACATCCCATTTACATTTTTTCTCCATGTAATGTCTGGCTGTGAGTCTCTGTATCTGTTCCCACCTGCTGCTGAGGAAGCCTCTTTAATGATGACTGGATAAGGCACCAATCTATTAGTATAGCAGAATATCAATAGGAATTATTTTATTAATGCTTTTTGTTGTTGTTTTAGAACAGTAGTGTTTGGTTTTATCCCTGGTCTCTAGGCTTTCTAAGATGTCTTTAGGGCTGAGCACTCAGTTTCTTACTGTTGGAGGTTCAGAGAATAAAAGACTGAGTGCTTAGCCCTAAGGACATCTTTCTCATTCTTCATCCCAAGCCAATATTTCTTACAGAACTGAGGAAAAGTCAGAAAGAATGTAAGAGCCAGATGTTGGGTAGGAGTCCTGTGAAATGCATCTGTACCAATGGGCTACACACTCTGGAACTCATATCAGCTGTGTTTACCAGCACCCAAATCTAGCAAGTCAAAATTAAGCATAGATAAGGGAGATACTCTCCAGGCACCAGCTTCTATTGAAGAGATATTGACAGTTGATATCTGGTAGCTACTAGGAGAAGAAGACTTGTTTTTAAAAAAGTGAGTGGCGACTGGTAGATTCCCCATGCTATAGTAATGGTCTCACACCCACACATATTTGGGCAACACTAATTGAACGTAGTAGGTTATTTAAAAAAAGCAAGAAAAAGGGACATGAGGTTCAGAGAATAGCATGTTCAGTGGGGCACTTGAAGGGGAGCAGGGATGGATATGTATTGCTACCTGGGGGTCCAGCCTCTAGACAGCCCAGGGCTCAAAAGGAATCCACAGCATTGGCATATACTAAGACTTTTCTATCTGAGGGGGTTAGGGAAAAAGACACACACTCTCTTGATGATTTCCTTCAGACCTTTCCTTTATTCTTCGTTTGCATTTTCTATTCTTTATATTCCTGATGATTTCCTTCTCTCATTCTTGATGTTTTCCTCCTAACTCTATCCTTATTCTTGATGTTTCCCTTCTAGTTTCTTCTAACTGTCTCAGTCTTGATGTTTTCCTTCTAATTCTCTCATTTCTGATGTTTTCCTTCTAACTCATTTAACTCTTTCATTCTTGTTGTTTTCCTTCTAACTCTCATTCTTGATGTTTTCCTTCTAGCCCATTTTAATTCTAACTATCTTTATTCTTTCCCTTGCAGCTTATATACCCCAGCAAAATCTTTCAGGCAATATAAAAATTACAATGTGGTTACATTCTGTTTTTCAGGTGAATGAATACAAATAAAAACATGGCATGTTTCCCATATTCCTCACACGATTAAACATTTTACATACTACAGGTGAAAAACAAATTATCCCAAGAACCCACATACATTCATACCTAAGCAACTTGTTATAAATTAATCATGTAGGCAAGGAAGGTATTCCTCTCAGTCAGGTCTTTAACTGGCAGGTTGCATTTTGCAGTTACAAAGAAAGGACCATTTACTTTATTACTTATCTTAAAAGGTAATCTTATAAGGAATCACAAACCTAAACTTTTATATATGAAAAGGAATCAGTCAGTTCTACTTTAAATCTTTAGAGTACATACCTGCTCATCAATAGTTGTTTTATATCAGGAGATTGAGGGCAAAAAAGGCATAGGAATTAATCATCACCCTTGATTATCAACCAAATGTAGCAAGGGAAATTATGTCAGCTAGCAATAATCAGGTTGCTTTGTATTTTTGACTCTAACCTAATTAATCTACAACTCAGCTATGTGTCCTTGTGAACTTTTGATTGTATTCTGGGTTTATTCATCTTAAAACTATTATCAAAGCATCTGGTCTAACGTGAAGGTATTTTAAAGCTTTGTTTCAGCTAATGGTATTCTCTAAAACCTGTGCACATATCTTCCAACATTAAGATTGAAAGAACTTAAGCTACTTGGGCTAAGTGGGACTCAATTGTTTTCCTTAAACCTTAGCCTGAGCCACAGTCTATATGGTTCCTCAGTAGAAACTCATGTGTTCTAGCTGTGTGACACTTCCTTGTTTTATTTTATCATCATCATCATCATCATCATCATCATCATCATCATCATCATTATTTAGTTTATCAAGACAGGGTTTCTCTGTGTAGTTTTGGTGCCTGTCCTGGGTCTCCCTCTGTAGACCAGACTGGAGTCGAACTCACAGAGATCTGCCTGGCTCCGCCTCCCGAGTGTTGGGATTAAAGGTGTGTGCCACCACTGCTCAGCTTCCTTGTTTTATTTATTTTTTTAAACTAACATTATTATTATCAATTAGGCATTACAACTTAGGAAGGAATCATCTTCATAATAATTCACAGGTAAAAATGCCTGGTAGAATGGGATGTTTCTGTGAGAGACACACTACATTACAGGCAGTGGGGATCTCCCCACACCCATTCATACCATGCCTGATACCAGAGGAGGATGGCAAAAGGCACAGTAGAAGCAAAAGACATTCTGGGGCCTGTGGTCTCAGGGCCTTGTCTAACCAAGATTCACCCATCAGAGAGTTTCCTCCTGGTGGACTGACACCTTGAATGCCAATTGCCGCCTACTGTGCCTCTGACATGGCCACTGGCAGACATGATCACACTTTGCATTATACGTTTATGAAATCCTTAAGTATAAAGAAAATATAAAAATTTTATATGCCAAAATGAAACTTCCTAATTATAAAAACCCATGTTGATAATTTATTAGTCACTTATTCATGCTGAATTTTGATTTCCTTCCCTTGTATAATAAATAGAATAGTGACAGTATATTTCAAAGATTCTTAAGACAATTTAAATCACAGACTTTATTCAAAACAATATCTGGCACAGGGTCAAAACTAAGTGTGTTGGCACTCAGTTAGTAAAATAGATGAATTTCTGAAGACATCTTTTTTTAAATTAAGGAACTTTTTATTCATTTTAGATACCAACCACAGATCCCCCTGTCTTTCTTCCTCCTGCCCCTCAGGCCTCTCTCCCAACCCATTCCTTAGAGGCAGATCCAAGCCTTTCCCCCTCCATCAAGGCTGTACAAGATGTCCCATCATAGGTAGTGAACTCCAAAAAGCCTGCTCATGCACCAGGGATGGATCCTGATCCTACTGCCAGGGGGACCCTAAAGCAGATCAAGCTACACAAATGTCTTGCTTATGCAGAGGGCCCAGTCCAGTCCCATGGAGTCTCCACAGCTGTCAGTCCAAAGTTCATGAGTTCCCACTAGTTTGGTTTGGTTGTCTCTTGTCTTTTTATTGAGAATTGTGAGTTGTTTATTCAAGAGAACTTTGAAAGAGACCACCATGAAAGGCCTCATTATCTTCACTGGAACATGCAATGTTCATTGCACATGAATTCTTTCACATTTAAGCTAAAAACATGAAATGTCCTAAAAGTGGTGGCTTTCCTAGTTTCAGGCAAGAGATTTATCTTTTTTTATGAAATAAAAAAGTGCCTGCTACTTTAAGTGGAGATTCTAGGAAGCAGTAAGTACATTAAATGTGGCTTGAAATTTCTGTTTCAGGTAAACTTGGCTGCTTTGAAAATAATCTACTTTGTCACATAAATCCCTTTGTTAAGTTCTTGTCCATACAATCAATGCTGCTTAACAAGAATAACACAATAAACAGTGATGTGCTTTCATTCAACATTTTGGTTATCCTGATGGCAATAGTTATTGCTCAATAAATAACGTCAAGGATATTTTAAGAGACTTAGTGGATGGCACTCACTCACACATAGAGGGTGATTTTCAGACATTCACCCTTTAACGAAGAAAATGATCATAGAAGTTAGCTGAATTCTAACCTACAGAGCCATACTCTGACATAGACCAGCAGTATATCATTTCGCAGAAAATCTTTTACCTTCCACACTAAGATTGAGTTTGTTTTCAGAAGAATCATCCTTGGGTCTGGACAGATTTCCCATGTTCACACTGTGGACATTTGAGCAAGTGATTTAGCTATCCTGTGACTTACTTTCTTTTAAGAGGGAAACATGCCACCTGCTGTATGAAATTGCAGAGCTGAGAGGATCCAGCAGTGTCAGGAGCAAGGCATCAGTATCAGCCAGATGTTAATGCTTCCCCTTCTTGTTAGTGACAGGAAGTGAAACATTTGGAAATCAAGCCACATGTTATTTAAGAGTCCTGTGTGACAGTTTATTCATTCTTTGTCTTCACACAAATAAGAGGAAAAGATAAATTGGTCTTTGGTCACTATTCCTCAAATAGGCAAAGCTTCAAACTCAAATGGTAGCTTGAATACTTCTTCCTTTGGATCTTTCTTCACTCTCAATCTTGGTTGAAATGATCATTTCATCCCCTAGACTGCAGTGGTCTTATGTGTGCTGTGTTTTGGGTTTAACTTTTAACTGGCTCTGTTGTTGATCCTGCCATGCCTGGGTGGTCCTGGTCAGCAAGAGTACCAAGAATAGTGTTTGAGAAAGTTGTCTGAACCATAAAATACAAATGGTCACTGAGACCATAATACATGGGGGTTTCATTTTGAAAACCATGGTATATGTCTTACACACATTGTAATATAAAGTGTCACACAAATATTCTCTACACAGTCTAGATTACTGAAGTATTTTTATTGTGAATGCATACTTGTAATGTTTACAGACATTGGTGAATTCCAATGCATGCAGCCTATAACTTCTTCCTACTTCATTGTGTAAACAGTATTAGGCTGTCCAATAACAAAGTAGCATTAAAAACTGACTATAATAGGAAATATACTTTACATTTCAGACATGGAAAACACATACACGTGTTTGTATGCACAGCGACATGTATACACACAATCAAAACAAAAATTTTTACAGCATAGTGTTTTTTCTTATGCTTAAGAGAGTCTATTCTACTTATATTTCCTAGCATTTCAATTTTCTGATGCAAGATACAGTATGATAAACTATCCCTAACAACTTCCAGAGTATCAGCAAATTTTTAATTGCGTATGAACTGTCTTACTGTTCTCCTGTCTTCATATACAGTCGCAGAACTTTTGCCATGTAAAATACTTCACAAGTACTCTACTTTGGTAGAGCAAAACATGGATGTTACAAATGAGTAAATAAATGAACTGGGGACCTGACAAGATGAAGAAAAAAATTCATTATCAAGTCAGAAGACCTTAGTCTGATATCCTGAGCACACTTGGGGGCAGGAAGAAAAACACTCCTGCAAGTTGTTTTTGATCTTCACACACACACACACACACACACACACACACACACACACACACACACACACAAAGAATAAATGAAAAAAGATTGAACTGCACCATATAAATAAAAATTGAATATCTAACTAAGGACATGCTCAATGGTAGATCACTTGCCAAGCATGTATAAGGTTCTAGATTCAATTCTTAGAACATAAAAAAAAAAGTGGAGGTGGATATGATCAAAATATATTAAGTTCATATATGGAGTTCTCAAAGAATAAATATAAATATATTTTAAAGCAAAATAAAAATTTTGATGGTGAGATGGCTGAGTCATCAGGAGCAATTAATTGCTGTTCTTGCAGAAGATCTGGGTTTGATTCCTAGAACCCATAAGGCAGCTCACAATTGTCTGTAACTCCAGATCCAGGTTATCAAATACTTTTTTCTGGCCTCCATGGGTACTAGGCATACCTGTGCTGTGCATACTTAAATGGAAATAAAATTCTCATACACATAAAGTACAAATATAAATGTTAAAAATAAACATAAAAATATCTGAGCTTTTAAAATGGGAAATGTTGTTATTTAAGATTATATTTACTTTATTTTATTTTATTTTTCTTTATTAAGAAATTTTCTACTCACTCCTCATGCTATCCACAGACTGCCCCCCACCTCCTCCCTACTCCTACTACCCAGCCCTCTTTCCCAAGCCACCCCGCATCCCCACACCCCCCAAATCGAGGTCTCCCATGGGGAGTCAGCAGAGCCCAGCTATATTTACTTTTTTAATTTATGGTTCTGGCTTGTAGATTTATTCGTGATTATCACCATGATGGTCACCAGACCTCAACCACACAGGTTACACTTGTTGTAAATCTTTTTTTACAATGAGTGGTCACTTCATAAACATGATGCATGTAAGACACACTTCCTGTGTTGTTCCCTCTGGCCTTCTGGGAAGGAGAAGTCTGAATCTTTATACAAAGTCCCTTTTGTCTATACATAGGGCCTACAGTTTCCAGACAGGGTGTCACCAAAGAAGCTGGCAATGAGGTACAGGAGAGTAGCTGCTTTTGCTACCGATCCAGGTCACGAGGGAGAGAAGCAGTCTAGCTTCTAGGCTTGTTTACATGTGGAATTTCTTATGCAGGGTGACAGTAAGTGGCTCCCTGGTTTCAACCTTCAAGTAAGAAAAGACTGGATACTTTTCGATTTACAATATCTTTAGAGGGCAGAACAGAAAGATAATGAGTAAAAAGTGTTCTGTCTTTCACTGATCTGCAGGTCTAGTATCCAGTACCACGACACTTCAGCGCTATTAAAGGGAACACTGCATGCTATAAATGTGAGAATCCTGGAACCTAAGTCCCTATTCAGGGCACCATGTGTGGGAGGCCAGCTCCCATCTTTTACAGGATTCCCATGAGGAGGAGAGAGGAATAAGGAATTTGTAGATAGAGAGATAGCAGAGATGAGACAGATAGAAACACAGGATAGCTTCAGGAGGACCTGGATCAAAATCCACTGGCCCCTTCTATTGCTTCAAAGGGGCTTTTTATAACAACACCAAGGGGCAGGGCAAAAGACCTCCCCCTTGCTAGATCAAAGCACACCGCACAGCCAAGTGTAGACCCTTCCAAACACCTGGTAACTACACATGTGGTCAGGTCATCCCCTTATGCAGCCCTGTTGTGTAACACAAACTCAGATCTCACTAGGAAACCTCTGTGGGCTCCTACATATAAACTGGTGACATTTTCCACTAAAATAGTATTATTCCTTTTACTTTGGCTACAGTCTCTGATAGACAGGTTACTGATTCCCATGGGTTCTAGCATACACTTTCTTTGTAGAAAGAGAAAAGAGTGAATGAAGATTTTAAGTCCTTGGCAATTCTTTGTGAATGTGAGTTGACTCACTCAAATCTAAAGAACATAAATGTTTACAGAGGAAAGAAACTTTAAGAGCATTTAAGTTCCCTCTTTTATAGGTCTGGAAATTGAGAACTGGGGGTGGCGTGACTTTCCAAAGCTGCAGATTGCAAGTTTA
The DNA here is from genome assembly GCF_049852395.1 of Peromyscus maniculatus bairdii. Classification (NCBI taxonomy): domain Eukaryota; kingdom Metazoa; phylum Chordata; class Mammalia; order Rodentia; family Cricetidae; genus Peromyscus; species Peromyscus maniculatus. Next base: position 43,186,757 of record NC_134857.1, read on the forward strand.
TCTAGGTTGAGATAGTCTTTCCACACTGGATTACTGTAGAGTAAATGGAAATAATAGACAGTCCACCCACATTTGATTATTCTACTTTTGGTGGAGAAAAAATGCCAGTTTTGAATGTGCAAATCTGAGACATCTTGCCCTAGTACATACTCTCAAAGGACTTAGCCTGGGTCATCAGGAGTTTACTCTGAGGTTAGAGAAATCAGAATCCAAACTCAGCTGGTTGACATCAGAAAATTCATGTGATGTATCTCAGTTTCTGGTTTCTAAAATTTAAAATGAGGCTATTAATATTACACTCATACCTAACCTATGGGGAGAATGCAATGACTCAGTAAACAGTAACAGCCACACATTAAATCCTAGATATTATTAGAATTTGATTCCCTTTTCTCTCTCATGTCCTTACAAATGCATCACATATGATTTATGTCCTTGTTTTTGGATATATGTAAGACTAGCTGAAGTGTTCTTAACAGTGATGACCACTGGGGGAGGAGTGGTGAAGGAGAGTCAGCTTTCTTTAGGAGTGTGGCCCTGGTAGGTTGCTCATGCTCCAGTGGATGGTCCTGTACTTGTGTATAATTAGACTAGATGAGCTATGAAAATAACAAAAGAGGAGATGAAGTTGGAAGAAGGAGGAAGTAGAGGAGTTTGGGAGGCGTTGGAAGGCATCAGGGTGGATATGCTCAAAACACACCATATTTGTGTATGGAGCTTTCAAAGAATAAATTAAAGAGTAAATTTAATTCTTAGTAATGCCCCTCTAGTTCTTGTGACTTCTAAGACATTTTTTCTTAGCATGATGCTTTGAATTCCTTAGTTCCTAATGCTTCAATCCTGACTCTTGGTTAAAGATGCTGCAACTACAATAATTGGTTGTGACTTAGTATGGGAGCAAAAGTTCTCAAAGAGAGCCTATCAAGTGAGTCCTGAAGCCCATCTACTAGCAGGTGAAATGACTGATCTCATTATTCCACCACCTGCAGTGATGTATCACATTTTTTTGTGACCACCCCCAGCCTCACTCATATTCCCTGCTCTGTAGGAATGCATATTTGCTACAAAAAGCAGGGAAAGGCACATTGCTCTCCATTCCTGTTGGGGAATATTATTTCAAGGTATGTTACTTTTGTTTATGTTGCATTTGTTTAACTCTGTGAAACTGATACTTTTGCCCAAGTAAAACACCTGATGGTCTAAGAAAGAGCTGAATGGTCAATAATGAGGCAGGAGAAAGGATAAGTGGGGCTGGAAGGCAGAGAGAATTAATAGGAGGAGAAATCTGGGGAAAAGATCAAGGAAAAAGAGAGGAAGAAGGAGGATTTCAGGGGCTAGCCACCCAGCCACACAACCAGCAATGGAGTAAGAAGGAAAGAAAAGATATACAGGAATAGAGAAAAATAAAAGCACTCCCACCCCCCGGCCAAAGATAGGATAATTTAAAGTTAAGAAAAGCTGGCTAGAAACAAGCCAAGCTAAGGCTGAGCATTTGTAATTAAGAATTAGCCTCTGTGTGTGATGTATTTGGGGGCTGAGTGGTGGGCACCACAAGAGAGAAAAAACAAACAACAATACATTCCACACAGCACATCAAGACAATCTAGTGCAGTTTCCCCAATGAGGAACATAAATTATCAATTTTTCAGATGGACTTTAGTCCCAGTTCAGTTCACAAAAATTGTGATATATCACTGCAAGTGGCGGAATAATGAGATCAATCAGTTCACCTGCTAGGAGGCAGGTTTTGGGACTCATTTGATAGGCTATCTTTTTGAAAACTTTTGTTCCCATACTAAGTCACAACCAATTATTGTAATTGCAGCATCTTTGACCAAGAGTCAGGACTGAAGTATTAGGAACTAAAAAATTCAAAGTATCATGCTAAGAAAAAAAAATCTTAGAAGTCACAAGAATTATCCTAATGACTCACATCCTAGCTTTCCAGTCTCTCTCTCTCTCTCTCTCTCTCTCTCTCTCTCTCTCTCTCTCTCTCTCTCTCTCTCTCTCTCTCAGCTTTTCAGCATCATTACTAGATCCAGCTGTCTGTACTTTCCCCCACTGCATTGTGTCTAATTTCTATGCTTTCATTCTGTTTTCTCTTGTTCATTTGAATTATCTTTTGATCCAACCTAGCACTTATTCAGTCAAACAACAGCTGTGTATACACACTTAGCACTGTCACTTACAAGTGCCCCAGGACAGAAAGGATTCGATTTCTGTCCTTGCATTTGCTACAAACTAGTGGTAGGTGGCAGAATCTTGGCAGTGATTTCTAACAAGGCATGAGAAATTTCAAGGCTTCTAGAGGGCAGGAGTTCTGTCCACTGTCACAGATTGTCATTTATAGTGACACCTATGCTTCCCACATAACTAGCGCCCAAATTGTGGAAATAATGAGTTGAAATGAGACAAGGGAAAGGATAAAATCCTTCTTGAAATTTCCCTTCATTTGGGAAGACTAGAAAATAAAATGGAACAACAAAACAAGGAATGCCTTTTCTGATGTTTTTCATCACATGACTTAGGTACAAAGTGGATAAAAAGAACGAGAGAGTGCTTGTGGGCTAACTGAGGAAAACCTCAAATGAGAGGTTCTCTGGTAGAATCAGGAATTCCCAGAAAGCAAGACAGAGGACAGCTTTTTACACAATCCCTCCTGGTTTTGGAATGCCCAGCATTTGACACAATCGCTGTAGCCTTTCCCTTAAGGGAAATCTTCCTTGCCTTAACCAAGCTTTACCACGTGGCCAAAGGTCTTCAGTCTCCCTTTGTCTCTACTATTACTGAAAATACTTTAATTTTTTTCCCTCAGCACACATGAAGTGTGATGTCTTATGGCTTCATTTATTACACTATTGGATAGGTGGTAAGAAATATAATTCATGTTATATTGTGTTAATGATTCTTTCCATAACTATGAAAATGAGTACAAAGATATCCCAACTTTTAAAAGTAATGGCTCAAAACACATTAGATTGAAAAGGAAACAGTTGCTTTCTAGCATGCCCTTTGCTATGGGATCAAATCCATTATCACATGATTGTTCTGGTAAAACACTTATTAATGGCAGGCGGCAAATCTGTGCTTGAGTCTGCTAAACCCACCACATTGTAAACAAATTACACTATAGTCAAAGTAAATGATGATGTTACTTGCATAATGGACTATGAGGACTCAAATTATTTAGGCCACATTGGGTTTTATGGAATGCACTTGGACAGTCTTATTTTGATAGACAGCAAAGATGATCTTCAGTACATAAGTTGGTAGGCTAGAGGTTTGAAGTAAGCTGTAATAGTGGTTTTCAGATTCAAGTGAAGGTATCATCTTACCCAGAAAGTTCTGAGTGGGAGTAACATGTAGTCTGGTTAGAAGATAAAGGAGACATGCTCTGACATCCTCTGCTATCAGAATATTTCTCAGATTCCCTACTTAACATTGAGCTCTTGAGATGACTGTCTCTGCTAGGAGAGAATAGAAAACTGACCAGAGTGACAGGAGTACTCTGTTACTAGCAGTTTATAGTTTCTGTTGAAGGGAAATCTATCATGGAGATATAGAAGGGAATAAAGAGAATAGACAATGCACTCTTCTAAAACAGTTGTCTAGATTTATCTACTTAAGTCTTTACAAAGATTAACTAAATATTATAGATCATACTTAGCTGAGTCTGGCTGGCACAACCTTATTATATGGCTCTATGCAAATTAGAAAAGGCTTTGGGGTATCTTCAACTAAGCAAATGAAAGATAAAAGCTTCAAGGTTTTGAAGAAAGAAATTGAAGAAGATATCAGAAGATGGAAAGCATCTCCCATGCTCATGAATTAGTAAGATTAATAGAGAAAATTTGTCATTCTACCAAAAGCAGTCTACAGATTCAATGCAATCCTCATTGAAATTCCAACATAATTCCTCACGGATATTGAAAGGACAATTTTTAGCTTTCTATGGAAATATAAAAAAAATCAGGATAGCTAAAACAATCCTGGATAGTAAAATAACTGCTAGAGGTGTCAACATCCCTGATTTCAAGTTGTGCTACAAAGGAGCAGTAATAAAGTCAGTATGGAGTTCACACAAAAATAACCACATTGATCAACGGAATAGAATTGAAGACCTAGGAATAAAGTCACATATGTATGGACACCTGATTTTTGAGAAGGAGGTCAGAAATACACTTTGGAAAGAATACAGAATCTTCAGCACATGGTCAAACTGGTTGGTTATATGTAGAAGAATGCAAATAAATCCATACTTGTCACCCTGCATAAAACTAAACTCCAAAAGTATCAAAGACCGTAATGTAAAACCAGATACACTAAACCTAATAGAAGAGAAAGTGGGGGAATAGTCTTGAACTCATTGGCACAGGAAAAGACTTTCTGAATAGAACACTATTAGCACAGGAACTAAGATCAACAACTAATAATTGGGATCACATTCGTGAAACTGATTAGATTCTACATGGCAAACTGTTATTCAGACAAAGCAGTATTCTATAAATTGAAAAAATATCTTCACCAATTACACATCTAATAGAGAGACAATATCCAAAATATATAAAAAACAAAATAAACTAGATATCAAGAAAACAAATGACCTAATTTAAAAAAAACAGGTACAGCTCTAAACAGAGAATTCTCAATAGAGGAAACTCAAATAGCTGAGAACCAGGTAAACAAATGTTCAGCTTCCTTAGCCACTAGAGAAATGCAAATCAAAACGACTTTGAGATTTCATCTTATACCTACTACTATAGAGTAGTATATCAACTACTCTAGGACAGGCCTCATGTTCAGTAGTAGTTGACCAACATGTAATGGACTCCATGCTTTTATTTTTAATTAATATTAGAGCTCAATTTTTTTTGGTGTGATTTTATGTATGTATGTATGTATGTGTGCGTGCGTGCGTGCGTGCGTGCGTGTGTGTGTGTGTGTGTGTGTTTATTTTGGTTTGGGGAGATTTTGTATTTCTACTGGGTTTTTGTTTGTTGAGAAAGAACTTAAAGTTGGGTGGATAGGGAGGGGAGAGATTCTGAAAGAAGGTGGGGAGTGGAAGAATATAATCAAACTATATTTAAATTTAAAAATTGTATTTTAAAAATAGAAAATATAATAAAAAGAAAGGCTCCTAAACCTAGGAAGACAGTCTGAAGGAGTTCAAGTACAATTTCACAATTTTCCATGAGACCCTGAAAATGGTATTAGCAACTCACATGAGAATAGAGGCTTGAGGCTAAGAATTCATTTTAAAGGCAGGTAGTAAGTAAATAAATTAGTCAGGATATGAAACTGGACCACTTGATTGCAAAATTGTAATTCATTTTTTCCATCTGTAAAATTGTAAAGTGATATTTTCTTATAAATTATCATAAGCAGTTAAGCAGTGTTTTACCATATGAATAATATCTCACTGTACCTAACTCACCCCCCCCTTTTTTTTTTTACAATATATTACTTTCAACACATTTCAAGTAGCAAACGATAATGGCTGATTTTATGATTTTTCTGCTGGTTTTGAACACACTTGACTCTTGGTGTTTCATAGAACATCAGAGACAAGGTATAGATAGCATAGCCAAGACAAATGTGAACATGTTCATTGACATCCTTACATTTTAAATTATTTAATGACAATATTATTTTCCCATTGTTGTAACAAAATACCTGAGATAAACAACCTAAAAAAATAATTTATTGGGGCTCACAGTTTAAGAGGGGAGATAAGGTCCTTCATGGTGGGAAGGCATAGTCACAGGATCATGAGGTAGTTTGCCACATTACTTTCAAGTCTGTATGAAGAGAAAATGAATATAGTACCCATTTAGCTTTCACCTTTTTCCTTTATATTCAGTCTGGGATCCCAGTTTTTGGGATATACTGATCTATATTCAGTTAAACCTCTCTGGAAACACTTTCCCAGACACACCCAAAGTTATGTCTCCCAGGAGATTCTAATTCCAATCTAGTTCACAGAAAACCTTAACCACCACAATATGTTCTGGACAAAGAATTTACTTTCTGTCATGATGATACAGAGATGAATGACTTGACGTATTGAGAACTGGACTAGGTATTTGACTCCACATGAAAGGGGAGAATCATGACTCATTAGCTATGAGTATTTGACCTTTCATTGAGTTTTATCTCTCCTGAGATGAGGTGATCTTCATGTACTTAACCTGTGTCCCAAATTTAATTGGTCAGTGTTTCAGTGTTATAGACATAATGTGATCTCCACTGTGCCCTGGTGTGTGGCTGCTTGTATCTTTCCTTTTCTCAAACTGAGTATACAAAGGACTGTTGTTGAATTATCTTATTGTTCACTGTGAATATGTGTCACTCAAGATTGGTTTAATAAAAAGCTAAAGCTGGGCAGTGGTGGCACATACCTTTAATCCCAGCACTCAGGAGGCAGAACCAGGTGGATCTTTGTGAGTTCAAGGCCAGCCTGGTCTACAGAGCGAGATCCAGGACAGGCACCAAAACTACACAGACAAACCTTGTCTCAAAACCCCCCACTCCCCCAAAAAAGCTAAATGGCCAATAGCTAGGCAGGATTTTTGGGAAAGAGAAAATTCTGGGAAGAAGATAAGCAGAGAGGCCAGACAGATGCAGAACGAGTCAGACACACAAAATGGAATAGAGGTAAAAGACACACAATAGAACATAGATTAATAAAAAAATCTATGGGTTAATTTAAGTTGTAAAAGCTACTTAAGAACAAGCCTAAGCTATTAGCCGAGCTTTCATAATTAATAAGAAGTCTTTGTGTGGTTATTTGGGTTTGGCAGGCGGGACAGAAAAAATATGCCTACAAAGGACTGGGTGAAGCCCATCTTACATTGTCAATTTTCTTATTAACCTGACCCCAAAGTTTTAGTTTCTAGAGGGCCAATGTATGTGCTGCATTTGAGTACTGGGAAGAGTAGCAGGCTTGGAGGAGAGGAGTCAGAGATAATATCTCTGCAGAGAGAAATAAGATAAACTAAGAAGTACTCTGGCTATGAAGCTCTCCAATGAAGAATTCCTTAGTCCTTCTGCTTCGTTATAAGTATGTGTTTTGGTCAGCAGCTCATGTAAAATGGCTACACCTGGTATGTTGTTAGAATCTCAAAGTGCAATTTAAGTTTTCATGTCACAGAATTTTAGAGCAGGATAGAGATATAAATCAATATGTATTATGTGCTTAGTCTGAGTCAGATGTTGTAATTGGCACAATCTCAGGGCTATCAAAGACCCAGAGAGAAATGAATGCAATTAGTCCAGATCTACCCATAAAAGGAGTTGGCAGAATTAGTATTTAAATCAAAACTGACTGATACCAAAGTCCTGGATCTCCAGATTCTCATCAAGCCCTTAATAGATATTAAAAGCCCATTCCCTATGGTGCGATGCCTTACTCAGCCTTGATGCAGGGGGCAGGGGCTAGGTCCAGCCCTAACTTGGTATGCCTGCCTGTGTTGACTACCCAAGGGAGGCCTTACTCTCTATGAGGAGGGGATGGGGGTAGGATGGCGGTAGGTGGTGGGAGCAGGAGAAGAGGAGGGAGGAGGAACAGGGGTTGGTATGTAAAAGGAAAAAAATTATTTTTAAATAAAAAGTTATATGAAAAAGATATTAGCTTTATTAGTGATATGTTTTATGCAATACATACTCATCTATATCTATTTATCTGTTGAAATTTATGCTTTAAAAATATCTCTTTTCTGAGCATTTTCACCACAAAGAAAAATATAAATATTTGAGAATAACTATATTTTTAATTTAGTTTGAACATTGTATAACATATATGTATGTATTAAAGCATCACATGGTACTAACTGATGTGTCGAATTTTTATGATTTTGTGATTCAGTTAAAATTAATTTAAAAATATTCTTTCAGGGCTGGTGAGATGGCTCAGGAGGTTAAAATATTTGCTGCTAAGCTTGATGGCCTGAGTTCAATCCCTGAGCCCCCATGGTGAAAGGGGAAACTAGTTGCTTCCACAAGTTCTTCTTTGACTTCTACAGCACGCTGTGTCACATGTGCATGCATGTGCACATGTGTGCACAGGCACACACACATACAAGTAATTAAACATTCTCTTCTTTCATATTCCTGACACACCTGGAAGATTAGACCTGTATTAACTACTTTGCTTGCCGATGTGACAGAAAACCTGACATGTTTAACTTGAAGGGGTGAAGATATACTTTGGCTTATTGATTTAGGGAGCTCAGTCCATCATGGCCTGCTCCTTTGCTCCTGGAACTGTGGTGAGGCAGAGCCCAATGGTGGTGACAACATTTGCGGAAGTCATCATTCTGGTTCAATGATTTAGCTCCGGTTGTCAGGCTTGACACTGAGAGTCTTTACCCACTGAGCAATTTCTTTGACCCATAATCATACATTTATTAATTTTTCTCTTTAATCTGGGTTTAAAACTTAGTAATCATGTTCCCTATAATGGAGGGAAGGGACATGAAAGGATCAGGGATGGAAAAGACTTCTCTAAAGCCAATGTACCTTTTCATTCCTTGTATTCTAGCCATGCATTAGATATAACACAAAGCTTATATCATGGTTAATAAAAAAAAACACCAAAGTTTAAAAAGTCCTAGACAAGTGAACTATACTAGCTGTGTCAAGACGGGCAGTGGCACAGGAAGGGTTCATTTCAATTGACTTTAAACTACAGCATTCTGACTGTAGAGTCTAAGGATAAAATGGGAAACCACAGCAACTTCTAAACGATTCAATACTTTTTTTTATCTCTGGAAATGTTAATATTGGCAGTTTGAGACTATATATATATGATTTATGTTAATGTTTTCATGAACTAAGATATTTTCAGAAAAATGAAAAGGAGTTAATAAAATACAGAGGCCAAGGCAGTAGAAACACTGGGCTCTTTGTTTGAATTGGTGAAAATATCAGCATGAGCTTAAGAATAATATTTACTTTTAAAAAATACATATTTTCTCACTTATTTCACTAAAAACCTCGAAGCAATGAATACCAAAAAACAATGAATACTCTTGCTAACCAGGCTGTGGTTGAAAAGAAATATATTACCCATTAAAAGTGTCCAAGACTCCTTGGGAAACTGCTGATTTCAGGTCTGGAAGAAGAAAATGTACAAGATTAATTTGGAACATGTTGTTGTTACTGAATGTGGCAAAATTATTAAAAGAAATTGAGTGACATTAAAAAATAGCAGTAAACTTGGTAGCATCTACTTGGCCAAAGTTGAGAGAACTCAGGTGTATTAAAGGCAAAAAAATTACAAAGAATCAAATAAATTTAATAAAAAGACTTTCAAATTAATGGACTTATAATGATACTTTGAAGTAAAGGTTCTTATCCATTTGATATTTTATCATAGCAATAAAAAGTAACATATGCACTTATCTTCAGATTCAAGCAGACAAATTATAAAACTCTATATTCTAGATAATTATAGAAAACTGAACATTGAACTGTCAAAGTCCTCTTACCTTACTGAGGCATGAGGTGATTTCCCAAGTCTCCACTCAATGGTTTTTATATTTCCTTCTAACTACACATGTCAGATGAACATAGACTAGATACAAATGTACAGCTACCATGACAATGGGAAATTTAAAAAATATTTTATACTCTTTTTATTTCTTACTAGAGTTTAATATGCAGCCCGTTTATCTCCAGACAACATATCAGAATTGTTAAAATGATATTATGTAACTGTTCTGGGACTGGTTAATAAGGGCAAGGCACTCTAAGAAATTCTGGCTACTCTGAATAATTTGTTTAAAAATGTCCAGTACTGGACAGGTGAGATGTCTCAGTAGGTAAAGTCATTTGTCACCAAAGTCAACTACCTGAATTAGATTCCTGGGATCAAGAGGGTTGATAAGAAACACCTCAAACAAGCTGTCCTGTAACCTCCATGTACACACACACACACACACACACACACACACACACACACACACACACACTCCACATTGAATTAAAAGCAGTTTTAAAAAGTTAAAATTGTCCAGTCTCAGTTTTTTCAACTAAAAAAGAAAGGGTAGAATTTTATTTCAGCGTTTCATGATAAGAGCTCTAAAACTGAGTAGAAAGTAAGAGGTAAAATACTGAGGGAGTAGAAGAGTGAAGGGGAGTAGTAATCAGGAGAAGAGGGGTGGGGGGGAAAGACAGGGGAAGAGGGAAGGCTTTAGTGCAGACAGAAGAGATCAGAAGGAAGGATAAAGGAAAGGGGGAAGGGCATTGGGAGGGAGAGAAGGGGTCCAGGGAGAAGCAGGAGGATGAGAAGGAGAAGAGGAGGGTGAGGGGGAAGGATGGAAAGCAACAGGGGAGCCTGGGAAGGGATTTCCACATCAAGGCTAAGAAGACTGGTCTTAGTAAACATTATACTTGTGAACAACAGATTGGGTTTCTTTAGCAGATATAGAATTTACTGTAAGTGGGTATGGCATTCATTTGGAGGCATGTGCTAGATTTTCAGTTTGCTTTGTATGTCCAACATCAAGCCAAGCAGAAATGATCACCGCTTCGCTGAGATCCTGTGTATGATATTTATGATGCTAGGGCATCATAGAGTTTTCATCCTCAGCTTTCAAATCAGCATATCCCAAGACAGCATTTTACTGGGAAAGCACAAGACTAATGGCTGTGGCCTGGCTTCAGGAACATCCAGGAGTCTGCTTTCATTTATGGGACAGGTTTTTACTTCCCTAGATAACCATGAGGTGGGAAGTTTCTCATGCAAAAAGATTCAAGGATGGCACTGGAAAAGAATCTTGAGTGTTTATTATAATGTAAAAGTAATAGATGGTACTTGGTGATAATGTTAGTTTGTGGGAAAAGTATGTAACTATTAACATAGTCATAAAAATCTAGGGTTAGCTAAATAACATAATGTGTCTCAGTTCCCATAATTCAAGGGATATCTTATGGAGTTGGAAAGAGATGGATACCAATAACCATTTTCCTTTTTTCTACATGGAAACCAAAGAAATCAAAGAATCGTTTGTCTTAAAAGTAGCTTTTATAAAAGCAAGTTCTATGTCTCAAATTAGGAAGTGGAAGTGTCAGGCTTTTGGTGCTGGCTAAACGTTTAGTTTCTTGTCTCTAGAGAGGCACAGGAAGCACACTTCCTTATCAGCCTGATCAGAGATAGTTCTTTTAGCAAACCCACTGGCTGGAAGCAAATGTTGCTTTGCCCCAATATGTGCTGTAAGTGAATGGTTTGCATCAGCACAGCTGGGCCTTGCAGATCTCTCTTCCTTGATATTCCACAGCCTGCAGTTCATTTTTGCCACACCAATAGGTGACACGTAGAAGGAAAATTAACATAGCAAAATTTTAGGAGTGATACACAGCGAGCCTCTTTTTGTTATGCATCACTAATCCAGTCATCGTTTTCCTCCTGCTCGGAACAGTTTCTCTGCCCCACTAAAACTCTGCTTCTTTCAAGATAATTTACAATCATGGAAACCACACAGATCGCTGAGGTCAGGGAGCCACAGAGAGACCACATCCTTTGTTTTCATTTCTCAGCTCCAAGTATCTTAAGCTGCTTATCCTGCCTGGTTCCAAGATGTGCACATCAGCCCCGAGGCCAAGTTGTGTAAGAATGTCTCCTTTGGCACCATGTGTAGTCTGTCAATACAAATGACTTAACTGTCTTCTGATAAACCAAGTCACCCTAAAGAGCTCTCTAGAAACCGTGACTGTCTCTGGGTTGGCAGAGAAAAACTTGAGAATGTGGTGTGCTTGATAATTACCTGAAGAAGTAAGCTGTGCCTGCCGAAGTGGAGAGAGAGAGAGAGAGAGAGAGAGAGAGAGAGAGAGAGAGAGAGAGAGAGAGAGAGAGAAGAGAGAAGAGAGGGAGGGAGGGAGGGAGGGAGAGGGAGGGAGGGGGGAGAATATTAATACATAGATACTTCAAAATTGTGATCTGAAAGCTATTCTGTTTTCCTCAATAAGTTCAAGTAGGATCAAAGAGAGTGCTTAAAATGTAGGAAGGATTTATTGTTCACTAGAGTCAAGCCAAGCCTTAAGGAAGAAAGGTTTTCTATTCAGTCTCTGGGTTTTGGTTTTTACACAGCTGGGGTAATTAGGTATGGTCCAGGGAAATTTATTTCTTGGAATAGAAAAGGCAGTACAGAGCACTGAATGCAGTCTCCTCTGGGCTTGGAACTCCTCGTTAAAGGGATCTTTATTTTTCCTAAGATGTTTAGCTTATCTGCTGAGGGTAGGAGACTGGGAATGGACTTGTACGGAAAGATCAAACTAGAAATTCTGTATGTATTCGGAACATTTTCTTTTTTCTTATTTTAAAGGCAAAAATTACAACTAAGGTGATACATTTATGGCATACAATGTGATGTTTTGACATATATATGTATTATGAAATATTAAATCAAGGGATTAACAAATTTCTTACCTCCTCCTCACCTCCTACATTTCTCATTTTTATATGATGAGCAAATTATGATCTTTTAGAGATATTCAAACACAAACTCCCTTAATATTAACAATAATCATCATGTTGTATAATAGACTTCCAGAAGTATATATAAAGTGTCCCTCCTGCGTAGCAGTGTTGTCAGGCTTCCTGACCACTGCTACCCCTAACCCACAGCACCCATAACCACCATTCTTCTCTCTGCTTCTGTGAGTTCAGCACTTTAAAATTCCACATTTGACTGAGATCACACAGCATGCTTTTTTTCTGTACCTGTCTTGTTTTTCTTACCATGGTGTTGTCCAGGCTGTGGGGAATAGTTTATATACAGGAACAAAGCACACAAAGAAGCTGTAGAAGGACAATGTGATTGGGGTCTTCACACAAACTATTCTTCTTTACTTTCTCCTGCTGTATTAAGCGTGATGGCCAAACACAACTTGGTGAGAAAAGGGTTTCTTTAATCTTAATAGTTGGCAGTCCATCGGGAAGTAGAATCAGGGCAGCAGCTCAAGGCAAGAACCTAGAGGCCAGAACTGAAGCAGAGGCCATTGAAGAATGCTGCTTGTTGGCTTGATCTGGACATTCTCATCCCGCTTCCTTATGACTGCGGACCACGTGCCTAGGGCTGGCACTGTCTCCAGTGGCCTGGGCCCTCCCACACTACTCATTGATTAAGAAAATGCAGTACAGACTTGTCTACATGCGAATCTGATGGAGGGGTCTTCTCAAATGAGGTTCCTTCTTCTTTGATGACCTTTGCTCATGCCATGTTAACAAAAAACTAACCAGCACAGACTGTCTGACGGTTGGCACATTCCTATTTATTAACTGCATCTTTGCCATCTTTTAGGAAGGTACGGCAACCATTAACAATGAAAACAGACTTCTTGATCCAATGGAGGGATATTACAGCCATTCTCACTTTGAGATCCATAGGTCCAGATGCCAATCTAGAACAGAAGCACACAGCCAGAGATTCTCAGCCTATGGGTTGCAACCCATTGGAGTTGAATGACCCTTTTACAGGGGCCACCTAAGACCATCTGAAAACACAGATATTTATATAACAAATCATAATAGTAGCAAAATTGGTTATGAAGTAGTAGCAATGAAAGTGCTTTTATGCTTGGGGGGGTGTCACCATAACATGAGGAACTATATTAAAGGGTCACAGCATTAGGAAGGTTGAGAGCCATTGTTCTACATGATGACAGTACTAGAAGAACTAGACCATTAGAATGTGTTTAATAAACAGCCAGCTACAGGCCTTGCTTTGCATCAAAAGGGAATTCTTCAACAGGGGTGTGTACAAGCACTCACTGCTTTCTATTCTAAGGTGTTGTGAGTGTCAAGAGCCTTCCAGACGATTTAATCCCACACACAGTTCTATCCAGATGCCTCACAGGTAAAAAGGGCCTTTGTAACAATAGTCTTGCATCTGCCTTTCCCGTTGCTCACTTAGTATTGCCAACAAGGTAAAATATTGAGAGATTCTACTCCAAAACTACCTTCTTCCCTTGAAAAACTGAAAGACGGGGAAGCAATGACTTACGCTGCTTCCACTCAGTGATGGGTCAGAAGACTGAGAAAAGACTGCCATGGTATGGGCTGTCTAGGCCACTGCACACCCATTGCCTCCTTTGCTTATTGGAACTAGAGCCTGGGGAACAGACTCCACACCTCTCCCCAACACTAGCATGCTGCTGTTACTTTCTTTACTTTTTATGTGTGGTGAGTGTTTCTCCACTGTGCAGGTTTTGGTCATTAGTGGGGTAATAAAAGCTGTGATAGGGCAACATAATTATGATTTCAAGAAGAGCAGCAGTGACTTCTCTGGAGAAATACCCATAATTCCACATATTGACCAGGGATGGTCTTGTGGTTCACTCACATTTCTGTGTGGACTTTGGAGGCATTTGGTTTGAAACTGAGTAAGGGTTTACACTGTTGATTGTATTTTATCCTCAAATGCCCAGAGCTTCTTAGAATTTCTACAATCAGATATGTTGTCAGCAAGTATAAAATATCATTGTAGGCAGGGTACTCAGTTTTTGAAAAGGTTTTGGGTTTCTTCTTGTCTCTTGTATCCCAATCACAGAACTGTACACTGTTTTAATGAACCTGAGTTCTCTAAATCCAAATAACCCAAGCCCTAAACAGTGGAATTTTTGACTGGTACTTGAACGGTAAACTCATATTTCACTAACTCGGTTACTTTGTGTCTGTGCTATTAGCATCTGCCCTGGGTACCACATTTAAAGGGGCAAGAAAATATAATCTGCCAGAGGTCCACTGATGTATTCACCAAAGTTTGGGTTCAATGTCGGGGGAACTGATTTGGTTAAAGTGATATCTCCCTCCTCAGGTTCTCTGACAATTTCTTAAAGGTTCAATTTCTCTTGCTAAAATGCATGTGTTTTATGAGAGCTTTTTCTTGTCTTATGTGTGGTGTCAGGAAGGTATAATTTTTTAGTGTGCTACAGTAACGACAGCACATCAATTGTGAGTTTATAGCCTGGAATACAGGAAATAGCCACACAGCTATTCCCATTCAGGAGAGCTTTCCACCTTTGTACAAAAAGTGGGTTAGGTTGCCAAGCCTTTGTGGGGAGAGCCTGTTTATTGGCCGAGGGGGCAACAGCTGAGAAACACATCGTTCTACATTGCAAGGTAATGCTCTATGGCTCAGCATCTTACAACAAGGGCCACATGTGGTTGCTACTGAACATGGGGTTCTCTGATGATCTGATCTCCTGGGGAAGATTTCTGAACATAGTGCCTAAGCATGAATTCAAGAACAAACGTGTAATGAATCTGAGACACTACTGACTGTGCTGGACCCTGTCGCATCCCCAACTTCATCACAGCCTTCATTTCAAACTCACAGCAAGCAGTGCACACTGCTTGTGCCACACTCTCTGCCCAATGCAGTTTACACTGCTGGAACCCCAAGGCTACTGTGCTCTGTGAGCTACCGAGATGTCACTGAGCCATCATCTTCTGCCTTTAGAGAAACATGATGGTTTAATTATGGAGAATAAAGTGTTGTAGTCCTCTCTGACTGTCATTACTCAGTAAGTATGTATCAGATTAGCATATTGTTGCATTCGAGCATGTGAGAATATTTACTTTAAAAAATTGCTGTTTGAATTGCAGTTATGAGCTTCATAAAATAAGGAATGAAAAATTTGACTGGTATTAGGACAGAAATTCCAACAATATTTTAGGCTAGGCTCTCTAGGAGATAGATCTGTATATGGGAATGTATATCAGAATTTAATAAATCAGCTTAAAACGGCAGAATTGCACCAGAGAGCTGAGAACACCATAGTTACTTGGTCCTTGAAGCATTTGGCCTCAGTGATCAAAACAGTTCCATGATAACTGTTTCTCCTTACAAGGTGACAATTGGTAGATACTCAGTCCATAAGTCCAGCTACCTCAGTAGTCCCAGGCTTGTGCTGAATTTGTAAGATGCCTAGAGAGCTGCTGGGTCCTAGTCCACCTCATAAGTTTGGAGACTCTGGTTCTGGGGACAGTGAAGGAATCAGCAGCAGCAACAGCAACAGGACAGATCAACTCTGTAGCAAGAGAAATGCCCAAGCAAGCAAAAGGCAAGACGATCTTCCTCTGACACACTCGTTTTATGAGGGCTGCTGCCTGAAGGTGCCACCACTACTGGGACAGGTCCTTTTACTTCAGTCGAGGCCATCAGGACAGGTCTTCAGGCGCGGCTCCTGCTCAGGTGATTCCAATTACATCAAGTTGACATTAAAACCAACCGTAACAAACAATTTCTGAAATACCCTTAAACATACTTTTCCCACTTAGCAGCACATATTCACATAAAGTGGCTTCTCAATAATGACAGTTATAAAATCAGAATGTCAATCAACTAAAAATTGTGAAGCCACTGTGCAGTCTACAGTATCAAATCTTTGTCCCAGATTTAATTATTTGTATAAAAATAAATGAACACATCCATCTCATTAGTATGCTAATAAGTTTTTATTTTCATCAAATGACAAAATTATACATATATATATATATATATATATCTTTGAAGTAACTTACTAAATGTTTGGCATTTTATGGAGCTATACCCTGGCTTGGTGTAAAAAATTCCTTACTTGAAAAGATGTAAACTGGCTTTTTAGATCCCATTCCCTATGATGCAATGCTGTATCCAACCATGATGCAGGGCGGAGGGGCTTGGTCAGGCCCCAAGTTGGTATACCAGCCTGTGTTGACTACTCAGGATAAGCTTTACCACCTATGAGGAGGGGATGGGGATGGGATGTGGGGGGAGGAGCGTGGAGCAGGAGAAGGGGAGGGAGAAGGAACAGAGATTGGTATGTAAAATGAAAAAAAAATTTAAAGAAAAAAAGAAAAAAGAAAAGAGGCCATAAATGGAAAAAATTTAAGAAGCCTTGCTCTGAAGGCTGGAAGTATCTTTAACAGGTAAAAGTCTTCTCATACACTGCATAACAACACTGGTGGGACATGTCCTCAGAGGGTGGTGCTAACAGAGACAGGAAAGTGTATGCTTCAGTGGAAAAGAGTTCTGAAAACCCAATATTGCTTCAAGAAATGAATAGGACAGTTAGTGTACGAGGGCGAAGTGCTTGGGGTCTTCAACAGATGGTGCTGCCAGGGTGGCATCCAGCTGCATGCCAGCGAATAGCCCTTTCTGTACATTCTCACCTGCCTGCCACTGCTCCACCTCCTGCAGGATCTGTATGTCATCAGGCAGACTCCTGGAGAAGCGCATTCCATGGTACCTTCTGTAGGGTGAAGACATTGCACACTGAAGGATGTGGACTTGGCAGGAGCTCAGTTCAACATGCAGCTTTAAAATATAAAGAGTACATTTTATGATTGAATTAACTTCAAATAACATCACCCAGCAATTGAGAAAACGCTTCTCCCTCCTCCCCATAAATCTGGTTTTTGATTCTCCAGTGTTAGTGATAGTTTCTGGGTTCAGAAGTAGTTTTTACATGTGCCTTAGAAATGCATGTGTGCATGAGGCCATGTGTGTCTGTGCCAGAATGTTCTTGCGTGTTTAGCAACCTACTTTCATTTTCATAGACACTATCAATGGCTGCGACTATGCGACAAAGTTAACTGAATCTGTGGGGTGCTCTAAAGCTAGAATTAGGATGCTGTCAGGGGGTGTCCAGAAAGCTAGAAGCGAAATGAGGCCAGGGCTTTCTGGGGACACTTGTTCAGCTTCTGGTCATCTGTGCCAGTACTAGTGAGAGCCGTTCATCCTTCCTGTGTGCTTCTTCGGGTGCAGATCTGAGCCAAATCCACGGGAAGTTTTCTCCTGAATTGTACAAGTGCTTCTTTGAGAGTCGTTAAATTAGCTGGAACAGTCCAAATCCTAAGCCTGGGTCTGGAGCAGAAGAGAGCTTTCTGGAACAGTGCGTTCAGAGATGTTTTTAATTATGAGACCGACCACCTGTGTCTGCTATGCTGCTGTGGGGAAGCTGAGGAAAACTGGGGTCAAGGGCAGAGGGCCCAGGGGAGCTTGATGGAGGAGGGATAGACTGCATGGTATCACTACTCTCTATAACCTTTAGGCAAACAAGCCCTTAAGGTCTATCAGAATGTCTGTGTATGAGTGCTGTGTAAGTGTTTGTATGTGAACGCATGTATCTGTGTGGATGCCTATGCATGAGTATGTGATGGAAACCATGTTTGTGGTTGGGAGTTTAACATGGGAAGTTAAAAGCTGCCCCGTTGTAAAAAGCTTTTTGTAGTCAAACAGGAATATTGGAATATAAATTTTATCTTAGCTAAAACTGGAGGACTATTGTTATATTTCTTAGTGGGACATTATTTTGAAATTGTTGAAAGAGTATTTTTTTTAAAAATAATCTTTAAATTTTTTTAAGTACTTTTCTTTTAACAAGTGATTTCCTTCTTAAAATGTTGGTGTCTTCAGGGGTAGGTTTCATACATGTACTATGTCTTAAAGTGCTTGAACAACAACACCACAACAAAACACTAATCAAAACCAAAGTTAATAGAGAAAGGGGATTGTGGTGGTTTGAAAGAAAATGGCTTCCAAAGGGAGTGGCACTATTGGGAGGTGTGGCTTTGTTGGAGTAGGTGTGCCCTTGTTGGAGGAAGAGTGTCACTGTGAGGGTGGGCTTTGCGATCTCTTTTCTAAGCTTCACTCAGTGTGGTAGTCAGTCAATTTCCTGCTGCCTTCTGGTCAAGATGTAGGCAGCACCACATCTGCCTGCACACCGCCATGCTCCCAGTCATGATGATAATGGGCTGAACCTCTGAAATTGCAAGGCACCACCTCAATTAAATGTTTTCTTTGTAAGCATTACCATGGTCATAGTGTCTCTTCACAGCAATAAAAAACCCTAACTGAGACGGGGGTTTAGTAACTGTTAATTATTAAAATATGAATTAGTTTAACAGCTAGATTTTATAACAATATTTGAAGACACAAACCTGAATTAATAGTGAAAACTTCAATAAATTAAGTTTAAGTTTGAACAAGAGAAAGATCACAGTAAGGAACGCAGCTGGCGAAGGGGTTACCAGGGTGTCTTGAGGATAAAGGTTGGTGTGTGTCTGGGCAACTTCCCCCTCACAAAGCCAGCTCAGAAGTGGCAAATGTCTGTATGATGGATGAAGCAATTCCATCTTGCTCTGAATCTCAATATTTGAGTGGTAATAGAGAGGACCTTCCCTATGTCCTCCCCATCTTCTTTAACTGTGAGGGTTGTAGGTGAAGTTTCAAGGTGTTCCCCATCTTATACTAAGTCAGCGTGTGCCTGAACCCAGAGAGAACATTTTTTTCCCCACAGTATAACTGTACAGTAGGATTTTATGGGTCTGAATATTAGCCTGCAAAAGCTTTCCCCTGGTTTTTCTTCTTGTGTCCTTCTGGAAGCATTTAGCAGGTAACATTGATGATGTCTGTTGATAGTAATTATTCTTAGCCTGTTGTGCTAACACTGTTTTTGACACAGGGTCTCATTATGTTGCCTATTCTAACTTCAGACTCCAGGATCCAAATGACCCTCTTGATTCGATCCTTCCTGCCTGGCATAAAACCTATTATCTGAATTAGGACTTAAAACATAATGCTTTATTTTTTTACCTGAAAAAAAAATTGGAAGATAGATTTTAGCTGAATATAGTTTCAGTCTCTCAGTCATGCTGCAGTTGTTTTAGACCTCTATATTCATTCCCTCCATAAATATTTACTGAGCAGCTACTGAGTGTTTTTGAAAATGAAAGGGGAAATGGCAAGGGACATATACGTTGCTTCCTTCGACTACTTAATGTCTTCTAAATGACTAAGCGACATTGCTAAGAATTGCCAGGAATAATTCATATCTTTCATTTCTGACCCCTCACCTGACCTTCATGTTCTGCTTGATTTAATCTCATAGTTTCTAAAATTGGAAATATTTTTACTGACTCTGATTCTTCCATCCACTTCCAGCTATTTACATGGCAGAGTGCTGGAGCAAAAGTCTCCCAAGATGGGCTATTGCTGTCATTTGATGGAACCTGGTGGAAGTGGATAGGGTAGAGATGACCAAGAAAGCTGGTCTTTAGATGTATTTAAAAGTTGTGACAATTATGGGATTAGTTTTCCTATCCTTCTTGGACAAGCAGCATGGCTTTGCAATCCTTCATTAAAAATGTAAGTACAGAGATCATTTGGAAAAACTCTTACTTTTCTTTGTCATTACTTGTTTTAAGAAAGCATCAATTTTCCTTGAATGAAAACTCGTATCAATTTCTTTTAGAGGAGAAAGCATGCTGCATTTTAAAACTAGAATCCATTTACTACATTTTAACAATATTTTTATTATTTGTTTATTATTTTATTTCAAAAAATAAATGTTTTTTATAATCTCATGCACATATATGATGCATTGCAATTGCTCTAACTCCATAGCCTATCTTATTCCAGTCTGTCTGGGCTAGATTTTATGGATTTTCTACACAAGCTAAAGTCACCTGAAAGGAAGAAACTTCAACTGAGAAAATATCTCCATAAGACTGACCAGGCATATAGGGCATTTTATTAATTAGCAATTGATGTGCGAGGACCCAGCCTATTGTAGGTGGGGCCACTCCAGGGCTGGTGGTCTTGGGTTTTATAAGAAAGCAGGCTGTGCAAGCCCTGAGGAGCAAGCCAGTAAGCAGAATTATTCTATAGCTTTTGTAATAGCTTCTCCCTCCAGATTCCTGTCCAGTTTGAGTTCCTTCATTGGCTTCCCTCAGTGAACTGTGATTCACGATATATAAGCCAAACAAAACCTGTTCTCCCCAAGTTGCTTTTGGTAATGATGTTTCATTACAGCAAGAGTAACCCCAGCTAAGACACTGACCAACTCCTGTCAACTCCCCTCCTCTCTACAACTTCTTCTCTTTTTGTTTAATTTTGTGATTCACTGAATTTAACTAGGGATATCTGTCCAACCATGGGTTTAGAACTATTTGTTGGAGGTTAGCCACCCTAGTCCAGTCCAGTTCCTAGAACTCATCGTAGAAGGAGAGAGCTGATATCTGTTATCTTCTGACCTTCAGAGGCATGCCATAGCATGTATGTGGTCATACACACACACACACACACACACACACACACACACACACACACACACGTAATGTTATTGTAAATGTCTTTAGTATATTAAAGTTCATTTCATTAGGCTTTTGCAGTGACTTCTGAAGTCATCAAGGAGATAGATGCCATCATCTTTTAAGAAATTATGATAGGAGTAAACATGTAGTCAATATTAGTTGTTGGAAATCAGCATTCATGCTCTTCTGGAGCTTACTTGTCAGACAAAAGGTAATGCTGAAAATTAATTTTAGAACTAAACCTGTAATCCGTAAATTAGTGTTCAAAACAGTTTAAGCCTCAAAGAAGTCCCCAGCCCATTTTTGATCACTGGTACTTTATGATATATTATTTTGGAAATTGTTTTTAGAAGAAATGAATCATTTTATAAAAGATAACATTCATATATTTTAAATGCTTAAGAAACAGAATTTCTTCCATTTTCAGAATAAAATAAACACATTATTTTAGCCTGAACTTTTATAATAATCTTGTTCATGGGCAAACTATTTATTTTGAGTCAAGATTTTGCTACAATGTCCAAGATTTTCTTGAACTTAAGATCCTCCTGCCTCAGCTTCCTGAGTCCAAAGATTACAATCATGTGCCACATCAAAACACACCACTTTTATGCATTATTTTAAAGGATTTCCTCAAATTACAAAGATCTTCTATCACATCACCAGTTATAGTTATAGTATATGAGGTGATCCATCTACAATCATTTAATTGAGGACCTTTGGGGAATACATGTTTCAATCTCCTTCTAAACCAGTGCATCAAAAGTATCTATCCACAGGAAGCCAGGTACCATTCTTTTTGAAACACTTTAACAATGGCAAGATCCAGTAACAAGGTATTCATTAAACAGATGCAGTGGGATGAAATACTGCAAAAGAAACAATGCCACACAATGTACATTGGACAGAGTAGAGTGATCACACTCTCATGTCATTTTATTTATGTATTTGTACATGTGAAGTAGTATTTATTGATCTTCTGTGATATTGTTAGGAAACTTGACTACAGATTTTCACAATATTAAGGGCTCCAGGTTTATTTGGGAGTTCTATGACTATGAGAGAGGGTGAGACAGGAAGATTGTTCTTCTTATCAGAGTACCAGTTATTGTTTTGCATTTTATCTTCAATTTACTTCTCCTGATAAATATTTGTAAACATTCTGCTTTTACTTATTAAGGAAGATCTCTAATTAAATTTATATAAAATACCAAATAGTATCTTAATCCTTTCCTTTCCCATCTGCTGACTTACATTTCTAATCAATACCTCAAAAGATAATGCATTTGAGACTGGAACAGAAAGTCAAAGGATGAAAACTCTTAACATTTTTGTTTTGAATTGTTTTAAATAAGATGGGGGAAATGGATTCTGAGGTGGGTATAGGGTAGAAGGGAAAATTAAAGAGCTATTGACCTGTTTTGTATGCAGAATAAGGCAAGCTCTTGCTCTGGAGTTGGTTTGGACCTCTGTACATCTAGATGGTTCTTAGAGTTTAACCAAATGTTAACTGAGGAAAGGTGAGCACTTGCAAATGAAGCTCAGAGTTCTCTTTCTTGAGTAGGTTGATTTGAGTATGAAATGTTCCTCACAGCAGCGTATATTTCATTACTTGGTCCCTAGTAAGTGGCACTGTTTTGGTTGGTCATGGGAACTTCAGGAAGTGTGAGCCTAGCTGGAACGAGTGGGTCACTGGGGCTGGGCCTAGAGGGTTAGTGGTCACCCTGCTTCTACAAGAGCTCTCTTCTCCCTGGCAGGCACCATGCTACAAGAAGCTGCTGTACTCTCCTGGTACAGTGAGTTCCCGTCCCCACTTGCCATGCTGGCCCGCCTGGTGAACTGTACTTCTTCAAACTGTGAGCCAGAATAAATACTTCTATCTGTCAGGTATTCTGTTGCAACAATGTGAAAAGTCACTAATACATTGGCTAAGGTTGTTTGGGACCTATTATATTCAGTATCCAGGAATATTCCTAAATACTATATTGAGGAAGACTAGGGCTTTGTGTTCTTTATACTTTTAAATGTATCTACTCTGGCTGAAATGATTAGAAATGTAGTGTTCATTGACTTCTCCCATTGATACTCACTTTACTCACTAATCTTTACTTTTTCCCTGTAATGGTACTCAGTATTCACGTGTGTGGTCAACTCATTCTCTCTTGACTGCTAGTTGTCTCCCTCGGGTAATTATTCAGTCAACGCAGGTTTGCAACTAATCAGTTAAATGAAGTTCACACCCACAAAAAGAGTAGTTTCTCTCCAGAAATCTTCCCTTCCTTCTCCTGAGTGGTGTCTGGGTGAGAAGATAGCATCCACGGGAGCCAGTAGCTGGAAGGGCTAGCTCTGCCTATGTTCCTTCCATCCTCTGAGCTGTTGTGTACTATTGTAGCTCTTAAGGATGACCTTGATTTAGATGTCCCTGCTTCTGACTTTCATGCATTTATCTCCTGATCCTTGTCCAGGAGGAAAGCCAAAGAGCAAAATGAATATCTTGGAAATAGAGGGGAAAGGCCATATAATTTTCAAATTATATCATAATATCCTCATTTGGGTTTAGTTTTTCCTCCCACAAAAACTTGTTTACAGAAAGTGGATGACTTCTATATGAAAAGACTGATAGAAATACGACCACATTTCTGGGTGTGCTGGCAAACATCAGTAGGCTATATTGAAGAGGTGAAGGCGGGGGACCAGAAGAAGTAAGACCTTATTATTATCTGTTCAAAAATATCAACCACCACACAAATGTTAGTGTCTTCTCCTAAGAATAAATCAAAAGTGTATTTTATTTCCTAACAAAAAGCTATATAAAGCACTTAAAAATGTGTATAATTTATGATTACCCTTACATGAAAATAAATAAAAATTCATTAATTTTTTCAGCTACATTTATTAAGTTCTCCTGTTCCCAGTAACTCAGAGAGATTGTGATATTAGAACCCTCTCTTGTAGAGTTTACAGTGTATTGACAGAAAACAACTGTTTCAAAAGCTGTTAAAGATACCATGATTGGTAGGGAGAGTGGAAATTTGTGTCTCACAGAACCTATAAAAGTAAAGTTCTCTACACTGAAGAACACATATAAACATCCTTGGGACTCAAAGGACCACACTTTCAGAGATGCCCATGACATCTTAATACACACACGGAAAAGCAAGGCTACCAGTGATCCTGAAGAGAAGACAGTATTGAACTCTAAATTGTCAGCATGGTTAGGATTTAAGGATTAAATTTCACATTAGTTTAGTGGGAGTCACCTTTTTTAATGAAAACTTGATGAGTGGTTTAAAAACATGATAAAATCTAGCCAGAAAATGCATTAGTAAGTTTGGGAGATTTACGGTTTGAATGACATCTAGTGACAGGAGGAGAAACAAACAAATTGTGGCGAGAGGAAGAAAATAAATTCATAAATATCCACATGACTTAAATCAGGGAGGGACAGAGAAAGAGAGCCAGAGATGACCCCCAGTAAGGACACACAGGATGATAGAAAGGGGCAGGCAGCTGCGGGTGTGGCTAGGAAGAAGAGTTCCCAGGGCCCATGCAGCTGGAGATGTCTGCAGGGTCTGTGCAGCTGGAGATGAGATGTCTGCTAGGCACGCATGTGGCTATTACCAGAGACAGTGGTGTGTGCAGGCATAGAGCCCAGGAGAAAGGGCTGGACTGCAAGAGCTCGCTGAAACCATCACATGCACTTGGCAACGAAAGCATTGAGAAGGGTTATGATGGCCTTAGAAGAGAACAGAAAAGTGCGAGTGAATGCCAGCAAAGAGCCAAGGAAACATGAGAGCTAACACGAGACCATCGAGACAGTTATGACTGTGAAGAGGAAGGGAGCCATTGAGAAGAGCACAGAGCCACAGAAACTTAGGCAAGAGGGAACACTGAAAGGGAGGGGCGGGAAAAAAACTGCCCAGTGGTGCTGAGGACACCAGGTAAAGCAATTCTCTGAAATGACCACCCACAACTTCAAGAAGAAGTGGTCATGGGGGAGTGTAAGGGTCAGAAGACTACATAGAATAAAGTGGAGATATGGGTAGAAAAGGACTAGATACCACACACACCAAGCATAGCTACTCACTCACGTCTGTCTGTTACCAGCACTGACATGCATTGAAAGGCCTGCTGTAGATGGAGGAACCCCAGCTCTTATGAGAGACCACTTTCGAGCTAACTGGATAAGGCTCGTGGCAGAGGGCTGTGGCGGGATGAATTAGCAGAGCAGCTTTTTTAGTATAGCCTGAGAAAACTGCCAGACAGCATTGGGTTTGTCTCTGTTTTCTCCTGCTTGAGCAATCAGCGTCTTAGGAGGGTGTTCATTCAGCCCCAGCTGTACTATTGTTGTTCAGACTCTGTGCCAAGAGTCTGGGCAGCCTGCTTTGGAGCTGGCAGTGGCAGAACAGTCCCTGTGGTGGAGGTATCTGGTAAGCCCCACTCTCCTCCAGGCACTGTTGGTAGGACTGTCAGCCTTAGCAAGTGGAATAGGGCCCCGTTATTAACTGAGCGCACTTTGTGTCTGTTGTGAGGATAGGCTTCCTCCTAGGACCTCGGTCACTTAAAATAACATTTGAAACAAGACGGTATAAATAGAGTATATGTACCCTTCAGTACAGACAGTGCAGACTTGCCATGACGATGGAATGATAAAGTGTAGCACTGAGCAAAGAAAGACTTCTAATAGCTTAGAATACTGGTGCCCAAATTAAAAAAAAAAATCAGATCTGAATTAATTTGAGTTTCATGAGGACTTTTGACGAGTGACCTTTTGCACATGTGAAACGCCTGCTTTGTTTTGCTTTTTAACAGCCCCGTTGAATGGGATTACTAACTCACTTTATTTCCCGGGAGCAGCACCCGATCAGCCTGGCTCTGAGGCACTCCAGTCTTTCAGCAAGACACCCACACATCTCAGAGTTGTTCTCTTGGAAAAACAATGAGACTATTCACTGCCCAAGTGGTGTCCAGTACACAGAAAGTATCAGTCCCGAGATGAAATCTACAAATGAGGCAGCTTTTTCAAAAGTTGTTTAAAACCTCTTAACTCACCCGCAGAAAGCATAGGCACCATCCCCTGACTTGGAGAAGGAACAGGGCAGAGGGAGGAGGGCAGGACAAGCAGAAAACCGATGGCTGCTTGCTCAAGTCGTCCCATCAACCAAAGCAAGTGTGAGTCTCTCGGGCAGAAGAGTGCCTTGTATAGGCAGCACACTTGCTGCCCGGCTGTGGGGCTCCAGGCTATGTTTGACTGGAACTGAGTGAAGTTGCTGGGTGTCAACATCTTCATGCCTTATCATGTTCAAAGCGGATTAGTGTCACCAGGCAGTGATTTGTTTCTGTAACAAGTTACAACAGCTAACTGTGCTCTGTCTGTACAACACACAGGCATGCATGGTTGCCAATAAGCTTGAAGCTTTGATGACTCAGTGTGCTGAGCAAAAAAAAAAAAAAAAAAAAAATCCCAGAATCCAGTGGGTTGGTACTGTGGAGTGCACAGAGCAAGTCACATACATGTTGTACTTTCCCTTGTCCCCAGCCTAGACCTAAAGCTTAGCTTATGCTGTGACCAAGCAGCCTATTAATTCCTGCATACTTGTCTTTCCTATCAGTCAGCTTTTCAAGCACAGGACCTCATCATGTGTGGTCCACTACTTTATCGTTGGCATCAGGTACTCCGGCACCTGGCAGTTCATGGGTGTTTAATAGCTTCTGGTGTCGAGACTAGGGGAAGAGTTAATCCCCAACGATGTTGATAGGTCTACAAAGCTTAGTTTCTTTTACCCATGAAAAAGCTGGAACACACGTAAATGAAATGACCAGTGCTCCATGAGCTTGTAGCTAACCCAGCCCTAGAACCCCGGACACCTGCTCCAGTTACTGAGACACTTGAGTCCTGCTCTTTCATTCAATAATTTATAAGTACACCACAGATGTGGGTGCTTTTTACCCAGCACCAAATGCCTACACTGCAGGTCAGGTCAGAGCCCAGTGTGGAAAAGCACACAGAAAATCCTAGTAAATAACAGGGCTGCCAGCTCTGGGTAGTGTCTACATGGTTTCTAGGAAGAAGTTCTGAATGAAGTGCTTTGCATCTGGTTCCTGGCCCATGATGGATTAAAGGACCTACAGCTGGTGACAGGGGTAGGGGATGGAAGTGGGAGTAGGGGGAAAAGTGGGCAGGATTCACAGTTCCGCATGACCACAGCTCCTTTGCATCTTGACTCTTTATTCCCTGTACCTGGGCACTCATAAGACCTCTTGTCCTTAGCACATGTTGAACAAATGCTGTTATTAGAAAATTCACTCTTTCCAGCAAACACATCAGTTTGCCTCATTGGATTAATTTCTATCACTTAGGATTAAGGAGTACAGGCCTCAGCTCTCTTGAGTATGTCAAGACACTGTTCTGTGAATGATTTGCCATTGACTCTCTGAGTTTCACCCTTGGGGTGAATATCTGTCCACCATTAACTTATTGTTACAAGAACTGCCCGAGTCAATGGTAAGGTCTTTCAACTACATGGAAAACATCTAGAAACAAAGATTCTCACACCAAATGAAAAAAAAAATCACAAATTAAATAAATAAGAATTTCAAAGGCAATTTAAAACCCCCACTTTACATTTATAAACAATTTCACCAGCAAGAATAGAAACTTAGGTAGCTAGATAGATGGCTCAGCAATTAAGAGCACTTGGTGTTTTTTCAGAGGACCAGGGTTCAACTTTCAGCACCCACATGAAAGCTTATAACCATTGCTAAGTTCCATTCAAGGGGACCAGATACCCTCTTCTGACAGCAGACAAACCTATGGTACACATTATGCAAATACACGCAAGCAAAACACTCAGACATATGAAAGAAGAAGAAAGGAACAGAAACTTAAAACAGAAGCAAAGTTGTAGAGAGATTAGGTGCTATGAAAAAATCTCAGTAGGGCTTGCTTAGCTGAAACCTCCAAACACCCTCCTGTGGTGACACTTAGCTCATTTTCATTATCTTTGATGTATGGGATCTCTAAAGATAAACTGCTGTTCAAAACTACAGAAGGTTGGCACTTGCAGGGGTTACCTGAAACCATCATGTATATGTGGTAGGCTCCAGGCACATTGGTTATTTCAGGAAATTGTAGGTTTTTTAAATGTTTGGATGACTGGAAGAGTTGAGAAACAGTCAAAATATTGACCACATTTATGTGCGAGTGCTGGCAATTGAATGGCTGGCAGCGGCGCCTGTTTCCTGTGGTTTAAGACAGAACCAATAAGCCCCAATGTTCATCTTTTGTTAACAACCTACTTATTTTGTTAAGACTTTGAAAGTGTATCTGAACTTGAGTTAGAACAAGAGAGCAGAAAAGGTTCACTCTAGTTTTGCTGAGGTAGAAGTTGAACCTTTGGCCAGAACCAACAGAACAAATTATAAGGAAGAGTAAAGCATTAGGGAAATTAGACTTCGAGAGAGCAAAGCACAAAAAGAACCACCAGACAGACAGCTGTGATCTTCCTGGAATTACAGGCCTCTGTAACTGTGCACAGAGCTCTTATATACACTATTCCGTTCAACTCACCACCTTCAACTCCAAAGTATTCTTTTCCTTCTCCTTTCCTTCTCTCCCTCCTTCTCTTTCTCCCACCTCCAGCTTTCACTTATCAATCCGGATGTTGAGCCTACTCCCTTGCCCATGCTAGTCAAGCACTCTACCACTGAGCTATAGCCTCAGCTTCCAACAATGGGTATTTCTCCAGTGATGCATATTTCTTTTTATCCAATTAATGCAGCCTGAGGAGAGAGCTTGGTGGCAGAGGGACCATGATGATGGTTTTGTTTCATGCCCTAATTGAGAATTTTCTTTAAAATGAACACTATCATTTCGAATGTGTGTTAACTACCTTTCTCTTTGCTGTGACAACATGCCTTACAGAAAGGACTATGAAAAGAAAGGTCTTTTCTAGCTCATGGGTTGGCTCCATTATTGTAGGGAAGGTGTGGTGAAGTATCTTGGTTCTAGGAGCTTGCAGTTGTAGGTTACCATGTCTGAGCTGACCTGGAAGCAGAGTCAACTGGAAGCAGTTAGGAACTGGAGGTGGTGACAACCTTCAGAGCCCTGCAAATCTGCATCTGTCAGGAAGGCTCTGTGACCCAAAGGCTCCACAACCTCCCCAAATGATGCCATCAGGTTGGGAGCCAATGCTCAAGGACTGAGATTCAGGAATCAGTCCAAGCACAAAGCATAATGCAGAGTATGGGTATCATTTCCCAGGTTCCTTCTGCTTCCTCCTTCTTCCACTCTCCCTAATGTTTTGCAGTTTGTTCCTTTACAACTCTCCATGTATGCATATGTGTTTGCAGTGCCAGGGACTACCACTCACTAGTCGCAAGGATTGAGCAGCACTTGCTTAAGGCTGAATCCAGGGAGGGTGACTTTAATCCTCAAAAGTCTGCCTGTAAAAATGGTTGCAGCCAACATCTTCCCCCCTAGAGCCCCCATAATTATGTTTCCATTTGTGGGAAAATGGCAAATATTTTTCACTTCCTCACATTTCATTGACTTGTAGAAAATAATATTTTCACATTACAAATGCCTGTTGTATAAATGTACAAAGCCAGTTGTATATACTGTCATTCTCCCCTTTATTTCTTTATTTTTAATAGGCTTAATTCATTTTTAACCATCGTTTCAGCTTTACAGCAAAACTGAACAGATGGATAGAGATTGCATACATCTCTATCCACATATATATGCACAACTTCCCCCATGATTAATGTTCTTTGCCAAATTGGTACATTTTGTTAAAACTGATAAAATTACACTGACCTAAGATTTTTCCTTCAGTTTGAAAGCATGATACAGTTAGACCATGAATTTGACTTCAGCAGTAAAGTCTGGCCATCTGGGTAGCATGCACACTCCACTTCCTTCAATGTCATTGCTTAGCATTATTTAAATCAAATGGAGGAATCGCAACAAACACCTAGTAGTGTTGAGATCTGATACTCTCTTGATTCCGATGTTGCATTTACTTGCCTGAATCACTGAAGCAGATTGAAGGTCAGCTTACATTCAGGACCATAGCAGTGTTGTGTCAAGTTTTGTACTTCTGGAATAAATAATGGGGCATGGTTGTTCTCAATCTTTGAGCTCCATGACTTTGTCATATTCTTGGCAGTTCTTAGCACAAGGATTTTAGTTTTTCAAAATATATGACCATAATATCTTTCCCTCCCAAGAAATATCCAATTCAAAAAAGTTTTAAACATAAACAAGCTACTTAGCATCCTGTTGTTTTATAGAAAAAGGACATGTAAGGTTTAAGTGTCATCTTTTTGAAGTTGATGATTTGAACAACTTATGCCAAGTGTGGACAACTATCACTATATTGTCTTCTTTGTCTATCAGACAAAGAAGTGTGCTGTAAAATGCAAAGAGCATTGTCTTCCAAGTAAGCTCAACTTCAGTTTGTATATTGGTTGCTGCATGATGTTCGGCAAATAACTTATCTTTACTGACCTATGTATGCCACTGTGTGGTGTGGAACTGAGTATATCTACTTTGTGATGCTGGCACTGTGGTGAGAATTAGCAATATAATAATGAAAGCCCACAGCACAGAGCAGGCTGCAGCATGATTATGGAGAACACAGGAAAGAATATGGACTCTGGAGCCAGACCAACTATCTAATCTCAGTCGTATTGCTCAACTTCTACATGCATCTTTGCTAATCTGAAAGTTGTGGTAATTACAGCACTTACTTCATAAGCCCTTTGGAAAATAAAGGCAAGAGTCAATTTATGTAAATGTAATATTAAATGGGCTGTCATTACAACTATTTAACAGGAATGACATGTCTTCATATACTGGAAACACCCTGAAGAAGCAACTGCATCTTTGATGACGAGACAGATCTTTGATCATTGTTATCAACTGATGCTCTACTTCTAGACTTCTTTTAATACTGGTTTTCTTCTTTCTTTGAAGTATATTACCTGTCTGTGAGCAATTTAGATTTGTTTCCTAGTTTAGAGCTTTGCAAAGGAAGCGTTCTCTGTAATTCTTGGCTTAGATTGAGGGGAAGGTGGGTAAGGTTGATCAGTGGTACTATCACAGCTACACAGTAAGCTATAAGAGGCTGTGCTGTGATTTTGCTCAGTAGGGTGACTGTAGAGAACAGTCTTGCAAGAGCTGTGAGAAGAGATTCTTATAGTTTCACTGTAAAAAAAATGATGCATGTTTTCTAAGGTAAATAAGTTGATGTTTAAAATGGTCTAAACATTATCCAATATGTGTATTGAAACCTCACATGGGACTCCATAAATATATACATTTTTTTTGTTTTTAAGTACCTGTTAGAATAAAAAAAATGCTTTCCAAAAATGTTGTCTCTACAGGTTATGACACTAAACCATAATTCACTTGTGATAAGCCAGTGCCTCAGCATGCCTCCAGTGAGACAGGAGACTTTGAAAGCACACGAAAAATGGTCATGCTTTCTTGGTAGCTATGGTAGAGTCTAATGGTCTCTAGGTCCATGTTAAACACACCCAAGATGAGTCTCAGCTCTGCCTTGTGATGTGGGGGTTGTCGCCTGTTCACTGTGAATCTAATTTCATCACATGCAAAAGGCAAGACTGTGCAAAGCTGTTCTAGATACCCTGAAGTAACTCAAAGGCATGTCTGATCCCAGCTTTTGGTGAAGTGATTGATATCTGTTGTCCCAGAGACCGCCATATTCAGTTCACATTTTGGCTTCACACTTCATAGACTTCATGACATGAGTAAATTCCTTAATTTCATTGCAATTCAAATTATTTATCTATGAAATGGAGATATCAAAAGCACTCAGGGACTGATTACAGTTTAATAAAATCCACTCACACAATAGGCTGAGAAAAACTTGACAAAGAAGTTCATAGTAAATGTTAACAAGTATTTTAGTCTTCAAGCTGTAAGATTTAAACACACATACAGATGGGGGAGAGAAATAATAAAGGATAATAAACTAAATATTGAAAATTAGAGAGTGAAGAAATTCAGGAACAACATGAAAAGTGCTGAAGAAAACAGCATATTTTGTCACAGAATATGCACCCTAGCTCAAATGTTGATATCTAGATTGATCAGGTGTCACATGAAGAACTTCTCAAGCTCTTGTGCTTTAAGAACTGTCCATGGGTGCTGCAGAATTTTCTAAGTTTGCAGCCTCAATTCATCAGAGACTACAGATCAAACGTCTTTGGAAGGATGAATTACAGAGAGACAAAACTCAGTTTTCTTTGGGTACCAATATTATAACTGTTTCTAAAACCAGAATTGTGTACCCAAGCTAATTCAGAATCTACTTCATAGCCATACTAGATTGAAGACACATTATTCACCAAACATTTTAAGGCTCCCTGGAAATTATTGTTTTAACTACACTGCTAATACTAATTTTTAACAGTGGCCCTCAAGTTAAACCAGTGGCTCTTCAAACAGAGTGGTTCTGTTCTGTCCCAAATATTACATAAATAAGAGTCGTCAGCAAAATAAGACAAATTGGGAAAAACATTTTTATTATGCTTGATACTTTCTAATATTCTTAAGACTTTGCTTAGGACTTTAAAGTGGGACAGTACAGACTTTTAACATTTAGGTCCTAATGTTAGATTATTTACCATTTTCTGATATTACTTGAATTTGTAGCCTGTATTTAATGCTTCTGTTGATCTAGTACTTGAACATCTTATTACAGGTTCTCATTTCTTCCCTTGAGACAAAAAGGACAGTGTAGGCTGTTATGACAGCTGACAGCTGCCAAATAAAGAGAAACTCAGATGATTGTGGCTGAAAAGAAATGAAGTTACTTAGTCCTATTAAATAGAGCTGTTATTCAAGGAATTCATGTATTTGAAATAAACAAGAGGATTGGTATCAACATACTGTATATGCACTGCAAAAAACCCAGTATAGCAAAGCTGCTAGGATATTGACTGTTCAAATTTGTAGAACTCAGACACTCGTGCTGGTTGTATTTTAACTCCATTAAAGGAACACATGGATTCCAGAAATATTTTTAAATTGTAAAATCAATAAAATTTATATAAAGATATAGACAATAATAGAGCAGCCATTCATATTCTCACTAATCAGATTGATTTAAATCTGTGTCAGTCTGTTAAAGGTCTTTGTTCACACCTGATGACCCTCCTTGTCTGTCTACTACACTCACAGTGGGCTCTAATTGTTTTTATAACAAATCATTGTAAACATCTCTGAGTACACTACTTATTAGAAGCTGTAATTATTTTTTTTTACTTTATCAGACTAAGAACATTTAATGTGAGATTAAACCTCTTAATTTTTTGAGTATATGTTATTGTTGATTATATTATTAAGGATGTCTCATTTTCTCCTCTCCTTACTCTTTGAAATGCTCTTTGAAACTGTGAACTTGACCATGTTACATAAGGCAATGGTGTCACGCAGAATTGATGTTTCTGTGAAGGGCTTATTTCACTTAGCATAATGTGCTCAAGGTTTATCCATATTGACACAAATGGCAACATTTGTTTGTTTTTAAAGGCTAAATGGCATTCTATTATTCATGTTATATCATGATTTTCACAAGTACAGTGTGTTTTTTTCCCATTTATCTGTCAATGGATATTTAGGTTATTTACAAATATTGAGTATTTATCTCTTCTAGTCTCTGAATCTGTGGCCAGGTTTTGTCTTTATCTTGGTGTTCAGCATGCCCACTGTTGGTTCCTAATGTGTTCCAGTGGCTTTCTGGGTTGTTTACTTATATTTATGTCTGAAGTCATAGACTGACTTTTTAACATAGTTCCCTGTGTTTCTACTATTTTTTTTTTAATGAGGAGATAAGTTTCTAGTTATGTCTTTCATCCAGGGAAATCTATACGAAACAGGTGTCTTTCCTGTGATTGGCAGAATTGACTTCAAGCAAGAGTAAAGGCTGTCACCTCCCCACAGAGGGGGTCTTGGCACTGGCACACAAACTGGACTTTGATACTAAATATTTTCTTTCTTTCATTTATTTTGCTTCCATTCTACCCCTCTCATTCTCTTGATAGGAGGCTTCCACTTTCTTCTCAAGGGAATGTGTGAGAGGGACAGATTGAGGAAGGACCTGCTGATGGTGACGCTGTCCCTGATGTGTAGGCATCACTGAGCCTGCTGAGCCCGTTTGGTCCTTAAGCATCTGCGTGGCTTCAACATGGTCTCAATACGGTTCCCCTTTCCTTCCTCCTTAACATATAATTGATGCTCCTTCGGGCAGTCTCTGCATGGACTATTTTTTAATCAGGAAGGCCATCTATATATTTTAAATGTTCATGTATAAAATTTATACAATTATGGGAGAGGGAGAGTATATATGTACTCTGTTGACAACCAACTTTCTATTCTTTATAACATTATTCTTGTTTTGAAACACATCTTTTCTTATTTCTACCTTTTTTCATAGAATCAGGACAACTTCTTCTTGTTTCCTGCCATCTTTTCAGCACTCTGAGAATGGGTTCTGTGTAGTAGCCTCTGTCCCCTCTCTCTGCCTCATTACATAGGCATCTTCAGGTCTCTCCAGCTTTGTTCCCTCTTTTTTAGCTCCTCCCCCTTCTTTAGCCCCTCCTCCTGTACTTCTAAGCACACTCGTCTTCTTAAAGCTTTTCTCTTCTATTGCTTTGCTATTTCCTACAAATTGCCTTACCAAGCTTCTCCTGCGACTCGCGAATGATAAATTCCGCAGTCAGACAGCTGAAGGACAAAGAAGCATCAACTCAAGGATCTCAACTCAAGGATCTGTGGCACATCTGTGTTAGTCACTCTTGTCTCTCTCAATGGGCTGTGCCGTCTATAAGCACAGTGTAGGCCATGGACACAGGAAAACATCTGGTCATCACCATTTGTCAACACCTCAAAAGGGCCTGTTATTGTGTGTGTGTATTTGTGAAAGCGCCACAGATACTCCTTTGAAGGTTTGCTGGAAGTCAGTGAGTCACCACATTCTGCAGTGTTTCACTTCTATTTCTTTAAAAAGGCAGGATAACCACATGCAGATGTCAAAAACCATTCCCACAGGCAAAACAACATATCCATAACCATATTGAAAATGCTGCTCACTTGTAAAAACACTTGTGGCATCATGTTTCCAGACCAATAAAGACAGGAACCGCATGGTGAGAGCAATTTCAAGTAGCTTTACTACAGGCATCAGGACACAATAGGAGAGCAGCAACTGGAATTTTAATTCAAAAACTGTTGCTTTATTATTCTTTAAAACACTCTTGCATATTAAAAATAAAAATAAATTTATTTCAAATCCACAAGATCATGAATGTTCATATTGCGGATGAGGCAGGGTGACTATCTGAACATCACCCATGAATTGGAATTGAGAATTAATTTCACATTTTCTTGAAGAGCACATAGTGTCTCAATGAGAAATGTTGTATGGTTAGGGTGTAAAACTTTTCATAGACTATTGATAACTAGGATAATGTTTCTTCCTTCATTTATTTATAGTTATATTCAAATAAAAAGTTTTAAGTATTAAAAATAATAGACTATGAATACTCACTTTGTTACTAAACCAGGCTTTGAGAATGTGCAGAATATATTTTCAATACACACTTCAAGTTCTGCTCCTTAAAATGTATTTTAAATTTTCTCTTGAGTGGAAAGAGATATACAGCCCCAAAGAAATAACTATCCATAACTGCAGAAAGAACTGTTCAGCGTTTGCCCTGAACCTATTTCCAAGCTCACTGCAAAGGATGTGGTATACAATGAAGACAGCCACACTACCCATCCCAACCTTCAGGAACTGCTTCCTGCTTTGCCTGTTGACCATTCCAGAGATCTCATCACCTGCTCTGGACCAGAAAATATCTCAGGCTTGGGAGCGTGCATCACCAGAAATCCTCTAAGTTATATTTTACAGGTATTTATAAAAATGACAATCCAAATCCTTGATCAATAGGATGATTGTTTTTGAAGGAATTCTCTGAAAGAGTTTAACTGGACATACAGGCTAAAGTTAAAGCTAGGAAGTATTACATGTGGTAAACAGGGTTAAAGAGAAACTTTGGAACAGGATTTCTTAAGATACTAATTAATAATATGGAGTTATTTACATTGCATTATAGAATTTTCTAATTTAGGCTCAGGCATCTCATGTTATCCAAACATGTATCAAGAAACAGATTCCTGCCAGGCAGCGGTGGTGCACGCCTTTAATCCCAGCACTCAGGAGGCAAAGCCAGACAGATCTCTGTGAGTTAGAGGCCAGCATGGTCTACAGAGCAAGCTCCAGGACAGGCACCAAAACTACACAGAGAACCCCTGTCTCAAAAACAAAAACAAACAAAATGAAAGAAAGAAAGAAAGAAAGAAAGAAAGAAAGAAAGAAAGAAAGAAAGAAAGAAAGAAAGAAAGAAAGAAAGAAAGAATAGATTCTATCATTAGGGAGCAATCTAACACAAATCAGGTGGATTTGCAATTTCTCTGAAATGATTTATTACGCTAATATTTCATCATTCATTTCTCATTGTTGTAACTGCCACATTGCAAAGAAAATGATCCAACCCTTCAAGACCTGCAAACAGACAACAGGCTTGGAGGACTGGAGCAAACTCCCCAGTGGCTGACTAATGAGCCTGTTCCGTTTATCTCTGCTCTGACATCTCAAGAAAGTCTGGCACGCTGGCATTTAGAGCTGGGGAATTCTTGTGTAACCAGTGTCAGGTGACATCAGGATTCACAGGGCAGAGCTGTGAAATCAGAACATAATGCCGTGAAATCAGCAGGAGAATTACAGGGAAATGAGTTTCCCCACAGCTTCCTGGGTCATCACTGAAAGTTTAGCTGGGCAGAAAGATATGTGGTGGCAATTTAACTGTGTGTCTGTGTTTTTAGGACCCCATTTATAGGAAAGGGGATTTCACCCTTTAAGCAGGATGTTCTGCCATGGGCAACCCAGTGGGCAGCTCTGTCAGGGTGTAGTGCTTTGCTAACAACTCCCAATGCATCATTCCAGATCATTCCATTCAGAATGTGTTTAGTGAGCAATAGATAAAGAAGAAGAAGGCTCAGACATTTCTGCTTGTGCATCCCTGATGGCTATCTCCACTCCCAACATCTCCTTAAAGACTAGTTTCTCTATCCCCTCTGCTTCTTGCCCTTTCCTTCCTCAAATGCTGATTTCCAGTGAAAATTTGCAATCTACTGTAGTGATTATTCTGTAAAAACAGACCTTCAGCCAAAGGTAAAGTGACATTTTGGAGATATCTGGTGTTGGCATTCTTAAAAGCACTCACAAGCAATTACAAATGAATCTGTCAGCAAACACAGGCAGATATTGTTCATTACATATGGGCCAAGGGTCTCATGTTGGTTGTTTAATGCTTCTTAGCTCTTTAGCTACAGAACACAGTCAAATACAACACCATGGGCACCTTTCTGTCTTTGGGGTGGCCCCTCGTTGTGTCCTGTAAATATTGCTAATTCCAATAACTTTTCTGTTGTTTGTCTTCAGAATAAAAGAAACTGAAAAGCAGCTGGGGAAATCATACAAATAGAAACCTAGGAAGAAAAAGTACAGAATTTTTCAAGGACTATGAAATGGACCGCAGAAAAGAGCTTTGATCTTGCAAAAAATAAAGGTAATTTTCATGGGAACAGGGGAACAGCCTACTGAGGTTCATGCACCTTTGGGGGAAGCATTCAATGAAGTTATTAATTAATGCATGTCATGTGTGAGGCTGGTTGCAAAGCAAGAGGAACAGCAAAAGAGAAGGAAGTTTATCTTACAGGCACAGAAGGAACTATGCAAATATATCACCTACAGCTTGAAATATGAAGGTAAAAAAGAGGGAAAGATAACATGTGAGGAAGAAGGAAAGTTCCATGGAGTAAGTGTGTCTGAGAAAAGCTATGGGGATGGATAAAGCTCTGGCAGGTGGGACGGAAGGGCTGTGGAGATTCTGGTAAGGGAGCAGCAGGAGCAAAGGGAAGGCACAGGTGTCCCAACTCCCCTTAGGTTCAGTATTGTACTACAAAAACAGGGTTGCAGAGGACCAGAGTGTCACACTGAATTTCTAAAACACATTAAAGGCAGTACATAGTTTTCTAGGTGAAATTTCTGGAAGTAAATCCTCTCATCTCTTAGTAAATGTGAATTTATTAGGAAGTTCCTTGCTTGCTTCCTTCCTTCCTTCCCTCCCTCCCTCCCTCCCTCCCTCCCTCCCTCCCTCCCTCCCTCCCTCCCCCTCCCCAGTCTCTCCCTCCTTTCTTCCCTCCACTCCTGCCTCTCTATCTTTTGTCTTTCCTTCTTTCCAACTTCAGGCTCACGTTTGCTCTTTCCTATAAAAATGTGAGTATTCTGAGAAAGAGCTCAAACGCCTAGCCAGCCATCAGGCCACTGGAGCCATGGCTCTGTGCAGGCAGCAGCTGTGCAGTCTCAGGCAGGAGGGTAGAATAACAGGTTGTGATAACATCTTTACGGTTGGATCTGAAAGCTCTTAAGCTTCTTGCCTGACTTTTTGTCTTTCTGTAAGAAAAATAGGTAAAAGTGGTCAAACAACTTAATATCCCAGCTTCTGTATTACATTAAAATATGTAGTTACATATTTTCATGAAACATGTAACTTTGGCAAACTACAAAAGTGAGTGAGCTATGGTTGATGCCATTTTTAAAAACTTGCACAGGTTGCTATACATTGTTTTCTAATTTCTAATTTATTTTGTTTATCAAAGCTGGCTTATTGCTTATTATTCTATTTCAGGATACTGGAATTTTTAAAAATTTTAAATTTTAACACTTTTAAATTTGGATATGTGTAATTTCTTTGTACTTTCTGTTTGAAAACAACAACATCAACACTGGGTCCCATGTATAATTTCACTTGATAAATTACTGATTCAAAAGCTTGCAAATTTCCACAAAATTTCTTTCAAAGAAATAATTTAATAATTTATTTGCTTATTGGTGTATGGTCACAGTACATAATAAAGGATTTCAAGAGTACATTTCCCACAAGAATATAATCTGCTTTGTTTTCTTTTTCTCTCATTATTCCTTAGATGGTTTTATTTCTACTTTCATGTCATATATGCATGCATGGTTTGAACTATCTATACATATTCTACGTCTTAGTTAGGGCTTTTATTGCTGTGAAGAGACACATGGCCACAGCAACTCTTATAAGGCAAACATTTAATTGGCGTGGCTTCTTTACCGTGTCAGAGATTCAGTCCATTATCATCATGATGGGGAGCATGGCAGCATGCAGGCAGACATGGTGCTGCAGAAGCTAAGAGTCTGACATCTTGCAGGCAACAGGAAGTAGACTGACAGTCACCTTGAGGGAAGCTTGTACAAAAGCCCACCCCCACAATGACATACTTCCTCCAACAAGGCCATACCTCCTAACAGTGGCACTCCCTTTGAGGTCCATTTTCTTTCAAATCACCACAATCTATGATTCACAAATTAGAGAAAAACACGAACTGTTAGACTTCCTGAGTCTGACTTGATCCACTTAATATGAGGATCTCCAATTGTATCCATTTTCCTGAAAATGATATACTTCTTTCTTTATGGGTGTAGGAAAAACCCATTGTGAATACATAACACATTTTCTCTGTCCACTCATCTATTGACTGATCTTTAAGTTGGTTGCTTTTCTTAGTTATTGTGTACAGTGCAGGTTTCCTAAATGTATTCAACTTAATGTATATTAAATACCATTTTATGTTATTTTTTTAGTGACTAGTATTTAGTGAACTGAGTCTTATAAGAACATGGAGAATTATGAAACTGAAACATTGTATAAAGAAACAATTATTAAATTTAAAAGAAATGATATTCTAAAGGGGGACAGCTTCTTTGTACACTAATGGCATTGGAAGTTACTAGTACAAACACTAACTATAAGAAAAACATTAATAATGGACTAAGCTAGAAATGCTGACATTACTGTCTTAGTTGAGGAACTAATTTGGAGGCTTTCAGGATGGAGTGCAAATGAATGCCTTTATCTGTTACTCAAGGAAGTTAATGGAGAATGTTGCAAATTTGTAATTCAAGTAAACACAATGTGACAGTTCTGTCTATAAATATAGAACATACTCAGGAAGCAACAGTTAATAGTTATGATGTTTGGTATATAGTGTAAGGCTATGAATTAAACTATTGCCTTCTGAAAAATTATAAACTTTTATAAAGTTAACAAATGTATTTATTTTATTTAAAATGCTAAAAAATACATAAGTTACAAAATAAATGAAGGGCAAACAAACCAATATTGCCTGAGATATGCTATTGCTTAAATATTCACTCCAGTTACTTTGATTGTATGATGAATGACAAGGTATGCATGCTAACTCCTGGTGTGCAAATATTTGCATGCTGATACTTTTCAAGAACTAATATGATAACCCTGAATATTGAACTAAGAACAAATATAACTAACTCATCATTGTGCAGTATTTTCATCACTCACATATGTAAATATGCATTACCCTGTGAGCAAAATAATATTAGAATGTAATAAACCACTTCAGAAATAGTCTATGTTGAGTATTAATTTTAACAAAGTATATTAGTTGTAAGTTTCTGTAGTTTAATTTTTAAAAGCTATGTTTAAAATGTAAAATCATGGGAAATTTAACAATCATCACTCTCAAACTATAGTTGCTAGCTTCAACACCTGATTCATAGCTGATACTGACATGCCAAGCTTGCTCCTGTAGAGGGGATGAGTATTGAAGAATTCATGGGTGGCTAATGGATCAAAATGGAGCTGACAACAATGAATAGTAATCCAAAAAATCAATTATCAGGGCTTAGTGTCCTCTTCTGAGATTAATTCTTAGAAATTTGGGATTTAGGGGAGAAGTTTGTTGTTGTTTGATTGGTTTGTTAATTTTTGTTCTTGTGGGGTGGGGTACTTTTGCTATTGTTTTTTCTGTTCATTATCTGAGAGTTTCAAGTTTTTTATAACATGCTTTGATCATCTTCATCCCCAACTCTTCCCAGATCCCTGCTTCCCTATCCATAAAATGTTGTGTCTCCCAGCTCTTTTTTAACCAGTCAAGACAAATTTGTGCTGCCCAAATATTCTTGGACTCTTAGTCTTGCCCAGAACATGGTCCACTTTCTAGGAATCACACTCTTAAAGAAAACTCATCTTTCCTTTCCCAGCAGCTAAGAATTGCCAGTTATTCCATGGCTAGGGGTGGAGTTGTAAGCCCAACTCCCCTCTCGATGCTTGGATTTAACTTGGCTTGGACTTGTGCATGCTGCACTGAATGCTACACATTCATATGCACAGCTGCACTGAAGTGTCCAGAGGTATTTCCTTATCCTCATCTGCTGTCTCTGGCTCCTACACTCCTCCTGCCCCCTCTTCCACAACGATCCTTGAGCCTTGAGGATAGGGGTGTACTTAATGGGCATCTGGCATCTTGTAGAAGAAGTGCTCTGTATCATTTATTCTGTTTGGCTAGAACCCTTCACTGCCATTTCAGGAATCTCCTGCAGATTCACCCAGTGCATGTTGCTTGCTGGGGAGTTGATCTCATGTGTCAGTCCCCATGCTGCCTTATGTGCAAAGAAAGGAAGAGCAGATAAATGGCCTCACCCATTGTTTTCTGCTACTTCTCTGCTCTCCCCTTCTTGCTAGCTGAAGCCTCATGGATCTTCTTACTCTGTGAACCCCATGATTTATGAATCCTTTTCTTAAGTAGCCAGGGGGATTCTCTGATGCTCATAATTAAGAATGCTTAAAGCCATGAGACTTATTTATAGAAAACATTAATGGTCATTCTTTCAAATCAATGTTAATATCTCATGTTTCAAACAATATTTAGTACACTAATATCTATACCAGTCTTAATGTTTTGTGATCAAATAAGAAAAAGCTGGAAAGATATTTAGAATATAATTGTGTTCTTTCTAAAATTTATATTCTGGAAGCCCTAATCCTGATTCTTCAGGATATGATATTATTTGGATATAAGGTCTGTAAAAAGGGAAAAATGATCACGAGAGGGTTTGCTCCACAATGACTGATGTTTTCATAAGAAAATGAGAGTAGGAAACAGAGGAGACATTAGAGACATTAGACATTAGGTACAAAGAAATGGCCTGGCAAACCCATAGCCAGAAGGCAACCATCTGAAGGCTGAAAAGAAATCAACCCTGCATGCACCTTCATTTCCAACTTCTAGGCTACAGAACTGAGAGTTTTGCTGCTAGGCACTCAGTGTTGCTGTGAGCCTGTGAGGATGAGGAAATGAATGTAAAGTTTCATGATCTAACAGTGAACCTAACTCAAATCCAAACCTAAGAATACACTGTCCAGTCTTTGTACTGAGTCAAACATAACTATGTCACATCTGTTATAAGAACCAGAGAAAGCGGTGATGGGATGGCCAAACACCCTAATAGTTGTGCCAGAAACCCCATCCAAGGTCTGAGGAATCTGGATGCAGAGATCCACAGCTAGGCCCCAGGGTGGAGCGCTCGGAGTCTAATTGGCGAGAAAGAGGAGGGTTTATATGAGCGAGAATTGTTGAAACCAAGGTTGGATAGAGCACAAGGACAAGTAGCCAAACGCATGGAAACACATGAACTATGAACCAGGGCCTGGGGGGCCCCCAACTGGATCAGGCCCTCTGAATAGGTGAGACAGTTGATTGGCTTGATCTGTTTGGGAGGCATCTAGGCAGTGGTACCAGGTCCGGGGCTCACTGCATGGGATGGCTGTTTGAAGCCTGGGACTTATGCAGGGAAGCTTGGCTCAATCTGGGAGGGGGGGGGACTGGACCTGCCTGGACTGAGTCTATCAGGTCGGTCT
Source organism: Peromyscus maniculatus bairdii (assembly GCF_049852395.1). Lineage (NCBI taxonomy): Eukaryota > Metazoa > Chordata > Mammalia > Rodentia > Cricetidae > Peromyscus > Peromyscus maniculatus. The sequence continues at coordinate 43,229,697 of NC_134857.1, forward strand.
TGGTCCTCGGGGGTGGCCTTGATCTGGAGGTGGTGGGAGTGGGGAATGGGCTGGGGGGAAGGGGAGGGGGGCAGGAAGGGGGAGAACGGGGGAATCTGTGGCTGTTATGTGGAACTGAACGGTATTGTAAAATAAAAGATAAAAAAAAAAAAAAAGAACCAGAGAAAGCATTCCAAACTGAATTTTAGTGAACTATGGAATTGACTGGTGTCATTTTTCTGACACTGAATACAAGAACAGGACAAGTACATGTCAATATTCAAACAAAATAGAGCTATTTTCAGGTTCCCAGTTCATGTGACTCCAACAAACTAATAAATTTAGTTAGAGGTTTGTTTTTCAAACTCATATTTTAGATTATGGTTCAGTAGATCGTAAGGAAAGACCACACTTACCTATGATTTTTGAAATAAATTATGCTCCAGGACTTTCCCAAACATCTTTAAAACTTCTGCCAAAATCCACAATAAACTTTTTCCTTAACTCACCCTGTAACTTCAGTTTTGCTGCATTACCCATGCTAAATGTAGATCTACAAAAAATGAAAGAAAATATGGTCTCTTTAATTCAGTGGAAAATGAAGGTGAGTAAAAGCTGCTCTGGGGGAATGAATTGACTCAATTAGCTTTCTCAGTTACATTAATCCCATTAGCGCACCAAACACCCAAGCTCTGCAAAAAAAAATGCTTGAAGCATGCTTTGGTTTATCAGCGATGGACATAATATGGATCAGTCAATGTACATCCTCTGGAGATTTTTATCTATTCTTATTCAAAGAAAGCTTAACTGAAATATTCCTATTTCTTTTTTATCTCTTAAAGAAATCCAATATCTAGTGGCGATTGTCTCATGGATTCCTCTTTGTAGTTTGTGAAAGGAGATGTTTCTGAAGTAGTCTTTTCAGCTGAGTACACAAGGTCATTTGGTTTCTTATTAAGCATCTCCACAAAGTTTTAGTGCATTGAGTCCAGTGAAAGGACAAGGAAGGACTCCTCTGAGAGGGAAAACTGAGTTTTCCTTGATGAGTTAACAAGGAAATAGAATGATACTCATGCTGTGACTTGAAAATTTAGTAAGAATTTTGAATTAATGAACAGTTGAATACAGCACTTTAAAAATATCAAAGGAGTGATGTGCCTAAGTATTAAATGTCCCTGAAAATTACAAATTCAAAAGCAATACATCTTAAAAAATAGCTTTGTAGATATAAAATAGAGACAGATATGTGCATTGACAAAGGTCTATAAATTTGAAAATTATTTGTGTTCTTTGAGAATCTACAAACAATCTATACACACCGAGAGACATTAAACTACTCAATATTGTTAAACTGTAAGTTCTACCTAAGTGGATCAATAATCAATACAATCATGTTTAAAATATCAATAAAACCTTAATAGAAATTGACAAGATGACTCTAAATTTCAAATGGAAAAATGAAAATACATCGAATAACTAAAACAATAAGCTGGAGGACTTATCTGTTTTGAGGCTAATTGTAAAACTAAATATATCTATAAACATGAAGCACAACATGCTATTTGCTTCAAGATGGGCAAATAGCAACATGAAAGCAGGAAATGGACTCATGAGTATGTCAACACTGATTTTTGAACAAAGGTTTAAAGACAACTCAAAGGTAAAAGGAAAAAAAATTTCTCAATCTTCTATATTTTCTTGTAATATCTATGAAATTAAATTAAAATGTAAAATGAACCCAAATGTAAACCTAAATCTACAAGATCGTTAAGAGAAAGTGCTGTGAATTTGAACTAGGTGGCAACGCTTTTTAAGATCTAACACTAAACGCATAATCTCCAAAAGGAAAATGGAGACGTTGTACTGCATTGTGGTGCTTTGAACAAGCCATGTCCCCCACAGGCTCAGGTATTGGATCTCTTGGTCCCCGGATGGTGAGGCTATTTGGAAAGGTTTAAATAGTTTAGCCTTGCTGGGCAGTACATCACTGGGGGTAAGGGTGGGGGAAGGCTTTGATATGAAAACAAAATAAAACAAACAAACAAAACCAAAAAAAAAAAAAATGGCCCAAACTAATTCTAGTTTGCTCTCTTCTTCATGCTTTCAGCTTGAGAGTGAGCTCTCAGCTTTCTGCTCCAGTTACCATGCAGGCCACTTGAGGCCATACTGCCCCCACCGTTATGGGCTCCAACTTTCTGGAACCATAAGCCAAAATGGTTTTTCTTTTATAAGCTGTCTTGGTTCATGGTGTTTTACCACAACAACAGAAAAGTAACCAATACAGGTATCAGAATTGAACAGTTCTGCTATCCAAAGGGTACTGTTGAGAGAAACAAACAGGAGCCATACACTCACTGGGAGAAATATTCTCAGAGTGTGTCTGATTGAAAGAATTCATTCCAAATACATGTGGAAATTTTCATATTCAGTAATAAAAACAAAGCCTATCTCAAGTAGGACAAAGACTAAACAGATACAAGGAAGACACATAAATGACAAGCAAGCGCATGGGATGTTTGACATCATTTGACAGTAGCAAAGTGCCAAATCAGTCCCAATAACATGCCACTGTATGACTGGCTATGTGTGCTAGGTGCTGGTGACACTGTCAGAGGCGAGCTCACACACATGGAAGGCATATAAAGATGTTTGACCTCACCAGGTCAACCAGATTCACACTGAGGTTACTTTTAAGCTTCTTAAGGTCATTTTGATTCTCTGAATTTTAAAAATAAAAAAAAAAATTTAACTTGATCCAAGTTACATCATTTCCCCCCTCTTTGGTGTTAGAAAGAATCAAATTTCTGCAGGGTTTCAAACACTTTATTTATCACTGTTCTTCATGCCATGGAAGCTGTTATTCTCCTTTCCACTCGTCTTACCAGCCCAGGACCCAGTCAGGATGTCCATTTTCCTGTATCTCTTGTTCTTTTTCCAATCTTGCCTCTCTCACACTTTACTGTACTCTCGAACTGTTCTGTGGACCTTGAATTCTGGTGGAGGAAACATATCTCATGCCATGCCAACAAGTTCCAGAGCAACTCTTAGCTACTGTGCAGTCCTTGCTGTTAGTCATTTACTTAGTCCAGAGTCCATAGTCCATCATCTTGCTCTCACTCAGGGGCAAGTCAAATCTATTCACCCACAAAAAGATCAGCAGTCCTTCACCATTTCTGCAGCTCTTTTAGTCTACACTGTCTATAAATGGGATGCCAGAAACGTTGGGGTAAGCTTTAATTCAGGATAAAGCATTTGAATTGGAATAGGGATGTTTCCTGAGCTTTGATGCCCAGGAGCATTTCAGGAAAATTCAAGAGGTATGAAGAAACATGCAGAAAATAACAATACACATGTTAGCAGTGTATTGATGCTAGCAGTGAGAAGACAATGAGACTGATGACCCAAGAGAAATTGGAAGACACAAGTGTAAGCCATAAAATGAATTTAATGAAAAAGAGTTGCAGACTTTTTCCAGTTAAAGAGAAAACACCACAGAACCATAGGATCACAAACCCACTTTGGAATTCAGTGATTGCAGCAGAGAGTTGTAGGAGACGGAGAGAGATACAGTAGGAGGCAGGTGAAAAAGAAAAGGCGGGGCTGTAGGTGATGTCAAATGTGAAGCTTTGTTTATTTTGGCTGGTGGTACTCTGTACTTTCCCCTAGACAGAGTGCATTGCTGGTTAAGACAATGCATGGTGAGTTTCTTTTTCCATATAGTGAGTGATCATGAGACTACAGGGTTGGAAATTGCAGGAAGGAGCCACACTGTCTCCATGGGCATGATATCAGTACAGCCACTGAGGGCTGAACTCAGAATAGTCCTCTAAGAGCCTTCTCATCCTGTCCTGATGTTTGAAATGAGATTTTTTAACTTAGAGCAGAAAAGCGTATGTAGCTACCATGTACCTTCCTTCTGCCTACCATGTTTCTGCCCTGTACAGGTTCTCAGAGGCTATTCAGGGCTCCTCTCTCTTGAGCAATACCTAACTTTATTCTTCTCCTTTGTCCCCAACCCTATGTGTTGGGCCAGTGGCTAGTGGGAAGGAAGATGGGGGTAAGAAAAGGTTGTGCTACAATATTCCAAAGCCTCTTGGGGCCATATAGGACAGTGATTGTCACTACCCTTAGTTTTAATTCCATGACTTGCTCTGCAGACAATTCAACCCATGTGAGGGTTTTTGCCAACATCTAATCTAGGCCATAAACAGATCCCCTTACAAAGATCATAGGCTCCTGATGGTCAGTTGTCCACTGTAATTTGGGATCGAATACCATGGAAAGATAGGGATGCCTGGTTGCATGGGCTTCTCTTGGCTGGACAAATGTGTAAGTCATACTATGTAGCACATGCTCCAAAACTAGTGGAAGGGAACCTAGGAGCTGTTGTGCGAAGCCAGTATGTACTGTATTTGGTGTGTCCCCAACATAGTGGCTGCATTAGCTCTTATATTCTGGTGCTGAGAGCCTATGGTACTAAATAGTAGATATAGAATAAGTAAAGAGCTAAAGGTCATAGAGGAGAGAAACATACCGAGTATTTTAGCAACTGTGAACTCATTTTCAATTGTAATAGGCCTCACAGCTAATGCTAGTCCATGCTGGGAAGACTCAACTGTATGATTGGTATGGTCTAGGCAGGGCCTCAGGTCTCCAAAAATGGAAAAAAAAAACAAAGCAAAACAAAACAAAACACAAAAAATAAACTGAATGACTTCTCTCTATCAGGTTGCCTGAATTTCCCCAGCTCAGAATTACTTGATACTTCACAAATATCACACACATTGCATTTTATTTTTAAATTCATGATCAGTTTCACTTTTTGAGTACTCTATGAACTCAGCCTGCTATCCAGTTTACTGAATAACAGAAAAGAAAAATGAATAAAAGGCCTGGAGTGTCTGTGCCTGCCTGCCCATTTTAACTCATGTGGTTTTTACAGAAGCCACAAATTCTGACAGTGGGAAATATGTGCAATCAAACAAAATGACTTCAGACCAATGGGAGGGTCTCTCTCTCCCATGCACTTGCTGATAAAAGCAAGTTTATCAGAATGTTGCTCTCTAATCAGTGAAAGACAGGGAAATGATGGCAAGGCTTCACTCTCTGGGCAGAAAGCCAACCATTATGGAAAATTCTCATCTTCCAGAAGCTTCCGAGGAAAGGGTCTACTGCCTCCAGGAGCCCCTGAGAAATAAGTGTTGAGGAAGAGGTGTACAGAGAATTTGGCTCTTCCAAGCTATAAATTCTGTCATTATGTGTTTGGGGTTATAATTGATTTCTTCTCTGCCATCTGAGACTCTGAGCACTGAACATATGACCTCAGAACAGTAGTAAACTGTTCTGAGAAGCCAGTATCTTTACACAGCACAGTCCTTGCAACCTTATTGTTTATCACTTTGTGGTCCAACTGGGTTCCTGTTGAACCAGATAAGAGGAGCAGGATGGTTTGTAGTAAACAGACAAGTAACAATAAGATGGATTGAGTAAGAGAGGAGCTAAGGGATTCTGTCCTTTGAAGCTTTTCCTTGGTGTGAGGAATAAAGGAAACCTGGGAAAGATATAAGATATTATAAGTAAAATAATTTCTTGGATTTTGTTTGTTTGTTTGTTTTTGCTAAAGAGTAATATGTAAATATCTAGGGCTGGGCATACTGCATAGAGATGGAATAATCCCCAGCACACACCCCCTTCACACACACACACTGATAGTGTACAAATTGGAGCCATAAGCAAAAAAAAAAAAAAATGACTGCTACAGAGCTTAAGAGACATTCTAATTCACTGGTTCAAAACCTGTGGGCTCACATATCAGATATTTATATTACGATTCATAACAGTAGAAAATTACAGTTATGAAATAGCGAGAGAATAATTTTATGGTTGGGAGCAATCACCACAACATGAGGAACTGTATTGAGGGGTCGCAGTACCAGGAAGGTTGAAAACCACTGCTCTACGTGAAGATTATTTGAGCCTCAGAATCTCATTGCTCCAGCTGTTCAGTTTTGAAGCCTTAGAGCAAACAGAAAAGAAAAAGGGCCAGGCCCACAGACTTCTTTATCCATGGAAAGGCCTGGATAATTGGAGCTGGTAGATTGATAAAAATAATACTTGCCTCTCAAAACTGTTGTGAGGCTTACAGATAACTGACGTGTATAAAGGACTTAGCCCAGAGCCCAGCAGGCACTGAGCCCTCATCATATGTTATCTATCACTGTAAATGACAAGAATTAGTGAGAAAGGTATCAAAATTGCATTTGAGATTATTGAACTGAGTGTATGCTGTGAGCCAGGTGGTAATGATTGAAGACTTGTATTTGCCACTTTGCATCCTCATCAGTACATCTTCTCCACTTACTCTATCCCCAAGTTCAACAACAGTGTGTAAGATTTTTCCTCTGATTGGTTTGTTCTGTGTATATATGTGTGTTTGTGTGTATGTATGTATGAATGCTTGTACAATCAGCATATATTCAGTATTTATTTTCTTTCAATTAAATACATACGTGCCTGTCCTTTAATGAAATGAGAAGGTTCCAAAAAATCTAATGACAATAGTATAATAGAACCTTCTCCCTTGTGTTTTGTATAAGTTCTAAGACTCTCAGGGAACGCTGAATAGCTCCAAACCCCATGTACATTCTATTTCTTTTCCTGTTGCTTTTTCCTGTGTGTCTTATCAGTCCCAGCACACTTTCCTTCCTGCCCCAGTTTGTTTTTCTTTTGCTACCATGATGACATGCCATGACCAAAACCTCCTTGAGGAGCAAAGTGTTTATTTCAACTCACAGCTTACCCCATGATTGGAAGAAGCCAGTGCAGGGGCAGGAAGCCGAAATTGAAATAGGAACTTTGGAGGAATGCTTCTTCTGGCTTCCCCAGCCAGCTTTCTTATAAGCCCAGGCCACGTGCCTAGGGATAGCACTTCGCACACTTGGTTGGGCCTTTTTATATCAATTATCAATTAAGAAAAAACAAAATGCCCTGCAGACATGGCCACAGGCCAATGGGATAGAGACAGTTCCTCAGTTAAGGGTCTTTCTTCCCAGGTGACTCTAGTTTTGTGTCCAGTTGACAGCTGAAGCTAACTATGACACTCACTTTACTTGTTAAGAAACATTCATCTTTTCACTTAAAGGAAAAGATGGCTTCTCTTTGACACACCAAATCATCAGTATGTCCAATTTGCTCTTCAGGGACTTTAACTAAATTAAGGCTTACCTGTTATTCTACCATGGTAAACCTGATACCTGGTATCTGAAAGGACTGCTCAGTAGCTAATGGGCTGGTAGCATATACAGAGTAGATATGGTGGACAAAGAAATGGTTCATGTTCCAAAAGGAGGAGAAAAACATGATATTTCATCAAGCTACTCTAATAGTGCTCAATTAAAAATCTATAAATTATTTTCACCCTTTCTCACTGAGTAGTATTGAATTATGGTTTATTTAAGAAAACAAAAACACAGCTAAGAGACACACACCCAAAAAACATACAATGTGTGTGTGTGTGTGTGTGTGTATTAAGGAAGGATTGCCTTATGGATATTTAAGTGAGCTTAAACCTCACCAGACTGAACAGATTGAAACTCTATTGTTGAGTTCGCTATTTGTGTTTTCTTTTGGAGGGTTTTTTTTTTTTTCACATTTAAGCAGATTACCTTTATTTGTAAAAGCCTTGCCTAGTGGATCTGATTACAAATGGAGGAATAATTAGTTCATTCTCTAAAGGAGCATATTAGAATTGAAATGATATGTAACGAAAATGAAAACAATTCTGCTCAGTTACTATTATTTTTTATTTAGGGCTAGTAAAGCAGGAAGATTCTTTGTTCTTAGAGAAAGAGTAGAATCTTCTTCAGTTCATGGAGCCCTACAAGAAGGCTGAGGGACAATGATCTGCATGATTTCTCAGATTAAGATCTTGATTCTCTCTTTATTTTACTAAGATGAAAGTAGAAAGATACTGTAAAGGCTGATATAGTAGCCAATGTTCATCGTAATATCCACAAGTGACAGAGCTTACGATCATGAACCAGGGGATGTACAGGAGTTAGTTACCAATGAATAATGGAAGCATGGATGACTCATGCAGCTATTAATGAAAAACATAACTCAGTATGGATGACAAATTATAGAGGCTGAGTCACTAGAGTTCTCTGTGTGACTTACAGGCAGCTCCACTAAAGAGTCTCCTCACCCCAGCAATAAGTCATTGCTCATACAACTTTAGAGAAGTGCCTTGTGAGTCGAGTTTCATGAGTTTCATGAATTTCCTGATCCTCCGTGTCCTCTCCAGGAAGGAAAATTTCAATCTAGATAAGATACCAATGCAGTATTCTGAAATATCATTTGATATTTATAGAAGCCAGAATACAATGTGGTCAAAAACTGGCTCTAGGTATGGAAACCAGGAGTTTTGTTACCCATTAGGATCGGACTAAGATGTATTATTTTCAAACTGCTTGATGCATTGCAAATATTTCTCAATGTTGCTTTTGTAGAACTGCTATGTATATACCATGAGATAGAATACACAGTCGGGGGTCATTCTTAGCTTTTGAAGTCAAACCCTCAGTAAAAAATTTTAAACCTTTGAAACAAGCAAAACAGTGACTAAATGTTCTGTGGGGTTTACCATCCTTTCTTCATGTTATCTTGAGAGTCTATAAATTCAAAAAGCTAATATTGATGCAGGACTATCTGTCCACAGAATTGCAATTGTGTTATGCACACTAGAGTCTAAGACATTATTCTCAAGTGGATAGTGGCAGTTTCACTTCCATCTGTAGATCAATTTCTATGTTCTTTGAAACCTCCCTACTTATTTCCAGGGCTTTTCCTTTGACATTAATATGCTATTTCACAAATTAATTACTAACTAAAATGTTTCTTTCACATATTTTTACTGTATTTATGTATTGCATGTTTGGCTTACATTTTCATACTGACATATAAAAATTTTATATCAAGAGCATTAGATAGTGCTCTCTATTTGAATTAAAACCCCATTGATAATGAGACCACTGAATCAGACAAGATATAATGAAATATTTCTTTCTTTGCTGTTCAAAGGTGAGCATTCAGACAAAGAGATAATATGTGAACTAGTCTTGAAATGTGATCTAGACACTGCAGAGTATGAGTTAAGATGGAGGAGGTTGGGGAGCTATTGTCCACCACTGTTGCGCTCAGGGCAATGTACCTAACTCCTTAAAAGTGATGAAGAATAAAGTTAGATGTTGCTAACACCATTAATTATTAAATTGTTTAATTGATTATAGGAAGAATCTCTTTCTTCATACAATGCTTGCTAAGTGGATCCCTGCTTTATTGTTTCAAAAGCAAAAGTATTTTAGGACACATTAAAACAAAACAAAAAATAAAATATTGATAGCTATCACTTATTGAAAGTACCATTTATAGATAATCTTACTAGCGACTTTGCATTTGTTACCAGAGTCACTCAAAACAACTGTCTAGAAGGTTTTAGTGTCTATGCTATGTAGATGAGAAAGCCCGAACATCAAGAAGCTAAGTATCTTTCCCAAAAGACATTAATCTAGTAAGTAGTGAGGCTGGGATTTAACCCCTTCTTCACCTTGAAGGTGATGAGTGTAGCCTTTATGTCATGTGGAAACTGGACAACTGGAGTCCTCATTCTTCTGTCTCAATTTGAATCCTACCTCCATCCAACTACTTCCCCCTGAGGTCCCAGGCATTCAAAAGATAAGAAATGAAAATTGGAGTAGAAGACTGAAAGAAGACAGTCTGAAATATTACTGAACTGTGTAAGTGTTTGGCTATAAAAAGAAGAAATGAGGAAAATTCTGGAAGAGTAGACTGATCAACTGTGCAAAGTATTATGAAGATGCGACCTACTGTAGGAGCTGAGAGTTTGTGGAATGGTATTAGGTAGACAGTGTCAAACTTTAGAAAAATTTCATGTACTAGCTGCAGAAAGAAGACAAGTTTGTGGAAGGCAGAGAGGCTGTGAAAGGATACAGCGGGAGAAAGAAACTGGAGCTACTGGAAACAGGAGATGCTGATGAAAATGTCTTGAGAGAACTTAGGGAAGTGGGAAAGAGCATTCAGAGGACAGACAACACAGAAGTCTTGGAACTCACCTGTCAAGTTAATAATGCTTCTGTGGAGAGGTAAGAGGTTGCTAGGGTTAGGAGTGCAGTGCAGGAGAACTGAGGCCAGTGGACTGGGCTTGCTTGCTGGGCTGAGTGAAATAAGAGAGGGATACAGCCACCTGTGAACAGAAGCCTGCAGCTCTACCCTTTGGCACCACCGTGTGTTTTCTGTATCAGAAACTAAGACCAAAGACACCATATTAGTTTAAGGTCAGGGTTAGGTAGGTAAATTGGATGGAGGTAGGAAAGAACATGGAGAAAAACAAACAGAAGGGACCAAGTGGCCATAGAAGATGGAGGTTGTCTGGCTGGACATAAAGTGATTGACTTATCTGAAAGGACAATGGCACTGGTTGTTTGGGGAAGAGTCATGAGCCGTGGTTACCAGAGTTAGAATGGGCTTTATTAGAGAGAAGAGGGGATAGGACAGGAGAAGCCAGGTCTGGCAGAAAGGAGACAGAAAGACACACATAGAGAGAGAAAGAGAGACTGGTGGAATATGGCATCCCTTATAAAGGCCAGGACGCATCTGTGCACACAGGCCCACCTGCAGAGATCATGAGGTCATGTCTGAGAGACTACATGACCGTATAACCATGGGGCATGATGGATTACACAGGTCTATGACCCAGAAATGACTAGAGGGAGATGATTAAGTATTCTGCAGGGCATGCACGACCATGGGGCATGGTTGGACGGAGTTAGGAAAGAACAAGGAGAAAGAACAATTCAAACAGAAGGGACCAAGTGGCCATAGAGGATGGAGGTTGGCTGGCTGGACATAAAATGATTGACTTATCTGTGAACTGATGGAGACAAAGGAGAACCAAGTAGAGAGGGCTCAACAACCCAGCTCAGATTCTGCTCCAGTACATAGGACTCTGTAAGACTAAAAAGTTCCTTCATTGACTTTTTATTCAAACATAAGCTATATTAAACAGACATCTCAGCCGGGCGGTGGTGGCACACGCCTTTAATCCCAGCACTTGGGAGGCAGAGCCAGGCGGATCTCTGTGAGTTCGAGGCCAGCCTGAGCTACCAAGTGAGCTCCAGGAAAGGCGCAAAGCTACGCAGAGAAACCCTGTCTCGAAAAACCAAAAAAAAAAAAACAAAAAAAAAAAAAAAAAAAAAAAAAAAAAAAAAAACAAAAAAAAAAAAAAAACCAGACATCTCTTAGAGCCATTTTTGAAACATGAACATGGGAAATTTATGAAGATGAGGTCTGTAGATGTTTCTTATTACTTGAGATAGTAAAACAGATTTTGTCTATTTTGCATGACTTTGTAAATTATCTTTTTATTCTTTTGTTTGTCTATTCAATACACTATAGAATAAACACTATATTGAGCTTTGACTCTCTGGACCTGGTTGGGAGTCATGAAAAATGAACAACTTCTATGTGTAAACAATCTCTTTCCAATCTGAATTCTATTCTCATGCTGATAAATGGCATATAGCAAGAAAGAGGGGGTAATTTTGATGTCCAAATGAACTTTATTTATCACTAGCTTAAACATTTTTGTATTTTCCACATTGTGAATTAGTGTGATCTGATTTATTTATTCAAAAACATGAAGACCTTAAGAAAGAACAAATGCTGCTGGGTAACCCAGAAGTCTTACTTTTCTGCTCTCAGTGCTCCCAAACACTCAGCATTAGTTGATTCTCCTAATTAATAGAAATACAGATCCCATAAATTTAATGATATAGTGAAATTCTAATTTACTGAAATCAGCCAACAACGTAATATTCCATTTTTCCTTAAATTTGTTTAAATTCTATAATAAGGTGAAACATCTATTGGGGAATCTGGTGAGACATTTGGGTGCAGAGTGTGAGGGTCACAGGAAGTGCTAACAGTGGGTCAGGTGGACCTGGTAGTGGCGCTCAGCAAGACAGTCCCAAGGCAGACACTAAGGTGTGTGCACAGGTCCAGGAGGCTCAGCTTGTGTCACACTCAGTACTTTCCTTCCTGTCTTTGTAGCCGGAAATATTATTAGTTTGCTACTACGCCTTGCTCCAAGAGGCAATGAGGACTTCGGGGATTTGAGATACGATGACGCCTTTGATCAAATATACCTGTGAATGTTCTTAGCGCTTTGACTATGGTAAAGTGGCCTAACTCCCCAAATAAACTGTTTTGAGGGATTACTTTTTACTTAATGGTTAAACAGATTATCATGTAGCTTTTATTTCCATATTTCAAAGTATAAGAACACATACAAAACAAATGGACTAAGGGAATTTAAAATGCACAGTGGCACTTAGAGGACTGAGAGGTACTGGCTGATATCAGGTGGACTGAGGGTTTTCCAGTACTAATGTTATAGACTAGCATTTTAAAATGAAAGGCATTTCTTTTTTTTCAGGTGGAGCTTTCTTTTTCTTTCCCAATTAAACTCTGACATGCATGCTTCCTGGTGACTGGGATTCATCTTGTCACTGAAGTTTTAAACAATGCATTTGTCTAGTGAAACTTAAGGGTCACAGACACCAGTCCCTAACTCTGCTTTTCAGGCCTTTTTGTTCTCATGGCTGCCTCATAGCTCACCCTGTAGCAGCTGTCAGCTCCACATCATGATGTGAAATGCCCTGTCACTTGCTGGAAGTTGGGTCATTTGCCAGGGAGGTGGATCTGGAAATGAGTTTTGAGCCCTAAATGTGTATACTTGGGTGTTCACATTACATCTGAATTCCTTAGACTTCTAGAAACAGGTCCTCAGGGAGGAAGCACCCAGGCACTCATGAGTAAAGCTCTCATTCTCCCCTTCTCCCTCTTAATCCACTCTGTGTTCTGGAAGGAACTGATTTTACTCAGCTAGGTTATACAAACCGATGCATTAATCTGGGGACAAGGCTCTATTGGGGGTGGCAATGAATTCCTCCTGTTGAAAATACAGACATGTTCTTCAGAACTGTTCAAAGAGCCTGCAATTGAATGTACGTGCATTTGCCAACCAGAGGTTATTTTCCACACTTATTAATTTAAGCCTCTTCATTTGACATTGCATCTGCACTGTATCAAAATCCTTTGCTCCCTTTGGAAATGAAATTCCCAGGGTTTAGGATAGAACTGATCTGGAGCTACTTTCTACCTCAAGACAGCTAGGTAGAATCCAAAGACGTCTCACAAGCCAAGACAGAGCCCAAGCCCAGGAATTCTGTTACTCCTGTAACAACTGATAACATCGCTCCATCGGAGCTGCTCAGAGCTGCACTCAACTGCTTCGTTTTGAATATCTGATGCTATCAGCTGTCCCAGGGAAACCCAAACCAGCAATGAACATTCAAATCTGAGAGGAACAAAGACCGAAGAGGTATGATTAGTGTGTGCTATAAAAACCCAAGTACCTTAATTACTATAAATCCAGGCTTGTGAATTAGCCAGTATTTGTTGCTACCATTTCTTAAAACTAATTTCCCTGCTCCCCTTCATAAAGAGCAGACTTATTACAGTGTTTCTGCGACCCACTGAAGTCATTTCTGTGATGAAAGGCGACAGAAAGTAGCAGCCAACCTCAGCTTCCCTGGGGAAAGCTGGCCCCAGAGTTAGTGAAAGCATCCAGGGCTCTTTTCATGTGAAAATGAGTTTTTGTTCAGAGAAGGAGGTGAGTAAAAGCAGGCTTCTCCAACCCCAGGAGCAAGGGTGCAACAACCACAGGCTGCTCCTTAGCCCAGATTAGGACAAAATAAGGAAAATGAGCCTTTTCCTTTTGTGATGTTTTGGGAAAACTTGAATCTGCCACTCAAATAATGGCCTAGAGTCTAGGCTCCAGAAGGTAGTACCAAACGTAACTGTACATAGGTTTTAATCTAGGCCATTTTCTAGCAAACTGGGCAAAAGTATTCCTTCCAAGTATGATCAGAAGTGTTGTTTCCTGCCTATTTTTGTTTTGCTCCTTTACGTGATTTTGGACACTAGTCTCTGGATTGTAAATGACTGCAGAGAAGGGTGGAGGCTTCCTTGCCTTCCCACATTGTTTTAAATTTTGCATTCATGTTGGTCAAGGTAGAAGAGGAACATGGATGCTGAGATTACAAGCGCAGATGTAAGACTTTTTGGGAGAGCCCTTGCTGGGAAAGGAGCAGCAGTTTCAGTGCCAAGGCCCACATGCCACTGACTGCAGTTAAAATTGACCGAGGGAAATATCCTTGTCTTCATAGTCAGTTTTTAAGTCTGTTTGGCAGAAAAAGAGGAAGGACTCTATGTCCGTGACTCTAATGGTAAAGCATTGGTGTCTCTCTGTCACACTTCTGTCCAAGCAGAGTTCTGCAGCTTCTGAGTTTGCTCCCTAAAAGGAACAGTTCAAGGACACATGTGTGGTGGTTAGTTTTATGTCAATGACACAGGCTAGGGTCATTTGAGAGATGGGAACCTCACTTGAGAAAATGCCTCCTGAACATCAAGCTCTAAGGCATTTTCTTAGTTAATGACTGATGTAGAAGGGCCCAGCCCATTATGGGTGATACCATGTCTGGGCTGGTGGTCCTCAGTTCTATAAGAAAATATGCTGAGCAAATCATGATGAGCAAACCAGTAAGCAGCACCCCTCCACGGCTTCTGCATCAACTCCTGCTTCCAGGTTCCCACCAGTTTAGTTTCTGCCCTGACTTCCTTTAGTGGACTGTGATTTATGACATGAACGCTAAACAAACCTTTCCTCCCCAGGATATTTTTCATCATGGTGTTTTATCACAGCAATAATAGACATATCCAAGACCGTTTATTATTCCAGAAAGTTCTTCTGGTCCCCTCCCCACAAGGGGTTCTGTGCTTCCAGTAATAGCAGCAAGTCACAGATGACTAGACTGCTAGGTGTTCTGTCCATTCATCTCACCTTCTATGGTTGATCATATGTAAATGAAACAATGACAAGGCAGTGAGGTAAACATGGAGTGCTTATCCCCTTGGAGCTCTGGCTGGGAGGAACCTGCTACTATAACTCACCGGTCTCTCTCCTGTAGATGAAATTCTAAACGGTCTTATTAAATAAGAAACACAGAGCCAAATATAGAGCTAAAAACCCAAGAGATCAGAGCACTAGCAAAGAGCGAAGATTACCTTTAGCTTACCACTCACTGCCGTCCTTCCCCTGAGAAAGACCTTCTTCCTGTATGTCTTTTTTATTGCTTTCCTATTCTTCCTTCTCATTGGCTCTAAGCCCAGCCACATCACTTCCTATCACTGCCTGTCTATACACACCTCCAGGTCTCTATGGTTGGTACTGGGATTAAAGGTTTGGGTCACCACGCTAGGCTGTGTTCTTGACCACACAGAGACTTTGTCTGCCATGTGATTGGATTAAGGGTGTGTGCTACCACTGCTGGACTTCTGCTTAATGGCTCTCTTTTACCTCTGATCTCCAGGCAACTTTATTTATTAACATACAAATAAAATCACATTTCAGCACAAATAAAATATCACCATACTCTCCTACATCCTATCATATGTATTTGGTAGGCATTCCCATAGTTACTATAGTATTGCTTTTTTATGATTTATAATGCTTTTTCAAAACAAACAATTTGTATGTAGGTATATTTATGTGGGAGTGAGTATAGGTATTGGAAAGGGGCCTATGAGAAGAGAAAAGAGGTTTTAAGAGGGTGGAAAGGGTAATAGGACAATTGTAACAAGACAATGAAAGAAAGGGAGATATTGGGGGTAGAAGGGTACAAGCAAGGTAGTTGAGCAGGAGATAGAGTGTGGAACATACAAACCAAAACAATGTCTCCATGAAAATGCCAGTAGGAAACCTGTATGCTAATTTTAAAAGGATAAATTTCTTCAAGTAGAACTTGTTGTTGTTACTCAGTCCATAAGGTGGCATAGACTTTGTGAGGTCAATACTAATTTATTTTCACATATTTTCTACAATTTGAAACATTTAAGGTACCAGACTATAAGGTTCCTGGGAATTATGCCAGTGCTTGTATTTCTAAAAACACATTTTCATCAAATAAAAATGTTTTAATACGTCATATATTTGTAGAAGAACTTGTAATCTTCACACTGCTTGATCATGCAATGTTTCAAAGATCAAAAGTGGATTCATTATCCAATTATCAGCTGTTACTTGAATCTCAAATAGTCCCCACAGACTTCTCATTTGAATGCTTAGTTCCCAGTTTGTGGAATGGGAGCCTGAAAGAGCTAAGAAGCCTTTAGGGTATGGTGTCTAGGTGTTGAAGTCATTCACCAAGGGTGAACCTTTGATGATAAGACTTAACCCCTGTGTGGACCTCCTCTCCCAGCCAGTGGCATGGGCAGAGACTCCATATTGACTCCTGACATGAAGAACAGAGGTGTTTCCTCCGCCTTTCTTTCCCCACTGTGATGGATTGACCGAGTCCTTTGAAACCACAGCTCAGATAAGCACGTTTTCCCTTATGTGATTTCTCTTTCTTATTGGTCACATGAACAAGAAAGGAATCTAATAGATCAGAAAACTGCAGCTGTTAATTTGAAGGCTGTGTTTGAATCATCCTTAGAAATAATTTTAAAAAACCCAAGACATTGCATTTAGCTTAGGTTTGGAGAATAAAGCTGCATGAACATGCAAACTGGCTTTGCAGTGTGTGCTTCAAACCCCAATTCATCCTTCCCACATTATTTTGGGGTTTCATGTTTCATTTATTTTAATTTTAATTAGTTAATTAATTAATATCCCAGCTGCAGTTTCCCATCCTTCCTTTCCTCTCAGTCCTTCTCCCCAACCCCCACTCTGTTCCCAATCCCCAATTCACTCCTCCTCCATTTCTGAGGAAAGGGCAAGTCTTTCTTTGGATATCAACAAAACGTGGCATAAGTTGCAGTGACACTAAGCACCTCCACGTGTATTAAGAGTGGGCAAGGCAACCCAGTATGAGGAGTAGGGTCCCAAAAGTCAGTAAAAGAGTCAGAGACAGCCCCTGCTCCCTTTGCCAGGAGTCCCACAAGAAGACCAAGCTACACAAATGTAACATATATGCAGAGTGCCTATGTCAGGCTCCCGAGTTTTCAGTTCAGTCTCTGTGAGCTCCTATGAGCCCAGGTTAGTTGATTCTGTGAGTTTTCTTGAAGTTTCCTAGCTTCACTAGAGTTGTGGGCTGTAGTCTGATTATCCTTTGCTTTACATCTAGTATCCACTTATGAGTGAGTACATATCATGTTTGCCATTGTGTGTTTGGGTTACCTAACTCAGGATAATATTTCCTAGCTCCATCCATTTGCCTGAAAATTTCATGATGCCAATTTTTTTTTTTACAGCTGAGTAGTACTTCATTGTGTATATGTACCTCATTTTCTTTATCCATTCTTCAGTTTAGGGGCATTTAAATTGTTTCCAGGTTCTGGCTATTAGAAATAATACTGCTATGAACATAGTTGAGCAAGTGTCCTTATGGTATGATTGGGAAACCTTTGAGTATATACTCAAGAGTGGTATAGCTGGGTGTTATGGTAGATTGATTCCCAGTTTTCTGCAAAACCGCCACATTGATTTCCAAAGCAGCTATACAAGTTTGCACTCCCACTAGCAATGAAGGAGTGTTTCTTTTTCCCCACGTCCTCTCCAGCATGAGCTGTCGCCTGTGTTTTTGATCTTAGTCATTCCAACAGATTTAAGCTGAAATCTTAGAGTCATTTTGATTTGCATTTCCCTGATGCTAAGAATGTTGAACATTTTTTTAAGTTTGAACCCCAATTTTATCAAAAGTTATTGCTCAGGTTATTCGATTATTCTGTTGTTCAGTTTTTATTATTTGTAAAGTGAATTATAATAGATCTTTCATGAATTCATAGATGTGCAGGCTGCAGCTTAGACACATCTATATTCCATGCAGCACCCTCGACAAATACAAGGCTATCAAGTTTTAGGTCCTAAGACCTATCACAGCTGAGTTGTGAGATAGACTCTGATCTTAAACAGTTTCTCCACTTCTCTCAGCTACAGAAATGAGGTGGCTAACCTTCCTTCAGACTGAAATTCCAGAACTTGAAGGTCCACAGACAGAGCCATTAACTTATGCCATTATTTTATTAATGTATGATTCAAACTTCAACAAGCTTTATAACTGTCAGGACTTTGTTTCCTGGTTCTTATGTTGTCCTTTTCCACTTATCACAGACTGCATCTAGACGTATTTTGGAAAATCAAATTATTAACATTCAATCACTGGTAGTGAAAATAGACATCTGTAGAGAAACTGAAAATACAGTCTAAAGAGGACAGCTTCAGTTGACTGTGGATCAGTATAACATTCATCCCCATTTGTCACAACCTACAACCATACTCTGGTTCATATTAAGATGAGAATTAAAAATCAGCTCTTTAACTTTGTATAGGTTAAGAAGACAACATTACTTAAACTCATTTCTTTTTTTCAGCTTAGTTTACTGCTTCTACTCCCATCATCTTTTAAGTACAGAGTCCTTTCCAAGTTCAAACTTTTACCTCCTTTTAGTGGCTACTCTACATATTCTCTAGCATGTGAGTAAGTAGACTGCTCACTGTAGTCTGAGTAATGACTGCATATGTCTTTTTTTTTTAAGGAAAATATCTCATTGATGAATTTCCATTTTATTAGCCCTCTTTGGTTCAATCGCCCTGATCTCTAAGCCTGTACCTGTAAGTTTACTCCCACTCCACATAAATCTTCAACAATCTTTGCTCCTAAATTATTTATTAGTAAATAAAACCTACAAAATAAAAAGTAAACAAGAGTAAATTCTGATGATTTGGGGTCAAGTAATAATTTTGTAGGTATACCACTGAATACACAAAAATGATATAAATTAACAAATTATGTGTAAACAAAAATAAAAACTTTGGCCATTGCATTTGGTTGCCTCCTACAACTGGGATACAAGACAGTGTTGCTGAAAACAACACACACATTAGATATAGGACTTCTAAGTATAGGTGATTAAAGCTGGAACTGACCAGGAAGCCTCTTTCCTGAGGACCAGCTCCTATAGAACTGGAAGTGCTTTGCAAACTTCCAAGGGAGAAAAAAAAATCTATATTCATCACCCTGCTGTGATGCCTATGAACAATAACAACAGTTTCAGCAAGATATCCCTAATGGTGCAATAGTGGCACTTATATCTGGGAGGTAACCAATAGCTCTATAATTGGAGTTAAGGCCTACTCAATAGGAGGGAACTCATGTTTTGTACTATAAATCTAGCAAATTACTCAAAACTGAAGAGACCATAGACCCTATAGGAGAATCTACTACTGCCATTTACCTAAATCAGTGTATCTTTTAACTATATTCTAAATACTTACACCCATAGCTAAGTGTAGTTCTCACTTCTCATCAAGATGCTTCTTTTTGCAAGATCCCCAACTGTTCAAATATATAGAATAAGTGACCATGGGGTGCTGAGCTCCAGTTTATACATGTAAAATGCCACTATTGCAGTGTCCCAGCCCTAGATGAAGAGTTACAGGCAGTCAATGGCTGCTTAAGGAGGGAGAATCAGTTTGTTCCAGGGATGCAGCACCTGATAGGTTATCTAATCCAAGATGTCAGACCTAAACACATGTGTATATGAGCAGCATTAGATGGATTTAGTGGTGTGTGTTTGTGTGTGTGTGTGTGTGTGTGTGTGTGTGTGTGTGTGTGTGTTTGTGTATAATAGAAGAGGTCATGAATTCAAGAGGAAGTTGAGGGACAAGAAGGAGTTGAATGTAGAGAGAGTTAGTGGAAATGATGTAAACATGTGTTCATGCATGAAACTCTAAAAATATTTTAAAATTAAATTTAAAAAAGGAACAAGATCCTTTAGTGCTTCAGTAACAAGATCGAGAATGTGAAGATGCAATCAATAGATTGAAATAAAGTATTATTAAAAATCACACAGCTCACAAAATATTGTATATAATATTCTAAATATACCTATAACTGAATAATAATACATGAAATAAATAAAAGATTTGAATGGATATTTTCCAAAGACATTATACAATGTAAAACAGAAAAAATTTCTCAATTATCTTCATTAATTAAGGATATGTAATTTTTTTAGATGAAAAGGAAATTTATTTGCCTTATATTTCCAAGTTTCAATCCATCATTGAGGGAAATCAGAAACTCAAGACAGGAAGCTGAAGGCAGGAATCACAGAGGAATGATGTCTTATTCTCTGGCTTGCAAGGAAATAAAAATGAAATACCACTTCACATCCACTAGACGACCTATAATTAAAGGACAAAACAGTGCATATTGCAAAGACATTGAGAGACTGAAACACTCAGGTCATTTATGGGAATTGTGTAGCCATTTTGAAAAATAATTTGCCCATAATTTTGGATATTATTTCTTTTTGCTCCATGTACCAAGAAGTACATGAAATTATCTATTATTTTAGTCTTGGTTGTGCTTGTGATATCCTCAAGCATATTTCATCAACTCTCTCTATATATCACCATATATATAGCGTATCATTGGAATTGCTTGAGGGTAAAGATGAGGGAAACAATATACTAATATATAACATATATATAGATCTCATAACTCATTGAACATTGGATGATTTAATACACATAAATACTTTGAAGAATGTCAGATAAGCACTCAATAAACATGTTAATATTACTATAATTTAATTACTGAGATGAATGAAGTTTTTGTTAGTCTTTTTTTTATGCAATTACAAACTCAATCAGAATCCATTGAATCCTGGAGTTCTGCTGAAGAAAATAGCAGACAGATATGTTTCTAAGAGGAATATGAAGGCTGAGATCCCATTCTGTCTGAAGAAAATAGCAGATAGATATGTTTCTAAGAGGAATATGAAGGCTGCGATCCCAATGAGCAAAACAGGTGAAATAAGAACAACTTTTTCTACTGCCTTGTGTTATAGAATCTGTGGATGGCCTAGCTCAATAAGAGCCTTATAGGTGTCTCTTAGTTCCTTTCTTTCCTCAGAGGCCCACACTGAACTTAGTTGTGTTATCTAAATCTCTACAAGGGAAAATGCCAGTGGCAGGTTAGAGAAGAGGCTGAGGGGACAGAAAAATGTGTTTAATGAGTTTATTGTTATGGGCTCACATTTTGGAAAGATTTGCTAAATTGCTAGGCATAATGACTCATTATGGTGTCCCGCCTATTAAGGAATGTAAATCTGCAGAAGACTGGAGAATCCTCTCAGTCACCAAGCTAGACTGTGGCAGAAATGAGCTTCAGCTTCCAAAGCTGGTCCTATCACCAACCCCCTATAACACTCTATTATCTGAATAACAATCATGTTCCCTCATACACTGAAAGTCAATCTGTCCTTTCTTAGAGATGAGTAGTATTTCCTTATGATTATAATGAATTTTCACTGTCAACTCATTGAGATGATGAACACAGTGATTTCAGATCTTTGCTTTTGTGAGTAATGTTGCAATAAACACATTCATGCAGCTACTTCCTTGACATGCTTATTTAACTTCGTTTGGATAGACACTCAACAGAGTGATGGCTGGGCCATATGGTGTTCTATATATAACATTGTATACTGCTCATACTTTCCACAATGACTGTACTCATTTGCATTCCTACCAACAACAAAAAGTTCAAAAGTTCACTCTTCTTGGCACCAACCACAAGGTTCATTATTTTTTTGTCATTTGTAGTGTCCACTCTAGTTAGGGTGAGATGACATCTCATTGAAGCATTGATTGACATTTTCCTGAGAACTAGAGTTGTAGAACCCTTTTCCATGTATCTGTTAGCTTTGTACATGTCTCTGGATGAGAAATGTCTGTTTGGGTCTTTCATACATTTTAGAATTTAGATTGGTTTTACTACTGTGTTATTTGAGCACCTTGCATTGTCTGCCTATGAATTCCTCAGAAGATGATTCCCTTGCAGGCATTTGCTTGCGTCCTAGAGATGGTCTCTTCACTCTGCCAGCTCCTGGTTTTGTCTGAGCAGCCTGTTTGTAGTTGGATACATTCTGTTGGTCCAATTTTGATTCTGTTGCCTATACTTTTGCAGAAATATTCATAAAACCCTTAACAATACCTGTGCCGTTGGCATTTCCATTGTTTCCTCTAGAAGTTTTACACTTCACAATTGCGTGTCTGAATCTTTAATCCGTGTCACGTTGATCTTTGTAACTGGTGAGGAGCAGGAATCCAGTTTCAATCTTCAGCACACCACCATCAAGTTTTTCTCATCATCTGTTGAAATGACTATCTCTTCCCAATGTGTGGACTTGGCATTTAAAAAAGAATCAGCTGACTATACTTTCATTTGTTTTTTTCTGTTCCATCTCAATGACCTCTGTGCCTTTGGTAATTACAGCTTTGTTGTGAATTTGGAAAGCAGGTGGTATATTCTTTTTTACTTCAACTATTTATGGTCTCTGTGGCTCCATATAAATTTTAGAGTTGATTTTCTTTTTCTTTAAAGAATTTTATTGGTATTTTGAAAGCCAATACATTCAATATGAACAAATGTGATCTTTTGTGGGAGTATGTAGATGGATTTTTCTTTGGGCCACCAGCTCACAAATAACAACATGGAGATTTATTGATTATGAAAGCTTGGCTATTAGCTTAGGCTTGTCCAACTAGCTCTTATAATTTAAATTAACTAATATTTTTTATTAATCTATGTTTTACCACATGATTTTTGCCTCTCTTCCATTCTGTGTGTCTGACTCATTCGACATCTTGATGATGTCTCCTGTGAACCTCAATTATGTCCTTTCCTTCCTTCTGCCTGGAAGTTCTACCTATCTCTCCTGCCTAGTTTATTGGCCATTCAGCTTTTTATTACACCAGTTACAAGAACATATCTTCACACAGTGTACAAATATTCTACAACATTATAGGATTTCTAGCAATGTTACTTCTTCAATCCCAGAAATATGGGTTACATTTTCAGTTATTTCTAAAATCTTCAATTTGTTTAAATGGCAACATGGATGAAACTGTAGGAAATTATGCTAAATGAAATTAGCCAGTTACAGTAAGATAAATACTGCATAAGCCACTAATATGTAGATTCTAAAAAATGTTGGACTTATTGAAATAACGACTTACAATAGCAATAATTAAAGCCTCTAGTATGGTGTGGAGGGAAAAGGGGATGTACAGATAGGTCAATGGACATCAAGTTAAAGCTAGATAAGATTATAGCCTGAAGTGCTAAGGTAGAGCAGAATGACATATAATAAATAACATTGTTTCTGCCTTTCAAAATTGTCAGAAGAGAAAAATTTGAGTAAAAAAATTATAAGCATTTGAAGTCATGAAAATGCTAGACATACTATTATATATAATATGTATAATATATGGATCATACGATACTTTATAAATATGTCTAATTATTACATGCCAATTAAAAATTAAACAACACAAATTTTTAAGAAGAAAAGTCATTTATTTTACTGCTTAAGATAAATTACAAGAGACTATTCCTAACTTTCTCTCTGGAAACTGGTGACAGCTGGTGCTGCATGTTTGTCCTCTTTCTTAATTTTTAATTCAGTTTTTCCATTTATTGTTGGTTTTAATGAGGTTTTCTTCAGCTTACATTTTCCTGTTTAAATGTTTTCTTTAACAATTGATAGTGTACAGATGCAATAACAGATACTAACTGTGATATCCTCATTGAAATAAATTTATGATAAAATTCATTCTGAGCTATTTTGTTAAGACATGGGCTTACCGGTTAATGTTGTGAAATATGTATGTGAAACTGGGTTATTTTTCTGTGATTTCCAAAACAGTTAGGATAACAGGAGACATATGGAACAAATAAAATTGATTATTTTAAAAGGGAAGATTTAATACAGCCTGAATTGTTTTTTCCTCCATAAGATATCACTTTATTTTAGACTCTGATTCAGAAGATGTCTTCAGCACCCTAAATCCTTTTAAGTTCAAGTCCATTTGGAGCATTTCCAGGCTCATCTATAGCTTCATTCAGTATTTTTCTGCTCAGTGCAGTGACCAGAGTTTCTTTCAGTGCATATTACTCATCTCTCCTGATTCTATGCGTCATACTCCACATACTCCACTTTCATGAAAACCCTTCTTGTCAGTTCTCTCTAGACTACCCCCTTCTTAGCAGTTAGGGATCACCTGCTGTTAGAGACTGTTAGTCCATGTTGCAGTTCTACAGAGACCAGTGAGAGATGGAAAGTTCTGACTGTGCTCCTTGCCTGCAAGTCTCAGTTTAACTGTGCTAGCAAGCAGGTAGTGGTGGTAGATCACGAGCTCATAACCTCTGTTGTACAGCGTGAGTCAGAAACTTTATCCTTGAATGATGAGTTTCATCCCTTGGGAACAAGGCTCTATACTCAAAGTGAACAGAATAGAGTATTTGTTACTTTCTGGCTGCATGATTCTCAAGGGCATTTTGTAAACTCAAAAGATTCATATTAACATGAGGAAAGACTCCAGTGGGTAGTTTGTCATCAAGCTGAGAAAGTTTACTTTCCTGAGAGTTCACCTGAATATGCATGGTAGCTGTTGTTATGGTGAATTTTGTTATATTCACTGGAGTAGATCTGAATATTGTATTAAAGTCATTATTTTTCTTAGTTTCTATGCTTGAAGTGCAGTTACTGCATGTGAGCATTTTATGATCCTTGCTAATAATTGAATTGTAAAAAATACAATAATTTTTGAATTTGGGCAGTATGGAAAAGCTTTTGTAGGACATTTATAATTTGTGCAGGATCATTTTCCCCTTCCTCTTCTTCAGTATGATGTGCCCTTTGTATACCAGGAGCTTCGTGGTTGTCCTGGCAGCAAAGCTCCTTCCAGAATAGAAAGCCTTCCACAGGCCCCCATTTTCATGCTTATGGAAGAGAAACCACTGCCTAGAACCATTCATATGAGAAATTAGAAGCTCCTGACCTGACACAGTCCTGAAAAAACAAAGATTCTGTCCATTTAGGACTATGGGATAAACATTCTTAGAACAGGCTTGATTCTGATAGGCTAAGCAACATGGTACATTCATTTTGTTTGAACTCTGGCCTGAATGCTTCTCTTTGTGGTGACATGCCATCTTCTCTCTGGCTCCCCACAAACTGGGTTTTATCTGATTCATTTTCCTTTCATTTGTTCAGCACATGCTTATCTGTTTCCTAGAACTGAGCAAGAGCTGGCATACTGTATGAAAAAAATATACATTCTCTTGTCTTGTGAAACTTGGGTGGGAAAGGGGAACTGTCTCCACAAAATGCCAACTTCTTGTAAACATTAAGAAGGGGGAAATGATTGTAAGAGCCAGACAAAGGACAGAGATACCTCCAGCAGATAGTGTTTTCTGCATATGACAGTCAAGCTGCACCCTCTCCCATTGTCTAAACAAGACCTGGGGAATGACAACACCAGTTGACATGCCATCATGTGTGAGGAAAATCTCACAAGGCCCCACACCTAGACAGAGTTACATGGACATATTGGCTGCTGAGAAAGAGAGAATCAGTCTTCTTCAGGGATGAGCTCCCTGATGAGTTATCCTATTCCAAGTGGTCAGACACACACACACACACACACACACACACACACACACACACACACGCACACACCCCACAGGAGCAACATCAAAGTACTTAGCAGGTTGTATTTATATATTTGTGTTTATGCATATATGTGAAGGCTCAAATTACTCAGAGAATATGTACCCAGCAGGGCTGCATAAGAGGATGATTTGATCATGGGTCTGGGTACCAGGTGTTTGGAAGGGTCTACACTTGGCTATGTGGTGTGCTTTGATCTAGCAAGGGGGAGGTCTTTTGTCCTGCCCCTTAACATTGTTATAAAAAGTTCTTTTGAGTAAATGGAAATGGACGTTGGATATTGACCCAGGTCCTACTGAAGCTATCCTATGTTTCTGTCTTTCTCTTCTTCACTATCTTTCTATATAAAAATTTCTTATCCTTCTCTCCTCCTCATAGGAATCCTGTGTGTGTATGTGTGGGTGCATATGTGTAACAATAACAATTAAGGAATAAGAGGTCATGAATTTGAAGAGTTGGAAGGACACCAGAAGATTTGGGAAGAAGAGAAAGAGGGGGGAAATACACAAATACAAGGCCCATACATGAAATTAAAAAGTAACAAATAAACAACAGAAAAATAAAAATTAAGAAGGTCACACTATGAAAAGTAAGTGTTTGAAATTACAAATCAGGAGTGGGTGATAGCATATGTTTCTTCTTTCTTTGCTCAAGGCACACAGACCATGGGAACACAGTCCTTATGACAAACACATGAGCCAGGAGAACATTTGGTCCTTGTAACAGAGGCCACTTGAAGAGCCTGGAATATCCTTCAGCACTTCCACTGTTCTCTTGTTCAGGGTGGCCTTTCTGAACCTCAAAGAGTAGGCTAGAGGTGAGCCCTGAAAATGCCACAAATAAGCATTTTGAGCACAATTAATATATTTTGATAGTTGCTTAAATTACAAAGTGAAACAAAAGTTATAAAAGCATAGGGAATAACTGATAAGAAAGAAATACCGACTTGTGATCAAGAGATAACTACTATTAACATTTTCATATATTACAATACATAATATATATAAAACAAGTACACGAAAATACAAGTGATTTAAAAATCAGGCTCTCAGTATACTACAATTTACAGCCTCAGCTTTATAAAATTATGCTGTGGAACTTTTCGCTGTTATCAAGTGTTTTCCAAAAATATGACAACGAGTAGCTGCAAGGGAGCCTGGAAGGCACCTAACGTATGTGCTGCTGCTGGGTGTGTGTTGTCTCCACTGGTTTATCATTGTGGTATCTCTGATCATGGCCTTAACATCAATCCATTGATGTAAATTTGGAGGTCAGAGCAAATGAAATTTTTTTTTTTTACTTATGACTATATTGTACTAATTGATGATACACATAATGTATGTAAACACAACAGAGGCTATAGTTAGACATAGTTAAACCAAAGGTTAAGTAAATATTAGATGGGCTGGTACACAGTGGCAGTACAAAGTCCCTCAGTTATGCACAGTGGAATTGCTGTCATTTAGAAGCAATACCTCTATTCAAGTTCACATTGACCACTGTATGTTTTCTTTAACCAACATTCACATGATTGCAGTATTAAAAAAGCAAGATGGGGATATGCCTCTAGCCCTGTTACTCACTAAGAGTCAGTCCTTTTCTTTATACAAAGAGGTCAAAGTTAGAGACTGTCCTTTGGATATTTCACAGATTTTTAGAAACCTGCCTTTTTTTTCTGGAGCTTTCCTTTACTTCCAGTCCATGGGGAGGTGCTGGTCTCCTTTTCTGTTCTCTAATGGAGGTCCTAGGTTCTTTTCTATCATCCACAAGGGACAGAATATTTTCCTACAATTTTCATGGCTTCCTTTATTATGTAAAATAAAACAAATGGTCTCAGGGTGAAAACCAGTTATCCTTCCTTTTCTGACTTCATCTCAGTGCTCAGTAACTGAGTCTCACAGAACTGTTTCCTGTTTCTTGAACCTTTTACACTCATTCTAGTCCTGGGGGCTTTCAGAGCAAAAACTTTCAAACTGGGGGTCCTAAAGCAGGATGGTATTGCCGTAAGATAATGACACGTACAAAATATAAAATCCCATTTGTAGATATATCATAATGAAAATGAGAACATCAAGATTTAGGAATCTGGCACCTCTGATCCCACAGTTCTCAGTGACAATATCTGAAAAAAGATGAATCACATCAGACCTGTCATCTGGAGTGTGTTCCCTGTAGTTTCCATACTCATTTATGTTAGTTTTTCTCATCTATGACATACCTGTGACCCTGTTATCATCAGTGTATTATTTCCTCAATGGCACAGGATCTCTGTGTGGCCTTCTGCCTTTGACACAGATGGGACTTCCAGTATCTGTCCCAGGCTCTGCTTCTGCTCCCATCCCCTACCTCATCTCAGAATGTCATGTCATGCTTCTGGAATTGGGCCTGCAAAATGGATGAAGACAGTGCTTTATCATTATGCCCAAGCCTAGGAGGCTGAGGAAGAAAATGAGGAGGAGGAAGAGGAAGAAAGGAAGAAGCCTCAAACAAGCAACAAAAACCAAGGAACCAAGAAGGGATGATAAATAAGTGAACCAAATATTTGGCATTTATATATCATCTGTCTAAACAACTGACTTGGTGTGCATTTAATTTATGGTGTAAGATTCATTCAGAAGAAGTTTCCAAAACATGAGTCTCCTACTAAATTTTGGTGCTACAAGAACGTGGAGAGTGTGTATGAATAGCTGTACTATCTAGAGGAAGAAAACAGAAACCCCAATTACACTGGTATGTTTTGGAGAAAATCATTTTGTATGTGTTTTGGGAAAAACAAAACTTGGAGAGCTGTAGGAAAGATGGCGACAACGCAGAATGGAAGCAGTGACCTGAGAGATGGTCCGGATCTCGGGGGATTCTGATGCGTTTGCAGGCGGTCTCCATCATCCACAGCAGAACTGCAGGGATGATGACATGGGGCTGCAGCTGAGAGGAAATGAATGTCTGATCACAGAAGCCAACAGCATCAGCTGTGACTGATGGTGAAGGCCATTTAACATTCTCCCCATGGAACAGTTGGTGACCTTCTCATTGGCCCAATCCCACATGACAAGGATATAATTTGCCCTAATTCTTAAAAGAACAGGAAAACACTGATGTAATCTGTTTGTTTAATTCTAGAAAACCTCTCCCTGTAGCCTATTTTTTTATCCCTTCACTGCCAAACTGGGAAGGGATGTCTGGGAGAGTAATCAAAGGCTTTAAATGGAAAAGAGAGGCTCTTACTGCAGTGTAGAGACCCTCAGTGAGACTAATGGGAAAAGAGGGAAATTTAGACAGGCAAGCAAGAGATCAAGGAAGTCTGTGGATACTGTACAAGATGTTTAAAGTTGGTGCCAACTCGAACCAGTCAGCCACAGTTCACCTTTGCACAGTCTATGCTTAGCAAATTAGTATTTGTGACAAGGCTGCCAGATGCAGAAGAATGTCTCGGAAAGAGAGCAGACCGAAGGGCTGGGTTGCTTCCTGTTGACTATAGATTAAAACAGATACTGCAGTAATGGCCTTGCCTTGGAACTAAGTTTAGAATAATAGGCTAGCATTGTTCCTATGACCTAGATACATAAGATCTGTGTTTTAAAGCTAGTATTCTATGGATTCACTTTAAAATCACTTACGTGAAAATTTCACAAGCAATATCTGCTGGACATAGTCAAAACTGAGGTCATTGTTTGTTTTCCTCCTACTTCCCTGGATGATTTGTTTTTCCATTCTTTTATCATTCATTCATGGTGTATGTGTTTGTGAGTGTGTGTATAAACTCATAAGGAGACCAGAGGTCATTGGTGGGCATCTTTTTCCTCAATTCCTCCCCACCCTAATTTTTTGAGACAGGGTCTCCCACTAATTCTGGAGCTCACTGATTCAATGATTTAGGCATTTTAGGAGGTGCTTTGGATCTGAACTCCTCATATGTAGGCTACAAGCACTTTACCAACAAAGCCATCTCCTAAGCTTTTATTCGTCATTCTTTACTCCTTATAAACATTTGCCTGAATTCATAGTTCTAAAGAATATTTTGTTGTTACTTGTCATTGGATGTGCTGGGCTCAAATCCAGAGCTCCACACAAGGTGGACAAGCCATTTATCCTTAAGCTCTGGCTCTGGCCCTAATAAACATTCTTAAGAGCAAATACATTCTAATTTTTAAATTCATTTCTCTAACCATTGGAGCTTCAGGCTTATATGTGTAAATGCTTACATGATCTCAAACTTTCTTTGCATATTCATGTTAATGCTTAATAGATCTTCAGAGAAGCCTGGTGTGTTTCTTTAAAAGGAGTACGTATATACTAAACAGCTATTTACTGACTTAAGGAGTTATTATCTTCCTTCCTCCACGTCTACATTCTATCCTGTATGTTTTGATTTTACTTAACTGTGCTGCTGTGACTCCATCTGATTCAGGCAGTAAACATGGAGGCAGTTTAGTCTCTTCCTACATTTCACCTTCTGCATCTAAGCAACCATTAAACACTTTAAATTCTATGAAAGAAAAGTTTCTACTAAACAATTCTGCTTTTTACAACTATTACTGTATAGTTTTGCCTTTCCTAGCAAAAGCATTATACTTTCTGAATTGTATTGTCCCTAAAATATACATGTTAAAAAAAATCCTAACTACAAGTACCTTAGGATGTGACTGGATTTGCAGATAGTTCCTTCAAAGAAAAGAAAATTAACCTAAAATGAGGCCAACTCAATTTGACTGCTGCCATTAGAAGCAAAGGAAAGTTAGACAAATAGAAAGGCACCATAGATGTGTTCACAGAATAAAGTCCATATGAGGAGATAACATGCAGGTATCACCTGAAAGCCTAGGAAAAGGACCTCATGAGAAATCAGACTTACAACACTTCAAATTTGGACTTTCACATTCCAGAACTGTAGGAAAAATCAATGTATTTAAGTCACAAAGTCTGTGGTATTTTGTTATGACTGCTTTCGAAAATTAGTATGTCTTTGTTGAGAAGATTTTTCTAGTCTTTTGTAACAAGGCTGTGTGCCATCCATCTGTCTGTCTGCCTATCTGTCTATCTATCTATCTATCTATCTATCTATCTATCTATCTATCTATCATCTATCTATGCATCCTCCATTTATCTAATATCTCTCTGTCATCTTTCTATTTCTCCATTCATTAAGGTGGATTACAAAGAAAGAACAAGACACGCACACATGTGTGCATGTGTGCATGTGTATGCGTGCGTGTGTGTGTGTGTGTGTGTGTGTGTGTGTGTGTGTATGTGTGTGTGCGTGTCTGTATTAGACATTTGAGGTATAAAATGGGAAACCAGCCCCATTTATCATTCTCTCCAGTCTGTATATGATATTTCTTAAACAGTATAAAAACTGCAAATGACCATGTTACTTCAGTATTTCAAAACTATTTTGCTCTTTATACGCCAACAATAATTCAAACATCTTAGCCTGCTAGACAAAGCATTTTGCAGTTTGTTCCCCCCCCCCCCCCCCCCGACTTGCCTTCCCAAATCCATCTGATTTACAGCCTTTGGATGGAAAAGAAGCAGAAAGGTCATAGAGAGGCAAAGCTAAGAGACAAAGAAAAGAGACTGGGGTCCTATTGGTTCCACAGTCCTAGCGCTAACATTTGGACACAGGTACTGTGGGGCAGGCCCTATTGTGATCATGTAACGCACTATCATCCAGTTAAAAACCTTGAACCACAGGGATACTATGTAACTTGTTCCCCAGTGGTGTTTAGGACTAGTAAGGCTGAGATTCAACCACCCAGGCTGTTACATTCTTCTGCCCCTGACATCTGAGTCTTTCAGAACTCTCTAGTTGTTACTGTTGTTCTAGACTTGTTTAATGAACCATGCTTTTAAAATTATAACTCAAATTTGTTCCTATTATTAACGGTAACATAAAATAAAAGTAGTTAGTAGCCTGGTGCACACTCTGTAAGGGTTGGGGGTGGGTGTGAATCAGAGTATACACTTCCTGTGTCTGGCTATCTTCATAATGGACCCTGCTGGTTTAGACCGTGTATCTCCTAATGCTTCCCGTGTTGGATTCTTGGAACTCACAGTGGTAGGACTGACAGATTCTATAGTTGCTTAAGCCTAATGCAAAGTCTTAGGTCACTTAAGACTCTGCTTTCAGACAGAAGTGATGAAGCTCTTATGGAATCCAAGCTGGTTCTTACAAGAATTGATTATTACAGCTAGAGCGAAACTGACACTTGCCTTCACACCTATCTTGTCATGTGATCACTATGATGTGTCACAGACAACTGGCCCCTCATTGAACTAGCACATGTTGTTTGTACTCTACACATCTAATACTATGAGTTAAAGAAATCTCTTTCCTTTATAAAATACACAGTATCAAATATCTTGTTCAAGTAACAGAAAAAGGACTAATACACAGGTTTTTTATCAAATCATGATATACTTGCCAATTATTTAAAAACTAAATTTAAGAGCACATTAAATTGATCATACACCATTGTCAAGTAGGCTTCATTCCAGAGATGCAAAGTCAGCTCAATATATGCAAATCAATAAATATAATATTACACATAAATGGAATTAAGGACAGAAATCACACGATCACCTCAATAGATTTTAAAAAGAACTTTGGCAAAGTTCACAGTTCCTTCATGATAATAGCACTAAAGATAATAAGAATAAAAGGAACATTTCTATATGACACACCTACAGCCAGTATTGTACTGAATTTCTTCTAACCTCTAGAAGGAAACAAGGGAATTCACTCTTTCTGCTGTTATTCAATCGAGCCCTGGCATCTTATCAGGAGCTGTGAGGCAAGAGGAAGAAATAAAAGGGGTAAAAAGAGCAAAGGAAGACATCAAATTATCTTTACTTGCTTATGGCATATCCAATCTTCAAAAGTCCCCACTGAATCAACTAGAAAACCTTTAGTTGTGATAAATACTTTCATCAAAATAGCAGGAATTAAAAAAATGAAAATTAAAATAAAAAACTTTTTAGCTTCTCTACATAACAAAAAATCTTATTAAGAGAGAAATCAGGAAAAAACTCTGATTCATAACAGTTTAAAAACAAAACATACAAATGAACATAACTAAGGTTAAAGAAGGTATTTACAGCTGGGCGGTGGTGGCGCACGCCTTTAATCCCAGCACTCGGGAGGCAGAGGCAGGCGGATCTCTGTGAGTTCAAGGCCAGCCTGGGCTACCAAGTGAGTTCCAGGAAAGGCGCAAAGCTACACAGAGAAACCCTGTCTCGAAAAACCAAAAAAAAAAAAAAGGTATTTAGAACAAATCTTTAAGACACTAAGAAGCCTAAGTAATAAAAGACACACAGTACTGAAATGGAAACAGACACATAGAGCAATGCAATTGAAGAGAAGATTCAGAAATCAGTCCACATAGCTGTAACCAACTAGTCACTTACTAAAGTGTTATTTATAGTTTTATAAACCTGTCATTTTGTTTATTATACACTAAGAACTAAATAAATAATGATTATTTTTCTTTTTTTATATTTATGTTTTCTTTACCATATCATGTAAGAAAGTCCACAGAATACTGTCACAACATCTTGCTTTTAATATATATTAATACTTGGTATAGGGCTGATGTATGGGAGGTCTTACATAACTCTGCAGAATGACAGAGTCATGGTATACAATCAGAACCGCTTGGAAATTCTCTATCATCAATTTAAATGAATCGTCACAAAAATTATAAAAAGAAAAAAAAAACATAGAGCCAAGTCCCAAATGATAAGGCTGAGGCAATACCCAGCCCAGCAGAAGAATGTCATTTTCTGCCTAGAATAACAATGATACAACATCCTAGAGATTCAGTGTGTCTTAGAAGTCAGAACATGTGGAGTCTGTGGAAAACTGGAGAGTTTTCTGTGTTCCTTCACTTGTCATTCTTTTCTCTTTTCTGATCATATTTGTAATGTCCTTAGAGACATTTGTTGAAGTTTGGCAAGAAATATAGAATCTTGGTCTTCTTGCAAATCAAATATAGGATTGTTAACATCCTAGCTTTATAATTATTTTAATTTTGTCATCATAATATAGGCTTCCAAATACTGGCTAATATTTGAGAATAGGGATTCATTGTTTTCCATACTAGAAAAAGTTATGGTCAGATTTCTTTTCCAGCCTTCGTAGTGGAGCAAAATAAAAATAAAAATATCTCTGAGTTTATTTAATTAAACAATTACTTAGTGATATTTTTCATGTTGCTGCATATTGAAATCAGGGCATTGTACACGTAAGACAAGTGCTCCTCTAGTAAGCTGTACCCTGATCCTGTAATTTGAGACTTACATAAATTTTATAAAGTAATAGGTTCAAGTGCTGAGTAGAAGTAAACTTGTGAGCCTTATATAATTCCCTCCACCACTTACCTCAGAAGATTCACAGTGTCTGGCCAACTTCCCAAAAAGGAGAATATTAGATAAGGCAGACATGAATCATAAACATTTTGTTGAGTAGAAAATTATGTTAAGAACTCCTGATATTCCTGTTACCAGTTGGTAAATGTACGTGCTTGCCTATTATTATCAGCTAGCAATAACATGAGGGTTTTTTAACAGCAAATATATTTTATATGCCAATTACAAATAGTTTTCAGATTTCTAATAACATGAATGATACTCCTGACATTGAGTACATCAATTTTCTAAATGTTAAAAATACTTATAAATATTTCAATGCACGGAAGTTAAGTGAAGCACTTAGTACCCAGCAGCATGTTAGACACGGAGGAAGGAATTTTCCCTTGTACTACTGCAAGCTATACCTTAGTTCCCAGAAACCAAAGGTGAGGAGACATATTAACCCATTCAGCTATACCCTCAGAAGCCAAGGCTATAGAACCAGGTTCTGTACAGGCTCAGTGTCTATGAGGGCTCTATCTATGGGGTTATCAGGTCTGTGTCTGTACATGGACAGTACTTCCTGCAGGTAAAACTAAGTATAGTAATTACCAGCTCTGAGAAACAGTGATCAGCCTGGGATTTGGACAAAGCCATAGCATTATAGTCACCATAGGCATGATACACTTAGGACATGGTTAAAACCAGGTCTGAAGAAATCATCCCTAAATGATGGACACGAGTGTACACTGGGAAGGCACAAATGTGTTGTGTGGATGTTTCTTTACTGTGGAATTGTGTATAGTAGCATATACTAACACATATGTCAGATTCTTCTGATTGTGCATGAAAAGAGATGTGTTTCACTGTGCCTAAACCAAAGTTTACCTTATTAACACTGATTGAAACCAAAGGCAGTTCTGGGAGGATGACTGGTTTTGGAAGCAGAGTCCTGATAAAAACACAAGGAGTTCAAGAATGCTCTCTTGTAGACAGAAATTTCTCCGATCCTGCCTTGCCCAGCAGTCTGGACGAATCTCTCCCACCTGCGGGTCCTGCAGTTGCTTATAAAATAATTACTCAGAGGTTTATATTAATTACAAACTGAATAGTCCATATTTCAGCTTCTTGCCAGCTAGCTCTTACATCTTAACTCAACCCATAACTATTAATCTATGTACCATCACATGTTCCATGGCTTTACCAGTCTGCTGGCATGTTGCTCCTTGGGAGGCAGGCTGGCGTCTTACCCGCCTCTGCCTTTCTTCTTCCTGTCTCTCTCTCTCTTAGTTTTCCTGCCTGGCTGTAAGCTTTCTCACCATAGGCCAAACAGCTTTATTTATTATCTAATGGTAGCCACACATATTCACAGCATACAGAAAGACCTCCCACAGCACTCTAGAAACGTCCCTTTTCTGAGCTCTACAGGCTTCTTTCTCTCCATCTTCCAGGCCTAGTGGTAGGTTTTTGTCCAACCCACAGGCTGACCTTGCCATCTAGAAGTGGACTCCCAATCTCCTCTTCACACTCTGCTTATCGCTACCTTCAATTTTCCAGTTTGTGGTTTCTTTTCACTTTCCGTTTCATCCCTAGCACCTTGACGCTCTATAATGTGATGAGTCAATTAATGGATTAACACATGAGTAACATAAATAAATAAGAAGAGTAAGAAGAGAAGGAATGAGAGGAGAAGGGAGGAGGAAGAGAGAGTAAAGGAGAGTTGACTGAGGCATTTATAGCAAGGTGTGTAAAGATCCCTTAGTGCTGGAAGAAATTAACATTTTCATTACTTCCTCACTTTCTTTCTTCTTGTTCCTTGTTAAAAGGCATTTTCTAAGGACAAAGGGATGTCATAGTAAGGTACCTGTACTAGGCAACAAGAAGATGGCTAATAAATAAGCCCTGGTGGATGACTGATATGAAATCAGTCACTAAACAGAAGACTGGCCAAAAGATACACTGAGTGGGAGAGTTTGCCCATGCCTGTGCCCTCTTCGCCTGGCACATGAAGCCAGAGTAGCTTTGCAGCCCAGTGAGAACACAGGGTTGGAAGGAGGGTGGCCATGGCCTCAATTCAGCTCTGCCACTTATTTACCCCATGAAAGTTGGAATGATTTAACTTTACAATACCTGTTTTTTTCATCTATATTAAGCAGTTAGTATTCATCTTTTTATTGATTATCTGAGATGATTTGCCTGGATATTGTTAGTTTCTTTATACTTCCCCCTTTCTGATCCCGAGACAAACTCACACTTGTGCAAACAATTGTGCAGTTAGAATCAGCAGGAAATCAGAGACCTGTGGGCAGTCCTCAGACGGGATATGACAGGGCCAAGAAGACAGTGACAATGATAGAGTCGTGCTAAGGGGCATCATGGGTATGCAGCATGTGAGAGCAAGTGAAGAGGAAAGCTCCAACGAGCATCACAGTCACCAACCACCCTGAGATGATTCAGACCTAACGTCTCTGTGATGACTAAGAAGACAGGAGTTAAGGTTTGTGTCCCTCCCAGTTTGCTTGCAGAGAAGGAAGTCTAGTGAATAACAGGGACATGAATGTCTGAAAACGAAACTTTGTTAAAACCAAGTCTAAGAACCACTTTAAGGAGGACCATGAGAAATGCACAGAACTGTTAAAATTACTTAGGATCTGGGTCACCACCACAACGACTCACAAGTGTGTGTCCTGAGGACATAAAAGTGACCTGCAGACTGGGTGGGGTCCAGATAGAGGCCATGGGTTTTGACTGTCAATTTCTCTTCTGTCTATCCAGCCCCCACAAAATACAAAGTCTCTTAATTCCTGAGTAACCAAAGACTTTTTGTAAATACTCTGAAAAATATATAGAAAGAAAAACCACACCATTTGGGTTTTAAAATGCTGTATGTTTTTTGTTTTATTTTAGATTTATTTTATGTGTACAAATGTGTACAACATGAGCACCTAGGAGTTATGGTTAGTTGTGAACCACCATGTGCATTCTAGGAACCAAATCCAGGTCTTCTGCAAGAGCAACAAGTGTTCTTAACCATTGAACTACCTCTCCAGTCCCTCAATCTGATTTGATTTTTAAATTCCAAACTATGTTTTGGCAGAGTATATGCAGCTACAGGTATTTCACTACCTTATAGTATAGAAGGCTTTTTAACATGCTTTTTACTCCAACATGTTATAAGCATTCTAGCTACAATAATTCTTCATAAAATTTAAAGTACTGCATATCATGTAAAGTATGCATCCAATATTAATGAAAATGGGATTTGATGTGCTGAAGAGCTGCTGAGTCCTGAGTAGGAGCTCTGAGTGATGGGTACTTTCAGGAGGACAACCATGCTCTTTAGTGGAAATGGCCCATGCTTACAGAAGGAGAGACCTGTTCCTCAGTTGAAATGGCCTGTGCTTCAAAAGGGAGAGCCATGCTCCTTAGTGGAAACAGCCCATGCATCAGAAGGAGAGCCATGTTCCTTTGTGGAAACAGCCCATGCTTTCCACAGCACTGGAATGCTGAGAAAGAACACCCATCAGACTGATTAGATAAAGCGTGCACCTGCAGGCCTAGAGCTTAAAAGAAAATGAATAACTTATGAGGAAGAAGATTGACAGGGAAAGCCAGAAAATCAATACGTAATGCCCTGTCAGCCAGTCAAAAGTATTTTTGGCTGTGAGAGTTTTGTCCATTATTGAGGAGCAGAAGTAATGATGTGTGAATGCTGGCACATCTCTGACTACTCAGCTGAGCAGCCTCGAGGAGAGAAATTTCCTCACGACTGTGAAGCTGTATAAAATGGGCCATCACTGTAAGAAAGCGGACACTCACCAAGAACTTTCTGCACACCAGCACCTTCTGTGGTTTCTGCAGCCAGTGGCCCAGAGACTCCTCACAACACTCCCAGTAAATAACCTCTATTATTTTTCTATTATCCCCATTTTACAGACAGTATAGACGGGGCATAGAGAGGTTATGTCTCAGGACAAAAACCTTAAGGCCAGTAAGGTCTGCATAATGGCATAGCAGGTGAGAACACTTGTCCTATTAGGCTGATAGCCTATGTTCCAGCCCTAGAGTTCATGGTAGTAAGAGTGAGCTGATTCCTGAAAGGTGTCCTCTGACCTCTGAACACGCACTGGCATGTGTGCACTTGTTCTCTCTATGTGTCTCTCTCTGTGTCTCTGTCTCTCTCTCACACATACACACATACAGAGAGAGAGAGAGGAGTCATAGTATATTTTTGAAACATTTAAAACCACAATCTGTTTCCAGAGTAATATCTGTCTTATATGTGTACATATTCACAAATACAGTCTAAATACCCTTATATGCAGATGAGTGAATATATAGATGTATACACACATATGTATATCATCATGTGTAGTTTCTCCATTAAAAATATTGTCATTATGTGTGCATGTGTGTGATGTATGTGTGTGGTGGTATGCCATCTTACACATATGGAGATCAGAGGAAAGCTTTGTGAGGTTGCTTTTCTCTGACTTTCACGTGGGTTCAAGGAATTTAAACTCAGGTTTCCAGGCTCGCATGACAAGCACTTTTATCCACTGAGCAATCTTGCCTGCCCTTGTTTCCCCATCCCCCACAAACAACCTGTTAAAGCCCTGCCTGTGTGTGTGTCTCAAACTGTGGTCTATCTCCTTTCCCCTTGTTCACAAACGATTCAGAACTGCACTAATGGAAACTAAGTTTCCCACCTCCCTGGGTTCTCCAGCTGACTTGCAGCTTTCTTCATCCATTCTGTAGATGTAGCTTTCTGTGAGGTCACCAGCCTTGCTGCAGACTTTTTGGTTATCTCCCAGTTGGACCTCTTTGAAATTTCTACAGCAGTTATCAACTCCTTCTAGGACATTTGTCATCATTTAGTTTCTATGACAATGAGCATCCTTGATTCTTATATATTTTATGGCTTTTTTATATGCTTGATGAACTCTTTGAGTCCTTAGCAATTACTGTTTCCCCAATTTTCTTTAGTCTTCTAGTGTTTTTTTCTCTCTCTCTCTGCATATTTTCCCACTCTAAACCATTTTTTAAAGATCATCTATCATGTTCATGTGATAGTTCTTCAGCCTAATTACTTTCTGGAACAAGATATGAGTTGTGCTAAGGTTCAAGAATACTTACCTGTGAGCTGACCTCCTTCTGAAGGGCTGACAGGCACTCTGTGTTTAATATGAGTAAAGCCCAGCACTAATATTCCCTCAGGACTCAATTGCTCCTTGTGTAATGCATTTCCACTAACCAGACTGTCCTAGTTTGATTTGCATTACTATGAGAAACACCACAACCAAAAGCAATTTGGGGGAGGCAAGGTTTATTTCAAATTACAATGCTCAGGTCCTAATTCATCTCTGAGGAGAGTCAGGCCAGGGGATGCAAGGCAGATACCTGGAGGCAGGAACTGAATCAGAGATCATGCTGGGAGGTGCTCCTGACTGGATTGCTTTCCATGGCTCACTCATGCTGCTTTCTTGTACAACACAGGACCACCTGCTCAAAGGTGACAGCATCAGCAGTGGGCTGATCATTTGCACATCAACTACATTGATTCTACATTCCACAGACATCCCTAAAGACTGAACTGATAGAGGCATTTTCTCAATTAAGGGGTCCTCCCAGATAATCT